>NC_090669.1:699333-1049624 GCF_013368605.1 Nyctibius grandis
ATCTGCTGAACTACTGTCTGAGACCAAAATGCCAGATGCTTCAGAGCAAAGACAAAGGCCAGTGTACAGAAGAAAGGCATTGAGGTTACCTGCCTTGTGCATACGAGTGCCAGAAGATGTGCAACGGATCAATAATCCCATGGAAATAAAAGCAACCTTTTTTAGCAGCCTTTATTCTTTGGTCCTGCAAAAGTAATAAGATACCTACCTCTTCTTCTTCATCTCTTGCAATCCAACAGCACCAAGAAGGCCAGTCATCAGGGCCATGGCATAAGCACTAGCACATTTCTCTGTACATCGGGCGCTGCCAGGGAAGCCCCTGGTTACAGACCTGTCAGAGAAGCTGAGTGTTAAGATGAACCACCAAGGCTCTCAAAACTAAGAACGACATACAGTCAGTAAAAGAACAGCAAGTGCCCCTGTTTGAAGGAACTGCTAGATCTTTAACTAGCAGCAGGAGACATAGTACGGGTGGGATTATCCGACATAACCCCCTTGACAAGCCCTTGCACCTTGCTCTGAAAAAGCTGGTTGCATCCAGCACATGGGTTAAGCAAAGCTTTACCACCACCCCGACTGCCAGCTCTGTGCTCCTTAGGGTGGGGAGGCAAATGCTGGTGGTACAAGGGTCATCCCTGGGGCCAAGACTATACACACGGAGTGAGCATCTCTACCATACCCTAAAGCCTGACAGCAACAATCATTTTTGAAAGGGTACTTAATTCAGCCCTGTTGCTACTACAAGGTGAATAGGTACCACTCGCCTTTAAATATGGGTGATTGCAACAAATTGGTGCAGACTGGTATCTGCTCCAAGTAGATAAGATACTCTAAAGTGCTAATGTCTGCCCTGGGACCTTTTCAGTAAGAAGAACATGAAGACACAGGCTTCCAGACTTGCACCAGTGAGAAGAGGAAGGGTCAGCATGTCAGTGATTCTTGCTGCACAGGCTCTTGTAACAAAGTCAGGAGGAAGAGGGATTGTTTTGGTAGGTTGTGCTACATCTCTTTGTGCTTCTCCTCTTTCCTGGAAAAACTAAAGGGGACAGTTAGAGCAGGAACACAGAAACTGCCCATCCCAGTCTCAGTCACTGTCACCTGTGTTATAGGAACAGTAAGCTCTGGTCTCCCAAAGCCACCCAGAGCTCCCTGCAGCAGCAGGAGGGGGTTAACTGCGAAGCACTGACATCTGGTCCACTTCCTGATCTATCAGCTGAATACAAACACAGCAAGTCAGAGACGGACAGACAGACAGACAGTCGCTTATACAAACCAAAGGGTTTCTGCCAGAAAATAGTAAAGAGAGTCCAGAGTCCCGAACAACCTGATAGAGCACGTGGTAAATGGGCTGATGAAAAGGAAAGAAGGGTTGCCAAAGCACCCAAGCCACACGAGGGAGGAAAAGGCAGAGTCGGGCCAGCCAGAAGTGAGCCCAGCTCACAGGCTCAGCAAAGCAGAGCTGTAACACATACCAAGCACCAAGATTTGCTCAGCCAATATATGCCGAACACTCAATAAAACAGCAGCTCTATTTTTTTTTCCACTGGATGAATAATCTTTTCTATCAGGATGCAATCAGGAGCTCAACTCCAATTTGGCTGGGTGTTGGGGCCCGCGCGAGGAAGGAACTACAGCACGCCAATATGGTGCTCTAGTAGCTTCTTTATTTTGGTTAACACACACTTTTATAACCTACATACTCTCTTATGTAACGGTTACACACTAAGCTATTGGCTACAAGTATTGTCCATAATCTGGCTGCGTGCCACCTCTACTGTTCTAACTGGATACTTACTATAAACTTAAGCAAGCCACATCCCTATGCTTTCTTGCTATCTCATGCTGTTACATAACAGTGTACTGATATGTTCTCTCTATAACTTTCCCACGGTCCAGGCCCCTACATCTCCCCCTTTCTTTCTTAATATAAATGGCAATGGTTCTTGATATCATTCCCTGCAAAACCTTTTATAGTACAGAATACCAATACAAAATGAATAGCAATACTTGCGCCAAGCCTTTCACTAGGCTGGCTATCCACCCTCCAATTCCCAGACCACCCAACCAGTTCGTCCAAAAAAACCCATGATGTTCCCGCATCTTCTGTTCTGGATTCAGATTCTGGAGTCACGGCCAGATGATACGTGCAAGGCGGTGATCACACCTCCTCAAGGCCTCTGGTGTTAGAGTTGTCTGGTCCTGTAGCGTCGGCTGGTTCATCTAGCCACGGCTTCACCCATTTGGCCGGAACCCATTGGCAGTTATTTCCTGTGGAGACACAAGCATACCCTCTGCCCCAGGTTATTAATTGCTTTGGCCCTTCCCAAGTGCCTGATTCTGAGATGAATACCCTTACTGGTACGTTTGTATTACTGAAGTCTTTTTGATTTCCCTGCCCATGAGCTATGGCAGGTGGTGTTTGCAAATTCTGCTTAGGGTTTAGCCAATTTAATACAAACAATGTTTTATGTAGTGCATCCTGTGGTCCCATCTCCCCCTGTTTTCGAATAATTTCTAAATGCTCTTTTAATGTGCGATGCGCACGTTCCGCAATTGCCTGCCCTGTAGAATTGTATGGAATACCGCGTACATGTGTAATACCCCATTTCTGCATAAATTCTGCAAGCGATTCAGATCGATAGGCAGGGCCATTATCAGTCTTAATTTGTGCTGGCTGGCCCATTACTGCAATAGCTTGCAACAGATGTTTTTTAACAGCCTTAGCTGTCATGGAGGTCAGGGCTGTAGCCCACATGTGACCGGAGCAGGTGTCAATTGATACATGGATATATTTGAGTCGGCCAAAGGCAGCATATTCGGTGATGTCTGTTTGCCAAATCCGTCTGGGTTGGAGTCCCCTGGGATTTGCTCCCGCAATCTGTAACACAGGTATTCTAGCACAATCCGGGCAAGAAGCTATAATTGCCCTTGCATCAGTCTTTGTCAATTGGAATTGCAATCACAATGCTGCTGCAGATTGGTGAAAAAATTGATGAGATTGTCGAGCTTCTGTTAATTTTGCCTGTGGGGATCTGTCTACCGGGAACGTGGATACCAACTGATCGGCTCGGGAGTTTCCTTCCACCAAACCTCCGGGTAAACTGGTATGGCTTCTAATGTGGGTGACAAATACCGGGTGTAGACGGTGTTGCATTTCATGCCATAGGTCGAGAAAGGCTTTGAACAACAGTTCATTGGTGATATGGCGACGCAACGATCGGTGTATGCGTTTCACAACCCCTACCACGTATAGGGAATCCACTACCAAATTTAAGGGTGCTTTGAGCCACTTTTGTAAGGCCAGGAGTACAGCTTGTAATTCTAAAACCTGAACAGATCCTTCTGCTACGATGGTATGTTTTCTCCATTCTCCCTGTTCTTGCCAGACAAATCCGGCTTTTCCGGTGCGGCTACTTGCATCGGTAAACACCGTGATTGCTTGCAACGGCTCACTGACGACAATAGGCTGTTCTTCCAGCGATATATGAGTTTTAAAGATGGGGTGTGACGGATAGTGATTGTCAATCTGCATCGTCGTGTTCAATAGGGCTAAGGACATGAGTTTTTCTCGTTGACATACATCTGGTAGGTAGTCGAGGCTGATTGGAATAACAAGCTTATCAGGTGGTCGTCCAGCCACACCTAATAGCCGTGCAGTCCCTTTGAGAATGACTTGAGCGATGGCTTCCCATCTTGTAGTGATAGTCTTTTTACCATGAGAGGGCAAAAACACCCATTCCAGCACTTGAAGTGGATTTGACTGAGATGGGTCCCATTGTCCTAATACGCCTGACACTTCAAGGTCCATGTTATAAATGTACAAGTCCACGGGTAATTCAGGCACTACTCGTGAAGCACAAGACAAGGCAATCTTTTGAGTTATTACTTGCAGTGCAGATCGAGCTTCTTCTGTGAGCTCGCGGGATTCTTGAGGTGCGGAGCCCTTCTGAAGCATTTCAAGGAAAGGTTGAAGCTCTGCATTAGTGATGCCGCAGACAGTCCTTATCCACTGAATGTCTCCCACTAATTTCTGTACATCACTCAGGGTCTTTACATTTGCTCGAATCTCCAATTTCTGAGGTCGAACAGTGGATTCGGTAAGCGATATCCCTAGATATTTCCAAGGTGTTGACAGCTGTACCTTTTCCAGGGCTATGACCAGGCCCCACTTTTCCAGATCCGATTTCAATTCTTCTACCACTTCGTTGGCAATGGTTTCCTTTTGACAAAGTAGCAAGTCATCCATATAATGGTAAATCAGCATTCCCTCATGCGTCTTTCGAAATTTCTGTAGAGCCAGATCCACGTACCACTGACAAATTGTTGGAGAATTCTTCATACCTTGTGGCAATACCACCCAATGATATCTCTTCGCTGGTGCTGCACGATTTATGGAGGGAACTGTAAATGCAAATTTTTCACAGTCGTCCGGATGCAAAGGTATTGTGAAGAAACAGTCTTTGAGGTCGATCATGACAATATCCCATCCTCGTGGTAACATGGTAGGTGTAGGGAGCCCTGGCTGTAACGGGCCCATGTCTTGTATGACAGCATTAACAGTCCTTAAATCTTGCAGTAATCTCCATTTCCCTGACTTTTTAGGTATTGTAAATACAGGTGTATTCCATGGACTTGTTGATGGTACTAAGTGACCTGCATCAAGTTGTTCTTGCACCAAGTGCTGTAAGTGTGCAAGCTTTTCTTTGGGTAGCGGCCATTGGTTCACCCAGACAGGTGATGTTGTTAACCAAGTAAGCTTCAGTGTAGGTCGGGTGCTGCTCGCCGCAATGGCCGCTTCTAAAAAGGTGTTTGGAGAACGCATCCCCATTGCGAAAGCACATCTCGCCCCAGAATCCAAATAGTGGTATGTAACACATACGGTCGAACTCGAGCTGTAATTTTCTCCTGACAGTCCTCAATTGTTACAAAACGAGTGCTTACATGTGTGGGTGAAGCACCTCCGATTCTGACCACAGCGGTATTAACTGATTCAAGAGGCCATGCTTCTGGCCAGGCCGCACGAGGAACTATGGTAACATCAGCTCCAGAGTCCAACAACATCTGCTTCTCGGTTAACGTTATGTGTCTGGGTCCTCTGATATTAACTGTTTGACAGGGTTTGGCAGTAGTTACTTCATGCACAAATGCGACTGTGGGAGCTCCAGTGGAACCAAAACCTTGATCCCCTCTGACGGTGTCAACAGCTCTAGGAACGCTGGAACGGAACTAATTGAGCGATTCTAGTTCCTTGTTTCAACGTCACAGGTGGGTTTAATACTCGTAACATGATTCCAATTTGTCCGGTATAGTCCGCGTCGATGACGCCTGGTAGTACCAGAAGACCTTGTTTGGTAGCTGATGATCTTCCTAATAACAATCCACTGAGTCCATAGCCTAAAGGTCCACTAACGGTTGAGGGAATTACATGTACGGCGCCATCTGTGATTGTTACATCTGATCCCACGGCCAAATCAACTCCTGCACTTCCTCTGGTGGAAGCTGAGAGCTCTGAGAGACAGCCTGAGTGGGGTAGGCTGATGGACGGTATTGTGGTGTCATCGCGCCCCGTCCCCAGGCGCTGTTTCTCCAGTTTCCCCTGCAACCGGGGTTCCATCTTTTCTAAAACTTTGATCGGCAGTCCTTTGCCTGGTGCCCAATTTTGTCGCAACGCTCGCACACATCTGCAAGCCCAGCAGATCCTCTGGGGTTGCCCCTTTGGTTTAGGATGTTTTTCTTGGGCAATCCCGCTTCATGTGTCCCTGTTCTCCACACTGGTAGCATCTTGTCCCGGATAAACCTCGGTTTTCTTTCCCTGTTTTCCATGGTGGCTTGAAAACTGCGGGTAAGGCATCAGTATGGACTTGAGCAAGAATCCGCGTCTTTTCCACCTCCTCTTGCAGTATTGGAAGTCTTGCTACAAGCCTCAACCATCTCTGCCAATGTGGCCGTCTTTCCCAAGGTGGGCAAGAATCTGCCGACATTGTGTGTTTTGCATTCATGACTGCTAAATCCCTCCCGACTGCGGCCTTAGCTTCAGAGGATAAATTCGGCGATGCAGCAATGGCGTCTTTTAAGCGATCAACAAATTGCATATAAGGTTCACCTGCCTTCTGTTTGACCGTCGTGTAAGGGGGCTTAGGTGTTCCTATATTTGGCAGCTCCTTCAATGCAGCCAATGCTAAGGCCTGTGTTTGTTGTAACACTTGCGGATGTAAAGTAGCTTGTGTCGCACCATCAGCGTACTGACCTTTTCCTAACAGTGCGTCAAGCGATGCCGTTCTCAAGGGATCCCCGTCCTCTCGGCGTATGTTATCAAGAGCGGCTAGCTCCAGTTTTTGCCGCCACTTGTCCAAAAATAACAGATATGCAGTGGGTGGCAACATCAGTTCGCCAAGAGCACGTATGTCCACTTGTGTTAATGTTTGGTTTTTAAAGAATGATGTTAGCAACTGCATCACATGTTTATTTTCCATTCCGTACTGCATCACTGCTTCTTGTAACTGCTTCACAGTTTTCCAATCAAACGGTGCCCATTGACGATGATCTCCTTGTGTGAAAACTGGCATTGCAGTGATGCTAGACGGTAACATTACTCCTTCGATGGTAGCCTCTCGAATGACTCCCCGCCATCGTTGCCCTGGATCATAGCCGGGTAATGCTGCAGGCCGTGTATTCTGTTCGTCACCAGGATCATCGGAATCTGAAGAGTTTGGCATTGGCGTAGAAGGAGCTCGAGCTCCACCTGCTGGTCTGTGAGTGCTATGCTCTTTCCGCGGCGGGTCAGTCAGTCGGCGCATGCGCGAACGAGAAGATTCTATCCCGCCCCGGGGAGGAGATGGCCCGTCCAGGCCACTCCCAAATCTGCCGCGTAGGTACGCGTCAGCTTCTGTCTCCTCCCAGTCTCCATTCTCCACACAAATTCGCGCCCACTTCCGGATTTTTTCCTCTTTGTGCTTTAGCTCTGCCGGAGTAAGTTCCGGTTCTGCTGGCGGAGCTAACTGCTTCTCGATAGCCTGTTCGAGAGCCTCTAACCCGCCAGATATCGCCTGCGAGGCTTCATTGTAAGCGAGTTGCCGCGATGTTTTACTAGCTCCTCCATCTAGCTTCTCCATTTTTTTTAATAGTTCCTGCATTTTCTGTTCTTGTCGCTGCAGTAACTCTCGCAAAGGCGCGTTACTGTCCGCTTCAGGAGCGGCGTCTGACTCATTTGTTTGTACTTCCATGGGGAGGGGTACAGTTTCAGGATTCACCACCGGTGGCTGTTTGCCTCCGGCAGCCTCCGGAGCGGGTACCGAGACCCCAGATGTCATCTCCGGCCCCACTTCATAAGGCATTAACGGGGCTAACGGGGCTGTTGATTCCCCACCCCAAAACTCTACCTCAATCGCAGGGTAAACAGCTGGCACCGAGCCAGCGGGGGGGAGAGGGGGGGCGGAAGGTGGAAGGCGCCGAACCCGCGGGGGGGAGTGGGGGGGGGGGGGGGGGGGGGGAATATCGGAAAGTTCTCGTAGGGAGGGGCTGCCTCTACAGGGTACGCCGGTAACTGCTCTTTTTCTTCTGGTTCTGTTAGTGCTTTTTTGAGAGCGGATCGCACTTTCGCCTCAGAGGACATAGCCTCCAGCATATCCCTCACTTTCTTCCAAGATTTAACTAGCTTTCTAGCCTTTTTATTTCCCACCGTGACTAATTGCGAAAGTTCTTGCCCTAGGTCGTCCCAGCAAGCTGCAGAAAACAACTGATCGGTGGTTTTTAGAAAACCTCTTTGCTGGCCCCATTCCAGTAAAGTTTCTACTTCATTTCTTTTTATCTTAATTTCAGTTTGCGCAGCTATCTGCAGAATGCATTCCACCTCCGCCTTTTCCAATGCAGATACTGCACCCTCCATCCTGCCGTTAATCACGTAGACCTACAATTCACCGTCTCTCTCGGACGACTGCCCCGCCTCTCTCGGACGGATTCCCCGCCTCTCTCGGATGGATTCCCATCTCTCTCGGACGGCCTCCTGTCTCTCTCGGACAGCTTCCCCGCCTCTCTCGGACGGCCCGGCTTACCTCCGCCGGCACAGCAGTCACCCTCGCGTCTTTCGTCTGGTCCCCCTTCTCCGATGCAACGATCACGTCGGGGTCACCATAATGTTGGGGCCCGCGCGAGGAAGGAACTACAGCACGCCAATATGGTGCTCTAGTAGCTTCTTTATTTTTGTTAACACACACTTTTATAACCTACATACTCTCTTATGTAACGGTCACACACTAAGCTATTGGCTACAAGTATTGTCCATAATCTGGCTGCGTGCCACCTCTACTGTTCTAATTGGATACTTACTATAAACTTAAGCAAGCCACATCCCTATGCTTTCTTGCTATCTCATGCTGTTACATAACAGTGTACTGGTATGTTCTCTCTATAACTTTCCCACGGTCCAGGCCCCTACAGCTGGGGTAGCCTTTCCTCTGATTAGGAACCTGGAAATCTCAGCTCAGCCACTCACAAGTTTCTTGCTCGCAGGGAGATTGCTTATCACAGCCCAGCAGATGAAATACAACAGGCGTTCACGGCAGAACTCAGGGCAAAACCAGAGATGCTGCCTGCTATTCACACAGCTGCAGAGCACTGCTGCAGCCGCGGCCGCTCCCCTCGCAGGCTCACTGTAGCCACATCTCCCACCCGAAACTCCCCCTCCGGCTCGGGTCACTGCTCCCAGCCCTGCGCTGGGCTGTCCCCTCAGGGGATGCTTCGGAGCTCCTCCATGAGCTGAGCTCTCGGGCAGGGCCCGGGCAGGACACGGCCCTTCCCAGGCAAAGCCACAGCCCAGAGCAGCACCGAGCACCCAGGTCAGCGCAGCCAGAGCGAGAGCACCCGCAGGGAATGCGGATGGGTGACGCTAGAGGGGGCACGGCCATGGCAGCAGGCGCCTGCACACCTTCTCCTGGGATGCCCTGAACTGAAGGCCTGAGCTCTGCGAAACAGCAGCGATGCAGGAAGGAGCAAAGGCAACACCCAAAGGCCAGCGGTGACAGCAGGTACGTCCCACCTCCACGGCCATGACCGAGCGTGGGATGAGCCGGGGTGAGACCTCAGGGGAGGGGTGGGATGGCACCACGAGGCGATGGACCCAGGCTGACGTGGGACAGGCCCTGGACGATGGGCACAGCCGCCCCAGCGCCAGCTGCCTGCCCCCACCGCAGCTCCTCCCGCTGCCCAGTGAGACCCTCGTGTCCCCCAGCCACGCTCAGGGCTGGCCACAGAGCTGGCCACCTCCGTGAGCGCCGCACAGGAGCAAGTACCGCGGTACCGGGGAGGCTCTACAGCGATGCTGCTCGTGCGCCTGTTTCGCACAGGGCCGTGCGGTGGCACCGGGGACCCACCGTCACACCAGGCTGTCTGCGAGGGGCTCACCGGCACAACTCCCGCCCCGGGACACACGCCCTGAACCCGCACGTCCCCGCTTGCGCCCAGAAGCCAACGGGCTCGGAGATAAACCTCAGCGACTGGTGGGATGGGGATGGGGACACGGAGCAGCTCTGGGGGGAGAGCCCCTCCTGGGGCACTGTCCCCCGACAGGGTCACCGTGCCACCTGAGCCCCTTCCCTGGGCTCCCTGGCCCACACACCCCCCAGGGCTGCAGCCGCCTGCTGCCCCGGAACCCCCGGGTCCCTCCAGGGTGACCCCTTCCCCCTAGACCCCCCCAGTTCCCCCTGGCTGCTCCCTTCCCCCAGACCCTCCGGGGTGACCCCCTCCCCCGAAGCCCCCCAGCTCCCACCGGGCTGGTCCCCTCCCGCAGCCAGCCCCACGGTGGGACCCCCACCCACCCACCATCCCGTGCCGGCTCCCACCGCCGTGGGGCCGCAGGTGGCCCCAGGACCCCCGGTGAGCTGGGGCAGCCCGGAGCGGCCCCGCCGCCGTTCCCCTCCCGGTTCCCCGCAGCCCCCCACCGGGCCCCTCTCACTTCTCCATCTCGAGGGCCGCCACCTTCCCCCTCTCGTGCAGTTTGTCGTCCAGCGCCCGCACCGCGCTGGACGCCAGCGGCGCCAGGCCCCGCTCCGCGTTCGTGGCCCCGCCGCCACCGGCGGTCACGTGGCCCCGCCGCGCCGGCCGCCCCGCCCACCTGACCCCCGCGCTCCGCAGCGCCCCCGCGCGGCGCGGAGGCCGCCCGCTGCTGCCCGCCCCCCCCCGCGTTGTCTCAAACAATTAATACAACCACAGAAAAGGCCTTTAAGATCCTTCACCCAACACTGCAGCGCCCTCAGCACCCTCGGGTGGGGCCCACCCGGCCCACAGCCCTGGGCATGTCTACAGGGGGTAGCAGGTCACCAACCATCTCCCCATGGCTTATGGGGGCTTCACTCTGCTCCCCAGCCCTGTCACAGGAGGGTTTGGGTTGGAAGGGACCTTAAAGCCCATCCAGTCCCACCCCCCTGCCACGGGCAGGGACACCTTCCACCAGACCAGGTTGCTCCAAGCCCCATCCAGCCTGGCCTTGAACACTGCCAGGGAGGGGGCAGCCACAGCTTCTCTGGGCAGCCTGGGCCAGGCTCTCACCACCCTCACAGCAAAGAATTTCTTCCTCACATCTCATCTCAATCTCCCCTCTTTCAGTTTAAAACCATTCCCCCTCGTCCTATCCCTCCACGCCCTTGTAAAAATTCTCTCAGGAATTATCAGTCAACTGGGGTCTCAGCCCATGAGTTGAACGCATCCTGTGTGTCCTTTCATGATTATTTTTGGTATCAGCTCAGAGAAAGCATCCATGCCCTTCCTGCCATGGACTTGCAGGCAAACGTGTTTTGCTCCTGGCATCTTGCCCCTGAGCGTGGTCGGTACCTTCAGAGGGAAGGTCTGAATGGGCTCTTTTGCCACGTCGTAGGTGAATGTCCCCAGGAGAGTTTCCTCTTCTCCATCTGCATCCACTCCCTCAGGGGCAAAGCACAAGCAGAGCAGCTCAGACTCGTCCTGACAAAGAGGGAACGTCCACGCTGGATCAGCCCTGTTACGCACCCACCCTCTCCCGGGGCTCTAGCACTATTCTAGCATTGGTTCTGGTGGAGCTCAGTCTCCACCTTGAGTTTTGGTCAAGAACCTTGAGGTGCTTGGCCAGAACAAGTCTTAAAAGGGATGAAACCTCTAGAGCCCTTGAAGTATCGTGCCAGGGCACTGCAGTGCGCGGGAGAGAGCAGGGCAGAAACCTCAGAGGGTGCACAAAGGCAAGCAAGACCGTGTCCTGGCTTTCCCCCAGGGCTGGATCCCTGCCCAGCAGAGACTTACAAAGACAGCGATGTCTCTGGGGGCACTGGTGATGATCTCAGGTGGAGAGACTTCCTTGGAGATGTGCTGCACAGTGATAGCAGTCAGGTGGACTCGTGCTGGCAACCTGATGACCACCTGGCCCTGATGTTCTCGTGAAGGCCAGCAGTTTCCTGGGGAAACATCCGACTGCAACGAGAACACAAGAGTAACAGAGTGTGAGAGAGTGTTGGCGCCAACACAGCTGCCCATGTATCTTGAAGCGTAGGCGCCGGTGTGTCTGTGGGGTCTATTTCAGCTCACAAATGAGGCGTGTGTGAGGAAATAGACAGAAGCAGGAGGCCTTCTTCCCTGCCTGACAAAGGGGGCTCTCAGTATCAGGGAACAGAGGAGAATACTGGTTGTGAAACCATCCTAGTCAAGGTCTAGCAGAAACACGTCTCTCTCCAGGGGCTCTGTAGGGCACCTCCCACCCCTGAAAAGGCGCTGTTAGGGATGAGTGTGGAAACGGGGTCATGTTACGACCTGGTCGCAACTAGTTCATAAATCCCTTGGAGTAAATTAAGGTGAAACGACACCAAATAACTGGTATGAAATTAAGAACAATTTATTAATACAGGGAAAGTTGCATGGTTGTAAGTGTCTTGGGTTTCTAAAGGCATTGAGAAAAGAGAGAAAAGGGAAAAGGAAAAGAGAAAGAGGATAGAGACTATGAGAGAGAGGAAAAGAGAGATCACCACCCTTGGATCCAGCGATGTCAGTTGTCTGTAGAGTTGGTAAGTTGCTTGCAGAGTTGCTCCTCTGGTAAATCGCTTGCAGGATCGGTCCTTGGGTGGCGGGCGGGAGTGCGCACCAGCATCCCAAGTGAGAAGGTCTAAATACTTTAGGTCATTTGCATGTGAGATAGGAGAGGGTGGTAACATCCCTCTTGTCTCCCCCCACTCTGCTCGCTTCCCATGCTAATTGGGACGCCTGCGCTTTGTAGTCTTAGATTGTTCTCGAAATGAGTCGGTGGTCCCCCAAGGGGTGTCTGGTGGTCGTGATCCCCTAGTTGTGGTGTCCGCTGTATGACCCCGCTTCTGCACAAGCGTAGTTGAGGCCTTGCAAAGTTTTTGCACATGTAGGCTGGCCCCAAGGAAAAGATACCATCCCGCTTCCGCAGGATTTATCTCTTCCTCCAGCCAGAGTTGTAAATCACAACAATTAAGGCACAGCAGGGGTATTGTTCTGTTCCCAAGGCCCTTATCTCTTGCCAGACTTGCAGGTCTCTGTAGCACCCATATCCTCCTCCAGCCAGAGTTGTCAAACAAGTTGTTTAAGGTATACAAACTCTGTCCGTCACAGGTCACCAGGGAGAAAGCCTTTCACCCAGCTGTGGCAGAGCACTGTGGGCAAGGTGCAGCAGTTGAGGTCAGTTCAGCTCCGTTCCCCTCCTGAGAGGAACCCCTGATTTCTAGCAAGCCCAGCCCTGTGTTAGAGCTTTGGTTTCAGGAACCTGATCAACACTGTGGGCTTGAGCAGCACCACTGGACTGAGGGGAGAGCCCCTGAGCTGGGGCCCCAGCTTCACAGGAAGGGAGGAAGGAAGGAAGGAAAGCTTCCCTGATGCTTCCTGCCACAATACCTGCAAAATAGTATCAGGAGCCTTGGCAGTGCGAAAGACCGATAAAACCCTGCAGAGCCAACTCTCTTTGCAGTTGTAGGTCTCGGAAGTTCTCTGTGTGTCGATGGTGGCACCTGTAAGGAAGGGAGAGCAGATGAGTGCAGGAGGCCCCAGACTAGGAGGACTTGGTGCTCAGACACGATTTCTGGTGCAGCCAGCCAGCTCCACGTCTGTCAGTCCTGTCCTCATCGCCACACCGGTGGGGGTGCCCAGCTGCGCAAGGGAATGGCAGCAGCCACGTGCCTCGTGACTGCTTCTCTCCCAGCGCCACAAGGAGAAGGTCTGAGGGTTCTGGGAGACAGCAGGCACCCACGTGAATGGCAGCAGTGCAAAGCTGAGGGCGTGCTGCGTGGGCAGCCAAGGAAGGCCCAGCCATTCCCTTTACAATGCAGTGGAGAGGAAGAGAGCCCCTCCATCAGCACAGGGACATGGGTGGGGGCAGTGCCAGAGCCACCTGTGCGGAGGCCGAGGGCAGGGCTGGGAGGGAGTCTGAGAGAGCCACTCTGCCACAGCCTCGCTCTTGGACCCCACGAAGCATTTAAGCTCCCCCGCTTTGGAGCGCAGCGCCTGGAGCACAGGCTCCTCTGGGGAGTGCTACAGACAAGTGCAGGGCAAGGTGACTGGGCTGCTTGTGTCCATACCAGAGCTTTCCAGGGCCCAGTGAGACATCTTGATGGAGGCTTCCAAAGCCATCTTGGACGCTGTCCGGTTCACTTCCAGAGCTCCCCGGGAACGCCATAAAGGAACACAGAAAAGGACCACATCAGCGGCAGTTCAGCGTGGCTGCTAGCCCCCGGAGAGACACAGGGTCAGCGTCAGAAACGCAAGGCAAGCCTTGTCCGCAGAGCTGCAAGACTCTCTGCTGCTGACGTGAGACATGAGGACTGAGCAGCTGTATCTGTGGCCATGGCCAAAGCCCCGAGGTGGGATGACAAGCGTCCCCACACCCTCGTCTCCACCCTCCACGCTCTCCAGGTCAGCTGGGATACGAACTCAGGCCCTGCAAGTGATGGCTGGCCCCGTGAGCATGCCTGGGTCTCACCACTGCCTCAGGAGCCCGGCCAGAGCAGCCAGAGGTGCTGGCATGCCAAGGGAGGGCTGTCAGGAGTCCTCTGCTGCCCGAGGCGGCCTGGTTACACTGGAGCCCGGAGGAGCGCACCCAGCAAGCCCCTGGGGCAAAGGCTGGGTTTCTGCGGTCAGCCATCCAACCCCACCAACCCCAAGGAGGGCTTCCTCAGGGGTTCTGCCCCGCCAAGCCTCCTTCCCCAAAATGCAGGGTCACCACCTTCACACTGCTGAGCTCTGCCTTCAGACGAGCCACCTCCTCCAGCACGAGCTTCATCTTTTCGGTTTGCTCTGTCAATAAAATGTGCAAGTTCCTGCAGGAACAGGAAAGCAAATCTTGTCAGAGCGCGGCCCATTCTCTCTGGAGATCATCTGAGCTCAGCTCGGAGGAGAGACACATGTTGTGAGTGCTTCCCCTCCGCACCAAGCTGAGGAAAGGGAAAGGCAGGAGGGAAGCACGGGAGCCCCGGCTGTTAGGAAAATGCAGGTAGCACGAGTTTGGCTGCCGCTTCTGTGCAGAACCAGTTTCAGCTCAGGAAACATCTCTTACCACAGGGCGTTCAACTCTGCAGACACACGTGTCAGTTGCTGATAGGGTAAAACGGCCCATTCGAGCGTCCTCTGCGAGAGCTGCCCAGGCTTCCCAGGAGAGGCTACCCATGGCAGAAGCTGCTACTGCTTTGGGTCACCCTGTGTGGGAGCAGAAGAGCCCATGATTTATCCAGCCACTGTCAGCAACGCTGCGTTGCAGGAGGTGCCTGCGCCACAAGAGTCACTGACCTCGCTCAGTCCCTTTGCCCGCGTCATCCACGCTGTCAGTGAGGTCCCACAGAAAAAGACAGCTGCAACTCACATCAGCAAGAGACAGTTATTTTCCTGGGCTTGCTAGCGATCGCTGTATTGTCTTCTCCCTGTTGCCTTGGGGATGGGCAGCAGGTTGGCTGAGGAGGTGGGGAACGTGGGGTGCAGAGAGAGGACGCGCCTCTGAGCAGGAGCCGTCAGCCCAGGCTTGAGGGGACTGTGCAGCTGTGATCTTCAGGTGTGCTCGGTGCCCCAGAGCTGTTCCCCATTTGCCCTCGCTGCTTCAGTGAGCACCGAGACCAGGCTCCATGGGCTAGGAGAGGTACTTCTCCATGGGTCCCCCTGCACGGCCCCTCTGGGATCCCCAGTTCGGGCTTGGAAATGGCTACACCCTTCTCTCGCAGACTCAGCGAGCCATTTGGTCCAGTGGCCAGAGCAGCAGCATGGCCGGGAGACTACCAGTCGTCCTGGCAGTCTCAGTCGCAGCCAAGGACATACTGAGGAAGCACTTGGGCCACGGGAGTGTGCGCACATAGTGGCCCAAAGGGAAAGCTGGCATCCAGCACAGCCGGGCTGTCACTCTCAGATGTTTGCTCATGAAAACTCACCAAGAGCCACTGGGAGCAACAAGATGACTTTCGCGAGCCTCTTCTTCTGCAGGGCCATCTTTTGCCTGAAAAAGTGAGAGTCCTGTCGCTGTCAGTGATCCAAGTCTTGGGCAAACCCCTTCACAGGTGGATTTCCCTTTTCAGGCCCAAAAGCCACCGGTTTGGGAGCCCGCTGCTGACAGAGAGCAGACAGAGCAGCGCCCAGGAGGAACACGATTTCGTTCCTTCGGCTGGAACCTCTCAGTGGCCATTCGGGGAGGGGGCAAAGGCTGCTGTGTCCCACCACAGCCCCCCCCCACCTCTTTGCTGGATGCTGGCGGTCTCCTGACCCCTCTCCTCCCCACACGGCTGCCCCACTAAGCCCCAGGACTGCGCCTTAACGTCCCAAGGGGGCCAGCCGCGGGTCCCAGGGGCTTGGCCTCCCCATGCAGCGGGGCTGGGCTCCGACCCCTGCAGCATGAGGCTCTGCCTCCCCAACAGCCCCTGCTGCACTTGGGCTTCTGGACAGGAGAGCGAGCCGGGCTTTTAGCTGACACCCATCCCCACAGAGGGGGGCTTTGCAAGCCACAGGGCTTTTCTTCAGAAAACCTCTGCCTTCTTCCCCATGCTGCTGTGCACCCCACTGGCCCTGTTAGGACACGTCTGTGCTACCACCCTGACCTGATTCCCCGGGCAGGAGCAGCCCACTTCATACCTGATTGTCTGGCAGAGGCTCAAACCCACGGCCTCCCCTGATGACCGTTGGTCGGCCTTTTTCCCCCTGGAGCCTTTGGAGGCCCCTTCGTGTCTGTTCCGCCGGGCCCTTCTCCTCCCCATCTTTGGGCGAACGCAGTCACCCGCTCAGCAATTCCCCTCAGCCCAGCAGTGCCTGCCCAGGCAAAGCCAGCTCCAGCAGCTGCCCCTCAGCAGGATCACGCCTGCGCAGGGCAACATCCACACAGCAAGTGTGGGCTCCTTCCCTGCGTGCCCTGGGGCTGTGCGGGTGGCCAGCTCTGACCTCAGTGGTGGCGGCTCTGACATCACAGTGGTGGCGGCTCTGACCTCGCAGTGGTGGTGGCTCTGACCTCACAGTGGTGGCGGCTCTGACCTCGCAGTTGTGGCGGCTCTGACCTCGCAGTTGTGGCGGCTCTGACATCACAGTGGTGGCGGCTCTGACATCGCAGTGGTGGCAGCTCTGACCTCACAGTGGTGGCGGCTCTGACCTCACAGTGGTGGCGGCTCTGACATCACTGTGGGGCTCCCCAGGGCTGAGCAGGGCCGGGAGACCCTGTGGGCTCCCCTGGGGCAACACGGCTGCTGGCCTCCCAGGCGGTACGGCCCCAAGCCTGTGGCACCCCGAGCCCTGCCACGATCCCGTGCCAGCCGGCTGCCTGTCCTGTCCTGCCGGGCAGGGTTCCAGCTCTCCTGGGCACCTCCGGGAAACCAGAAAGGGTGCTGGAAAGGGGGCTTTGCCCTCGCCCCATCGGACAGCTGCTTCCGGCAGCATTTCTCCTCTCACAACCATTTTGTATGCCAAGAAGAAAAACTCAGTAGCCCAGATGTGCTGTGAAAGGCCCAGCAGTACATCTGGTTAACAAGGATCCTTTTTTTTTTGTTGCCCTCGCTGATTCTGCCCTGACTCTCCTGGTATGCAATAGCAGCGTGCTCCTTCCTTGTCTTGCAGTGCCCTGCGGGGCCAAGGAGGGTCCCTGCGCAGGGGGGCACAGGCTGCACTGAGGGCACTGTGCTGGGGGATAGTGTTGCAGCTAACGGAAAGAATCAAGAGCTGAAGTCAACAAGCTCTCCAAGCAAGGCCACAGGCCCATCTCCTGTGTGCTCCCCACAGAGCCTCTGCATCCTTGACCACAAACATCACTGTGAACAGTGCTGGACTTGGCACCTGCAGGACCATGGTACAGCACAGGGGGATGGTGAAAGGACTGACCAACGGGGGGTTGCAGGGGGGCGCGTGGACAGCGTGTGGCGACCAGTCGGGTTTTGCATGGACAGTGCCTGGCTGCATGTACAGAAGCAAATATGTTATAAAAAGGGGCTTTTTTTTGTAATAAACGGTTTATGCTTGATTCACATTGGATCATGTGCTGAGTCCTTTTCTCCACAGCACTGGCCATCACGGCCTATACCAAGGTCCCAGCATGGCAGCACGGGGACACAGGGCGTATGGAGCACAGCCTCTCCGTGTCTCTCAGGACCTCTGTGGTCCCCACAGCAGCCACACAGAGACATCTCTGCCATATTGCCCCCCTGCCACAGCCCCACCTGTCCTGAGATAGTAGCAGGTCTTGTGCATCTTGCCCTTGAGGAGCTCTTGCCAGACAATGGTGTTACTGGAAAATAGTAACCAAGAAAACTCTCTGACCCCCAATGACAGTTTAGAAGCCGACAGTGGTTTATTGCAGCGCTGGGTGCACGGGGGATCTCTCCTCCTGGAATGCACACCCAGGGACAAAAGCACACTCGTTATATACAGTATAGAAAAATAAATATTCATACAACTCCGAGTAAAGCCCTCCTATTCCAAGAAACCTTATGCATATGCTAATATATTCTGTAATTGTCTTTGCACACACGGACTAAATTGGGGAAGGGGTCTTGGGTGGGCTCTGGGGGTCTCTAGTGGTCGTAACCCCCCCACAGTTATGCTGTCCACTGTATGACCCCGCTTCTGTGCAAGTGTGGTCGAGGCCTTTCTGCTGACACATGCAGGTGGCTCCAAGGAGAAGATCTTGTGCTGGTTCCTACAGGATTTATCTCCTGGCGCCAGAGCTGTGAATCAAGTCAGTTAAGACACTACAAAGATGGTGTTCACAGTCTTGCTTATCTCTGGCCCTTCTTTGTAATTAGTGAGGAATTTAACAGAGACCTTGGTTTCTCTAAGACTAAGCGCAAGCAAGAATCAGTGATGACTATAACTCTGTTCTCAGTCCCAGAAGCAGACCCTGTCTTCAAAACACGCCGTTAGCTTCAGAACGTGCTGTTATTTTAGCTGAAAGGAAAATTGCTGAAAGAAAAGTTGATCCTGTCTAAATGCTACACACAGTGGGCCTTTTAGGGCCTGTTTTGAGGCTTACTTTTACTAAACCGTCTGGTATCAATTCACCCTTTCGGAAGTAGATTTATTATCTCACTACTTCCATATATTTTTCTCAATGATTCTCTTAAAACAATCTATGCAGATCCCTATAATAACTATAACAGTATAATGACATAAACTATTGCCTCTAAGAATGTCGCTAACCATCCATTTAAAGACAATCCACCTAGTTCTTGAAGGATTTTGTTGAGCCAATTATTTTCTGGTCCATCCCTGATTGCCCTGCTGTCTTCTGCTACTTTCCTCATTTTGTCTGGTTGTTCTTGCAGATCATCAGTGATGTTTGGGATGTGGATACAGCAGTGCTCTTTGTCTGACTTAAGATACCTGCACACTCCTTGTTCTTTGACTAATAGTAAGTCTAAGGCCAGTCTATTTTGCAGAGTCATTTTAGTATTGGCTTGGATCTGTTTATTAACAATTTGGAATCCCTTTTGAGTGGCTCTTGACAAAGATTCTACTTGCCGAGTCAAATCTTTCTATTAACATCCAATTTTCTAATGCCATTAGTCCTGGTAATAGAAAACTTTGAAATCCCCATTCAAGTTGTACATTGAGGCACCTCCAATTAGCTCTCCTGATGTTATAAATGGGTTTCATGCTCCAATTAAAGCACCAATCTATCTTGCCTATTAGGTATCATGTTATCAGTAACACAGAGTCTCAACAGTCCTGCAGCCTGTCCGCTGGAGGCTGCTAATGCAGTTTGCAAAAACTGAGCGTTTAAGGGATGTGATCCTCCGGACACCGTCCCTCTGCACCCCTCTCGAATACTGCCCTGTTATCTCCTGATCTCCAGTGAGTAGTGTCTTGCAAAACATCACTACCTTTCTGTCTACACTTATTCTCTCTGTCTTAATAATAGGAAGCATTAGCCTGTTTAAAGGCTTTTGTGATGCTATCCCATGCTTCCAATAAGGATGAATTCATTGGTATGATACCCCGGGGGATAGGCTGACTGGCTGAATGAGGAATTGGGATGCATGCTGTCACACTAGTAAGATTGCACATCATACTGAACCCTTGTATCAAAGTTAGAACTAAGTTCTCATCTATGTCTGTATTGGCCTCTCCATCTGTATCAATTTCTGCATTTCCTGACATCGCTGCAAGAGAGATAACCCAGAACCTTGTGATCCCCGAGTTAATCTTAAACATAAAGGTCCCTCT
Source organism: Nyctibius grandis (assembly GCF_013368605.1). Classification (NCBI taxonomy): domain Eukaryota; kingdom Metazoa; phylum Chordata; class Aves; order Nyctibiiformes; family Nyctibiidae; genus Nyctibius; species Nyctibius grandis. The sequence continues at coordinate 718,978 of NC_090669.1, forward strand.
TGTTTTACAGTCCATTCTGGTGATGAGGCTGGTTTGATCCTGCTGTGATGTATCCACGGAGTGACTCCCTCGAGCTTCACAGCTGTGTAGGTGGTGAGCAAAACCTGGAAAGGTCCTTTCCACTTCTCTTTTAGCAGTTCATCTGACCACGTCCTGGTACACCCAGTCTCCAGGTTGGTATTGATGCACAGGCACGTCCAGGGATAATGGTGCGCTCACAGTGACGTACCTGTGGAGAGAGGACAGAACCTTTCCTAGAGAGATAACATATTCTTTCAGATAGTGTTTCCCCATGATCTCAGGATTAACTCCTATTTCTGTCACCTGATAGGGTTTACCATAAATGATTTCAAAAGGACTAACCTTTTCTTTAGTTTTAGGATTCGTAGCAAAGCTGAGGGTAAAGCACCTGGCCATTTTGTCTGAGCCTTTTGGCAAATTTTTACTCATCTGTTTATTTAAGCTTTGATTCATTTTTTTTCTACTTTTGCACTTGATTGAGGTCTCTGTGGGGTATGGAGGTCCCATTTTACTCCTAACACTTCAGCTAAATTTTGAATCGCCTCTGCTATGAAGTGTGGGCCCCTATCTGAAGATAGTAACATTTTTGCTACTTCTCTTGCCGTGTTGGTGCGACAAGGGAAAGCTTCTAGCCAGCCTGTGAAAGTATCTATCATTACTAAAAGATACTGATACCCATTTTGCCGCGGTAATTCAGAAAAGTCTATTTGTCAGTAGTCTCCTGGACTGTTTCCTCTCTTTGTTACCCCTGATAAAGGTCTCTGCTGGAGTATGTTTGTTCCATCGCCGGCAAACAGTCATGTGTTAGTTCTTTCCTACCACAATCCGTAGCTAGAAAGGTTGCTGGATTCAGGATTGTGGTTACTTTCAGCTCCACACCGTCTTGTTCCAAAAGAACAGCTTGATATTTCAGCATCTGGCTCGGTGACAACCAGTGTCCTCCTTTTTGTTCTAGAATGGTCGGAACTGCATGGGGTACAAACACGGTTAGCTTTTCCCCGGGCATCAGTTTTCGGGCTTCTTGGATCAGTAGTACCGTAGCCACCACTGCTCGGAGACGTGCTGGCCATCCTTAACTGACATTGTCTAGTTGTTTTGAAAAGTACCCCACGGGTCTTTTCAACGATCCCAGTCTCTGGGCCAACACTCCTAGGACAATATGTAGTCTTTCAGGTACAAACAGTTCAAATGGCTTTTCTAAGTTCGGGAGGCCCAGAGCTGGAGCACTCGTTAAAGTCTGGTTTAGTTTAGCAAATGCACCTCTGCACTCCTGAGTGCAAACAAGGAGGTTTCCTTGCCCTTGTTCAGCTTCATGTAAAGGTTTGCCAATGAGTCCAAAATCCATTATCCACCGGTGACACCATCTGGCCATCCCGAGAAATGCTCTAAGCTCTTCATAGTTCATAGATTATTTTGGTTGGAAAGGACCTTGAAGATCATCCAGTCCAACCGTTAGCCAAGCACTGCCAAGCCCACCACTAACCCACGTCCCTCAGCACCACATCTACATGGCTTTTAAATCCGTCCAGGGATGGGGACTCCACCACTGCCCTGGGCAGCCTGTGCCAGTGCTTGACAACCCTTTCATTGAAGAAACTTTTCCTGATCTCCAGTCTAAACCTCCCCTGGCACAACTTGAGGCCGTTTCCTCTCGTCCTATGACTTGTTACCTGGGAGAAGAGACCAACACCTGCCTCACTGCAACCTCCTTTCAGGTGGTTGCAGAGGGCGATAAGGTCTCGCCTGAGCCTCCTTTTCTCCAGTCTAAACAGCCCCAGAAAGATCTTCACAAGGGCCTCAAACCTTTGGCCTGCGGAGGTATCCAGGCACTTTACTACCACTAAACCCTACGGACTTTGCTTTCATCTTACCGGTCCGGCATCTGGTTTTGACTGGATGGTTACTGGTCCTGCCGCTCAGGATCATCCCAGTGTTCCTGAAGCCCACCCGAGAGGTGTCACAGCGCTTTCAACTTCTCCTGGCATCTCCTGTAACTCAGCTTCCTTCTGTAATATAAAAACTTGGGCATCCAAAGCTTTATTTTCAGGGATATGGTTTTGGAATTTTCCTTTTGTAAAAGTAATTTGTGCATTCAATTTACTTGGCATATCTCATCCTAACAGCGGCATGGGGCAATCTGGTGTATAGAGCAATCGATGGGTTAACACCCTTTTTCCGATTCCAAAATTCAAAGGCTGGAAAAACGGCCTATCTTCTTTCTGCCCAGTGGCACCAATAACTGATGTGCTTTGATCACACAAGTTTCCCTTGCATGTATTTAATACTGAATAGGTAGTTCCCATGTGTGCTAAAAAATCTTACTTTCTCATTTTCCAACCTTACTACAACCAGGGGTTCTGTCGGGGAGGGTTCTGATTCTTCCCCCGATCCTCCTCAGTCTGAATCTAACGTCAACATGTTACCAGCCTGCCTCAGCATTTCCTCAAGGCCCTGCCGACTTAGATGTGGACACTCCCTTTTCCAGCGCCCTTTCTGCCTGCAGAAAGGACACTGATCCTTTTCTAATGGTATTTCAGCCCTTAGTACTTCACCAGGAAACCTTCTTCCCCTCGGGCCCCGACAGCTCTGTCCTCTGACCCTACCAGTTTCCTGGGCTATGGCTACTACCAGTAGCTTATTATCTTTAAGCTTCTCTTTTCTCTGTTTTTCTTCCTCTACCTTTTCTCTATTGTTATACACTTTCCAGGCATTTTCTAACATTTTATCCAACGAGCGAGCATCTGCCCCCTCTAACTTCTGTAATTTCCATTTTATGTCTGCATTAGATTGTCCCATAAAACTGTGGATCAATGAGACAGCATCCACCTCATTTTCTGGATTCAACCTGGTATATTTTCTTGCAGCCTCTGTTAGTCTTTCAAGGAAAGAAGAGGGATCCTCGTTCTTTCCTTGAATGACCTGATATAATTTAGACCAATTCTTTGACTTTGGAATAGCATTCTGGACACCATGCAAAACCAATCCTTAGTATACAGTTAATAATAATCTTTGAGCAGGAACGTTGGGGTCCCAATTAGGGTTACTGGGAGGAAAATGTTCATTTACCTGTCCTGCTTGTGCGGCTTGAACATGCACTCGTTCCACCTCCTCTCTAGCCTTGGCCAAAATAAGTCGTATTTCCTCGTAGAACACAAAGTTGTTCAAGATAATCTGCAGATCTTTCCAATCTGGATCACGATTTTCAGCAGTAGTTTCGATACCCTTTGCTACCGGTTCAAGGTCCTCCCTATATACCTCTGCCATCTCCTTCCAGGACTTTAAAACTGATACTGAAAACAGCACCTTTACCCAAACTGCTCCCCCCGCTCCTGCCACTTGCCTGAGAGGGGCTTGTATATCCTGAGCATTTCTCTGCCTCGTCCTACCTGCTACTGGACTGAAACGTTCCTCGTTGGAACTATCCGAATCACTGTTCCTTTGTTCTCGCTGCCCTCCGTTCGCCCCCCTTTCGCCCTGCGCTGCCATTTCTCGTTCACTTCTCCTTGCCCCATTGCCCCTTCTCGGTCCGACCCGCATCTGATTCTTCTTGCATTGCCTGCCGATGCTGCATGCCGAACACCACCACTTCGGCACTTTCTTATTCCCTGCCTCTAAGGCTAATATATCGCTTTCACTTGCCATCAAACCACATTCCTTACGCACATCATAATCATCCTGTAACGCAAAGAACAAATTCACATACGGCATCTCGTCCCGCTTTCCCTCGCGTCTACAGAACAACATTAATTGCAGTATTGTGTTGTAGCTTATACTCCCGTTCTTTGGATATTTCTCCTGATCATCTAGGATATACAAAGGCCACCAGTGATTACAATATTCTGCAAGCTGCCTCTGGGTGAGAGAGTCTCCCCCCCACACCTTTTTCCAATGTTTCAATATACATCCTAGAGGAGATTTTTCAGAATCCCCCTTCCGCCAAGGGTTTGTTACCCATTGCAAAATAATATCAGAACACAAAAGCAGTGTTAAAACACACAGAGACACAACGGCAATGACTTAACACAGACACAAAACCAACGACTTAACACAAAGTAACAAGATGCTGGGGACTCGAACCCCTTATACCGCTTTCAGGGGACTCGAACCCCTTATACCACTTTCAGGGGATTGTTTCCCATTTTACAAAGTTTCAGAATTAACACAAATACCCAAACAAAGTTTCACGGTTACCACAACTACAAATAAATCTGTCATGGTTCAAAGCTGGACTGGCTATTAAACCAGTGGCAAACGGCAGATGCCCTTCGCCCCCCCCTTCCCCTTTTCCCCCCTTCCCCCCCTGAAGAGGAAGGAACAGAGCAAAGGGAGAGAGACTCACAAGCTGGAAAGTTAAAACAGTTTCACTAAGCAACAATGAATATATGAATATATGTACAATACATACAAACCCAATACCCAACCAAAATCCGGACTCCGGGCGTCCCCGTAGGAGCGTACGGATTGCCACACTTGTGCCCACCAAGTTCCAATACCAACAGCATAACAACGCGGACTTAATTCAGATACGACTCATTTGTAAGCAGCCAATATTTATGACCAAGTTCAAATACCGGTACCCATACTTACAACCCATGTCGTTAATCTCCCAGAGAGCTGTCACGGAAACTCACCCGACCGGGGAATCGGAGGCCTCCCCGAAAATGCTCCGGTGAGCGCTGGAGTCCTCATGAATCCTCTGCTCCGCCGAGGCTCCACAGAGCTGGTCCCGTCTGGGTCGCCAAATTCTGTTACCGGAAAATAGTAACAAGAAAACTCTCTGACCCCCAATGACAGTTTAGAAGCCGACAGTGGTTTATTGCAGCGCTGGGTGCACGGGGGATCTCTCCTGGCCTGCACACCCGGGGACAAAAGCACACTCGTTATATACAGCATAGAAAAATGAATATTCATACAACTCCGAGTAAAGCCCTCCTATTCAAAGAAACCTTATGCATATGCTAATATATTCTGTAATTGTCTTTGCGCATGCGTACTAAATTGGGGAAGGGGTCTTGGGTGGGCTCTGGGGGTCTCTAGTGGTCGTAAGCCCCCCACAGTTATGCTGTCCGCTGTATGACCCCGCTTCTGTGCAAGTGTGGTCGAGGCCTTTCTGCTGACACGTGCAGGTGGCTCCAAGGAGAAGATCCTGTGCTGGTTCCTACAGGATTTATCTCTACTCCTGGAGCCAGAGCTGTGAATCAAGTCATTTAAGACACTACAAAGATGGTGTTCACAGTCTTGCTTATCTCTGGCCCTTCTTTGTAATTAGTGAGGAATTTAACAGAGCCCTTGGTTGGTGGGTTGTCATGCCAAGAGTGTGGGTGCCTTGTCATGCCAAGAATGTGGGTGCCTTGTCATGCCAAGGGGGGTCTCAGGAAGTGGCAGGTTGGGCTAAAGCTTCTCTGCTCTCCTCCAGGTTTTGAGGTCCAGCAGGGCGGCTGGGCCTTTGGTGGAATGACACAGGGGATCAAGAGATCATAGAGTCATAGAATGGTTTGGGTTGGAAGGGACCTTAAAGCCCATCCAGTCCCAACCCCCTGTCATGGGCAGGGACATCTTCCACCAGACCAGGTTGCTCCAAGCCCCATCCAACCTGGCCTTGAACACTGCCAGGGAGGGGGCAGCCACAGCTTCTCTGGGCAACCTGGGCCAGGGTCTCACCACCCTCACAGCAAAGAATTTCTTCCTCAGATCTCATCTCAATCTCCTCTCTTTCAGTTTAAAACCGTTCGCCCTCGTCCTGTCACTACTGGCCAGTGACAAGCCGTGCTGCTGTGGGCTGCAGGAAAGTAAGCGTGGCAGGCAGCTCTCAGGCAATCCCAATTCCTTCGGGGTCTGCTTTTTCCCTTTTGCCCTCTGCCTCCCTAAAGAAAAGCCTTCCACAGCGGGTGAACAAGCACAGCTTCTTTTGGGAGAAAGCCTAACTGAGGGGTAAACTTCTACAACAGTATTGGGGCCAGGGTGTGCTGAGCGTGAGCTGTCCTGCAGGCAGCAGCAGAGGCCAGGAGTGACGTTGTCCCCTTGGTACGCTCAGGGCGCTCCCCTTCTGAAGGACACCATGGCACCGGGCTGGTTGTTGCAGTTTTAATCAAATGCAGCCATTTTTCTGAGGAGAGCTTCACCTCTCCCCAGCTTTGCAGGGCCAGCAGCACAGCGCCTGTAGGGTCCATCCCAGTGTCGGCTGAGCCTTTGGAGAGCTCAGTATCAGCAGAGTCTGAGCTGCCAGTGAACAGACTGAGGGTTTGCTGTCTTCCCCCAAGGGCTGGGGAGCTGTGACTGAAAGAGATGGAGCACATACGAAAACCCTCTGTCTGCAGACCCCCACCCAGGCATCCCCTCCAGACCATGCTAGCCCCACTCACCTCTTTCCCTCGTCAGGAGGGAGCAGGTGGCACAAACAGATCAACTGGAAGCTGCTGCTCAGGAGTACTCAAATGCCCCTGACATACTCCTCCGCCCCTGAAGCATTTCCCTGGAGCAGGGCACAGCAGCACCCTGCCCAAGCTCTGTCCCCTGCCCCACCAGCCCCAGCACACACAGCATTGCCCCTGTTCACTGTTGGTCTCCCTCATCTTCTCCGAGCTCCAGTCCCTCAGGTGCAGCACGGCCAGCCCTAGGCACAGAGCTTCTGTCAGACCTCCCGCTCCCCAGCATGCTCCCAGCAGCACAGCCCCCGGCCCCACCAGCTCCGCTTCACGGCCTCCTCCCCACAGTAGGGTGACCCCAGGGAAGGACAGTACTCGAGGGGCGGTGGGACTGAGCAAGGCTGCCACCGAGCCCAACTACGTGGACAGGGGTGGGAGACACAGGTATTCAACTCTGCTCCTGTCCTGCATGCGCTGGAGAGAGCACAAGGGCGTGGGGCTGTCACAGACCCTCCCCAGCCGGCTGGACCAGTCCTTCCTCCCAGCACCCCACTCCCCCTTCACCCCCAGGTCGTTCCCATCTCCCAGCCAGTAGCCCTGTGCGGACAAGGTTCAGAGGGAGCCGCAGGCTGAGGGGACCCTGGGGGTGCTGAGACCCCCTCCATCCCACTGCCAGGGCCAGGATGGGCCAGGGTCTCCTTCAGCACCCTGGGTTGGGGAGGGGAGAGGTACCTGGAGAAGGGCCCTTGGGGGCTCCTGGAGGGCAAGGACCCATGATGCAGCTCCAGGCTGTGGGCTCTGGGCAGTAACAGGGCAGGTGAGGCACAGCTGCACATCTCACACCCCCAGGCACACGGGGCAGTCCTTGTCCAGCCTGGCCCTGGGGCTTCTTTCAGGGGCAGCTACAAGCAGACAGTGAAGCCACCCGATGCTGAATGAGCTGCCCCTCTTTGTGGCTGCCTTCACGTGAGGTGTCCAGCCTCAGCTTGTCACCTGTGCTCCCCCCGCCACCAATGGCAAAGAAGAGCAGCTCCCCATGGCAATGCAGCCTCTTGTGTCCCAGAGCCCCAGCAAAGCTGCCACGCATGCAGACAGTCCACAGCCTTGGGGGGCTCCTGTGGGAGGAAAGGGGGAGTCTGCAAGAAGGAGCGATGAGAATGAAGGAAAAGGTAAGAGATGGAACAATTAACGCTTGACTTGGAAGTGTGGATCTTTGCAGAACCAACACTTTATAAATAAAAGATGGAGAAGGTGTCTATAGACAATATATTCTGTGTTGTACTTGTTCCTGAAAAAGATGATTCAGAACAATTCAAACCTACCATGAGCAGTCAGTTAAGAGACCATCCCAAGGGAATGTAAGATGAGGTGCGACCTGTGTGGTTGACATAACCTCCATCAGCCATCCCCACAACATGTCTCTGGGGACCCTGGCTGAGCTGCTGCTGCTGCTGCTGGCTGGCCCCTGTGCTCATTGCAGCGAGCCCAGCCACAGGACTGCCCCAGCAGCAGGGCTGGCAGGGCAGGGGGAAGCAGGTGACAGGCAGCCAGAGCAGCCCCGGCCCACACGGGTGGACTCCAAGGTGGTACCAGGGGAACAGGACCCTTGGGGGGGCCAGGGGAAGGCAGGGTGTCCCAGGCTTGCAGCACCCACAGGGGAGCTGGGTGGGGATGTGGGGTGGCCCTGTGGTGGAGGAACAGCAAGGGAATGGACCAGAGGCGGGGGGAACTTCAAGGTTCCCCTTCCCCAAGGAGAAGGATAGGGAAGGCAGGAGGGGTCAGGGCTGGCTGGGACTGATGGCAGGGCATGGGGGTCCCTGACTCTCCTCATCCCCAAGCATGTGGGAGCTTGGACCAGGTCCTTGAGGAGCTGATAGTTGAGCAAGGAGACGTGTGTTACCAGGGTCCCTGGGACACCTGGGAAAAGGGGGACCTTTCCAGCACAGCCGATGGTCATGCATGTACCCATGGCTGGGGGTTGTCAGGAGAAGTCTGTCTGCAGGGCAGCTTGGCAGAGGGGCTGGGAACAGAGCCTGGCCCCAGCCAGGGCTGTACAGCAGGAGTTCCTTTCCCTCCGCCTTGGGGAAGTGGCAGTCCTGCCCTGGCATCACCCAGTCTCATACTGGGAGGAAGAAGAGGGAGGATGCGTCCTGTCCCACCTGAACCCCCTCCCTTTTCAGGCCAGGTGGCACCCGGCACCTCAGGTGTCAGCACTGTTGCTGAGAGTGGCAGGAGGCTCAGGGTGTCTCCCCTGGATGCAGCCCGCTCTGCCATGCACCCTTGGAGCCGTCCATCCTGCCAGCATCTAGGTGCCAATTAACACAAACCCCTCATTAATAATATCCTACACCCCCCCAGCTCGAGCCCCCCCACCTCAAAGGGAGGCTTCGCTGTCCCTCCAGCATCCCAAGCGTGGCTGTGGCCTCCCCGTATCCTGCAGCAGCAGGTCCTTGCTCCTCTGTGGTCTTTGGGTCCTCACATGGCTGCTCCCCTCACAGCAGCTTGGCTATCCCAGCTGCAGCTGCCCTGACACCACAACAATGGTCTCCTGTCCTAGAGCCAGGCAGGAGATACCCCATCCCAGCCCCACCAGGACTATTCCAGTCCTGTCCCCTGCCCCAGATTAGGCTCAACCAGGCCGGGGGGGGGAGTGCAGGGGCAGCAGAGGTGGGGGTCCCAAATAGACATCCCTGCCAGAGAAGATCCCAAGACCAGAGGAGAGAGAGCCTCATGCTGGAAAGAGGGACAGAGAGAGAAGGGGCAGGAGGGAGGCCCCCAGAACCAAAGCAGAAGGAGAAAGGGGTCAGCAAGAGAAAAGCCTCAAGGCTGGAGCAGGAGAGAGGAAGAACCGAAGGCAGGGTGACGAGCAGACCCCTCCAGCCAAACCGGCCAAGAAAGGCTCCCAGGCTGCCTGCCCACATCTCAGCTCAGTCTTGGCTGTTTGCGTTCCCTCCCCACATGTCCAGGCTCTTCTCCACCCACCTCAGGCAACCATGCATGTGGACTACACGGTCACTTGCCCTCCATGCCCTGGCTCTGGGACTCTGTTCAGGGACTGGGACCAGTCTGGAGCACCCCAGTACAAGGCAGACACTGACACACGGGAGCAGGGACAAGGGCTAGGATGCAGGACGGGGATCCTTCCCAGGGAGGGCTTCATGTATGTGGAAAGGGCTGTGGCCTAGGACATTCAGACCTTGATGCAGACAAACAGGGAGCCTGCAGTCCTGGAAGAGGACAGGGAGGCTGGATCTCTTGAGGACCCTGCTCATCCCCAGAGTTGTGCAGCCATGGGTCTTTCTTTCCCCAGGGGGCACCCCTTGGATCCAACCTTGTTGGGCCACAACTGGCAGCCTTCCAGTCTCCATCCACTCCCAACACATGGGGCACTCTGCCTATGGCTGCCCCAAAACCAAAGCATCCCCCGACTCCCCTCCGCGTGCACCCCGGGGTCCTGGGCTCTCCTCCATGGGCACCCTAGTCCCCCTCTCCCAGTGGTGCAGCCCTTGGTGTGCTTGGTGGCCAAGGTGCCCCCCTTGTCCTCGGACCCATTTCTCTGCAGCGTGTTGAAAAGAGCATAGCAGGTTCTTAGCGACTTTATTAGTTTGTTGGGTTTTTTTCCAACACAGTAAATCCTTTCTACAGCAACAGGTTAGTTAAATCCAGTTTACACATTGCCTCTCGCCAGTGCTGCAGCCTTGATGCCTCCGTGACAAAAACAGGTTGAGCCCAGACAGGAAAATGCATTAAATTCCGCTGTGAGCAGGAAAAAAAGGAAAACCAACAAAGAACAAACCACCAGGGAAAATCAAACCGACCAACAAAACCAAGGTGAGGAACCAAAGGCGAGCACGGCCAGACCACCGCCAGGGTAACCACATGGCACCACTTGGACAAGAATGCAAGGGGGAATGAACCCAAAAAAGGTCAGGGACCGGACAAACCCTCATGTATATTATGTCTAGGTATTTTTATATATAGCATCTGGAAGGACACACTGAGAAAACGAGAGATCGCAGCAGTATCTACAGTAAAAATGAGCTACGTAGCTTTCAGAGTCACACTGAGGAGATGTACACGGCAGAACAAAATGGGGGACAAACGGGGACACTGGTGTTTCGGGGTGGGCATTCCATATGGGAGGGGCTGGACAGGGCACGGGTCTCAGGGCCAAAAGCCCTTGTACACGTGCTGGGAGCCCCAGGACCCCCGTGCCGCTCGCCAGGGAGCAGGGAGCGGGTCTGGGGGGCGAGTGCTTTCGGGTGGCTGGGTGGGACCTGCTCCCAGCAGGCTGGTTCTGCTCGCCCAGACGGTGGCACCCAGTGGGTCCCCTACGGGTCCCCCACAGACCACCCACAAAGACCTGAGCGCCCGTGGCCAGAGCCGGGGGCTCCCTTACCCCGGTGCAGGAGGAGCCGGGCTCTGCCGCCCGCGAGGTGGGCAGGGGCGGCAGCAGCGGCTGGGTGGCCGGCAGTGGGGTGACGCGATGGCGCAGCTCTCCACGCCGCGCGCGAGAGGCTGGATCCACCCGGAGCCGGTGCCCGGACGGGGCCCCGCAGCTCAGGGGGAGCCAAGCCCTTGAGAGACGCCTCGCTCGGTGCGCGGGCGAGATGCTGGGGGGGATGTGGATTTGGGGGGCCGCGGTGGGTCTGGCCAGCTTTGTGGGCAAAGCCAGAGGCTGGGGTGCTCCCCATGTCCCAGGGGTCACCCCACCCTGCCAGCACCCTGCGGGGCAGAGAGTGCTGAGGGCTCCCCAGCACTGCAGGGGAGCAGTGTCTCATCTTATTGCTAATGGCTCCACTGCGGCGACACCCACAGGCTGGGGCAAAACCGGAGGGGGGGATTTGCCACGTGACGTCCCCAAACCTCTGAGGCCTGGCAGTGTCAGCCCGGGAGCTGGGAGTGGAACAGCTCCCCCTTCCCCGCAGTGCGTTTTTGGTGGCAGGTGGCGATTGTCCTTCTTGCAACAAAGGACCAAGGAAGTGCCACCACGGGTGAGAGCGTGGGCAGAGGCAGGGGGACCTCCATGCCACCCTCCTGCCCTGATGGCTTCTGGAGCAGGGCTGAGCCCTCTCCCCCTGCCCCGGGGCAGCCCTCAGGGTATATGACCAGGGCGAGGGGACAGTTTGGGGGGCAATTTCTCACGATGCTCAGCCAGCTCCGGGGCAGCAGGTCCTGGGTGTGCTGGGGGATCCCACACTAGCTCTCCCCAGGGAGGGCCAGCAGGGAGAAATGGGAGCTGCAGCCCCAGGAAGGGTCCAGTGACCCTTCCCTGTCTTTCTTCTGACTTGGCCAGCCATCAGTTGACCTTGGGGGAACCAACTTACCTCCTCTGTCCTCTCCACGTCCTGCTGTCCTGCCCACAGCCCCATCCCGTCCCAATCTCACCACCCTGCCCCTGTTGCCCCATCCTGGCCCCATCCCTCTGCCACCCACCCTCCCAAGCCAGGGCCAAGCCATTGCTAGGGAGGGTGAGGACAGATGCAGAACCACGTGTGACTGCTGGGTGAAGCCAGGAGCTGGAGCTGGGAGGCAGTGAAGCAAAGCCTCTCTCCTCCTTCTCTGGTACCAGCCAAGGGGATGAGGCCGATGGCAAAGACGACAAATGAACCCCAAAGGAGCGAGGGCCCTGGAGGAGGACATCCACGGGGTGGGTGGGTGCTGGTGGGATGCTGGCGGATGGGAGATGGCTCTGGAGAAGACGTCGGTGGCAGGCGTGGCCCTCAGCACGACACCTCCATGGTGTGGTTGATCTGCCCCATGGCCTCGGTGCTCTCCGAGTGGGTGCAGGCACGCGGGCGGGTGCCCTCCACGGAGCTGGCGCTGGTGAGGGAGGCCGTGCGGGAGCGTGCCAGGCGGGTCATGCTGGCGGATGGCACTGCACGGGCACAGAGAGACGGCCGGGGGGTTCAGCTCCCTCCAGCAGAACCTGGCACGGCGCTGCCTCACGCGAGCAAAGCCGCCGGTCCCGCTCCCCGGTGGGAATGACCCCGGGCACAAGCTTGCAGCATGCGGTGCTGTGACGCCATGAGCAGCTCCAGGCTGGCAAGGGACAGCGGGGCAGGGACGGGGCGCCCTGGGGCAGGCTGCACACCGGGCACGCGACCGCTGGGCACGAGGCACTGGAGAACCCCGGCCGCCACCTCCAGGGAAGGGGTGAGCAGGGACGGGGGCTCTCCTGGGTCCCCAAGGTGTGCAGGGAAGGTGACACCCTCCTCCAGCGAGGACGCCCAGCGGGCACAGCTCCTGGCCAGATGGAGGAGGGCACACTGGGCACACTGTGCCTGCATGGGGGGGCCTTCTCCAAACGCCATTTCTTAGCCGCCAGCGCCCGGTGCCATCTCAGGCAAAGCAGAGCGAGGCAGAGGGCACCCGGCTGCGAAGGGCCAGCCCCACAGCCAGGCTGCTCCCAACGGTGCCCGGGCAGCTCAGGGCACAGGCCAGGCAGGCACCATGCAGCAGCGGGCACGGGCCCAGCAGTGCTGAGCGGTACCTGCGCCTCCGCTCAGCCTCCGGTCCTTCAGGTGGGCGACTGGCAGGGGTGGAGCGGGAGAAGGGCAGGGAGGGCAGAGAGAGAGCGTCAGCTGTCCTGGCCGCTCCGTGGGGCCAGGAGCCCCCGCCCAGCCCCACGTGTGCGTGCACACAGACCTGCACGTGTGCACACAGGCCTGCACGCACACAGACACACGTGCACGTGCATAGGGACGTGCAAACACACACATGTGTGTACCAGGACCTTCACATGCGTGCACACACAGACCTGCACACACACACCCCTACACACGTGTGCTCATGGACCTGCACACACACACCCCCCTACACACGTGTGCTCAGGGACCTACACACACACGTATGCACACAGACCTGTGCACATGGACTCTGCACGTCTGTGTGCACACACAGCCCCTGCTTGTGCGTGCCCACACGCATGTAAGTGTGCACGCATGCACAGAGACCCTGTATGCACATGGATGTACACAGAGAGTCCTTGCACACACATCTGCGTGCACACAGCCTCACACCCCACGTACACGGAGAGTCCTTGCACACACTTCTGTGAGCACACAGCCTCACACCCCACGTACACAGAGAGCCCTTGCACACACATCTGCGAGCACACAGCCTCACACCCCACCTACACGGAGAGCCCTTGCACACACGTCTGTGAGCACACAGCCTCACACCCCACGTACACGGAGAGCCCTTGCACACACGTCTGCGAGCACACAGCCTCACACCCCTACGAGCGCACAGACAGACATCTTGCACACCAGCACGGACACACGTGCAGCTCTCCATGAGGACGGGCACGCGGGGGTGCCGGGCTCCTCTCCCGTGGGAGGGTCAGCACACGCGCACACGGGCACACACGCATGTGCCCACGCCAGCCCCGTGCCCGCCCCGGCACTCACTGTAGCCCATGCCTTGCAGGAAGTACTTGAAGGCTTCGGTCAGCTTGCCGGGCTGCAGGGAGAGAGCAGGCTGAGCTGAGGCAGCACCGGGGCCGAGATCCCCACTCAGCCCTGAGCCACCTCTGGTAGCCCCTGCGCAAGACCCCTAGGCCCACCTCAGCCCAACCCCTGCTAGCCAGGGCCAGCACCAGTGCATGTCTCAGGGCCCAGTATACCCAGTTAACTGGGGAAATTGTGGGGGCTCACCTGTGTGACTTGGGGCAGCCCCCCGGAGTCAGCCATCTGCAGAGAGAAGGTCCTGCTTAGTTTGGGAGGGTGCCTTTGCCACCCACCCTGTCCCCTGGTACCCACTGGCAGGATGCCACTGCTGGGGCTACCCTGCTCTCCGCACCCACCCCCAGCCCCATGGCCAGGATGGACCTGGAATGGGGAGATGGGGACCCCCTGCAACCCTGGAGCAGAGGGTAATGGGGCACTTCGGGCAGCACAGACCACCCAGCTGCCCCTGCCACCCGCCTACCTTCAGGAACGTGGTGTTCGTGGGATCCAGCTTGGAGTTACACTCCACCTGCGGGCGAGAGGGAAGATATTAACACCCTGAGGTGCCCTGAGCCTGGCAGAAGTTGCCCATGGGTACCACCACTGGCCCATGGCACCCCAGCTGCACATCCCACCCCAGCCACGTGGAGACAGGGAACTAGGCGAGCCCTGAGCCCGCAGAGCCACCACCCCTTGCCATGGGACAGGGGGGACCTTCCTCCTGCCAGGCAGTGTCTGGGCAAGGGTGGGGGCTGGAAAGGGAGAGGAGGGAGTGCTGGTGAGGCACCCTGTGTGTCACACATGTGTACAAGCACACGATGCTCTGCTGTTCCTCATAGGTTTGCCCTATGGTGCTCCCCTGTGACACGGCTGAGGGGTTTATGAACAGCCCCCCTGTGAGCTGAAGAGGCACTTTCTACCAAATGGTTAAAGTCAAAAGTGACAACTGATTTTGAGTGCCCAGCTGAAGATGTCTGGGTCCTACAATTCCACAGAGTGGTCTAGGGCTGGAGCCCCTCTGCTATGGGGACAGGCTGAGAGAGCTGGGGCTGTTCAGCCTGGAGAAGAGAAGGCTCTGGGGAGACCTTCTAGCACCTTTCAGTGCCTGAAGGGGCTACAGGAAAGCTGGAGAGGGGCTTTTGACAAGGGCATGGAGTGACAGGACGAGGGGGAACGGTTTTAAACTGGAAGAGGGGAGATGGAGACGAGATGTGAGGAAGAAATTCTTTGCTGTGAGGGTGGCGAGACCCTGGCCCAGGTTGCCCAGAGAAGCTGTGGCTGCCCCCTCCCTGGCAGTGTTCAAGGCCAGGTTGGATGGGGCTTGGAGCAACCTGGTCTGGTGGAAGGTGTCCCTGCCCGTGGCAGGGGGTTGGGACTGGATGGGCTTTAAGGTCCCTTCCAACCCAAACCAGTCTGTGGTTCTATGTGCATATGCATAGAGGTGCACATGCTGGAGGAGGGGGTGTGTGCATGCGGTTACACATTATGGACAAATGTGGCCACCTGCACAGTGCCTGTGGCTGATCGTGCAAGTGTGGACAACCACGTGGGTGTGTGCAAGCACACGCATGTGCCAGCAGGTGTTCGGGTGCCCGTGGCCAAGCAGGGAGCGTGCCTCTGCGCCAACGCATCCGCGTGTGCACGTTGTGAGCACGTCTGGGCACATGAGGGAGGGGAGGCTTTCCAGGTAGGTTTGCACATGAGCACGCTCCCACACATGGGAGCTCACACGTGTCAGGGCAGGCAGCAAACACGAGCGTGCCCACGCGTGGGCACCATCCGCCTGCCACCCCCACCATCACTCACCACTCCCTCTTCAGCGGGCGCGTTGTCTCCGACCACCAGCATCACGGGGCAGCTGGAAATGAGAGGAGGAAGGGGCACAGTCAGGGCTTGGCCTGGGTGGGCTCCACTGCCCTGGGACCCCCTCCATGCCATGCCAGCATGACTCTTACCGCAGCGTCTTGGCATTGGGCACAGTCCCAGGCCGGTTGATGTCCAGGTCCCTGCGGCTGATGGAGGAGAAAGAGGGTAGTGTGAGCCCATGGGAAGGTGCTGCCACCAATGCCATAGCACAAGAGCTGAGGCACTGCCAGCTCCAGGAAGCAACACCCAGCCCTGCTGTCCCAGCACCCTGTGGATGGGGGACCCCACAGCCATCTCTGCCATGACCCCAGCAGAGCCCGTGCTCGGGGATGCAGCACCCAGCAGAGCAGCAAAGCTCACAACCTCCTGCACGCATGGGACAGCATCTCTGCCCCCTTCCCTAGGCCTGTGCCAGCACCCAGCGCAGGAGGAGACCAGGGAACGTGCACCCACTGCCATGGGCTCTGGGACACAGCAGCGCTCTGGCACAGGCACCAGCACTCCCACATCCCCGGCCGCCAGCTCTGCGCCGCTGCCTGCCTGCACCCAACAGCGGTCAGGGTGCCCTCGGGGCCGCCCGCCAGTGCCGCAGCCCCTCTCCCTGGTGCTCACCTGTTGTACATGTTGAGGAAGAGCTGGAGGTTGAACTGGTTCACGACGCTGCCGATCTGCTGCCGGTAACTCTGCACCAGCTCCGTGTTGTTCACCAGCTCTTCCTGCGCCGGCGGGGGATGGAGATCAGGCCCAGGTGCTGCTGGGTGCCATGGGGACACCCCGCTCCCCCAGGCCTGCCCATGCCAGAGGGGGACGATGCTGGGCAATGCAGCCAGGCATGGCGGTGCTGCAGGCAGCACACCCAGGCAGGACGTGGGCACGAGTCAAGGCTAAGCCCCGGATCAGGCAGGAGGGATCCAGGCAGGGCTTGACTAAGCCCATCCCTGGGCGTGGGGCAGGTCCAGCAGCACTGCAGCCCCCGGCAGGGCACAGCCTGGGTGACCTGGCTGGGATGCTGGGTGGGTGGCAGGGTGCCAGCAGGATGCACAGCCCTTACCTGGCTGAAGAGGTGGGACAGGACGGTGTCCGGCAGCGTGCTGGTAAGGCCGGAGAGCTGTGGAGGGAGCACAGGGAGTCACGGCACCACTGTGGCTGGCTCCAGCCCCAGGGAGCCACCAGGGCCGGGAGCGGGGTCAGGGCTCTGCCCACCTTGGAAGCTGCCCAGTCAATCCAGCCTTTGCCGTTGGGGTCGATGTTCATGAGGACCAGCCCTTCGACCAGGTCGGGGAAGATGAGCTGCAGCGAGCAAGAGGGGTGATGCTCAGCGGGAAGGGGAGATGCGCCCAGGGCAGGCCCCGTCAGCACCACTGCCCACTGCACAGGCACTGCATGGGGCTGATGTGGCCCTGCTCTGGGAGCGATGGGAGACCTGTGGCAAGACTGCCCGGCCACCATGGCCATGGCTGGGCTGTCCCAGCCCTGCCCTGTCCATCCAGGCACCTTCACCGTGGCACATCCTGCCTGGGGGGTGTCAGCTCCTGCTCTTCCCCATGCCCCGGGCTGACAGCATGTAAGGGCAACTCAGGGCCATCCCAGCCCAGCCCCAGGCTCACCGCAAACTTGGCCAGCACGTAGGCTCCTGCCCCAACACCGATCCCAATCACGTACTTGAACCTGGAAAGTGGAGAAGTGTATATGGGGGGGGTGGCGGTCTCCAGCACGGGTTCCCTGGGGCACCCCTCCACCCGCAGCATGGGGCAGAAGAAGACATGCAGGGTGCCAGCTTACAGCAACAACTCCCCCAGCCCCAAACCCTTGTCTCCTGCCCAGCACCCTCAGCCGGTAGCTATGGAGGAGAGGCTGACTCACCCAAAGTGCTGCACCACGCTGGGTAACATGGCAGCCAGCTGGTCCATGGATGGGTACTGGTACCTGTGGCACAGGGAGGCACAGGACAGCGGTTATGGGACCCACGCGGAGGGGGGAGGTTGGGACAGGGCAACTGGGCTGCCCAAAGTGGGCAGGGAAATGCCACCCACCTGCAAACCACCCCATTGCCCACCCTGAGCTTTGCCACGCTTTGGGGAGTCCCGCAGGCAGGGCACGACTGCCCAGGCAGTGACCAGCCAGCAGGCAGGGAGGTGACATCCCGGTGGGCATAGCGAGTCCCCGAAGCTGGCACCTACCCCTGAGGGAACTGCGAGGCTCCTGCCTGCTGGCCCGGCGCGTCCACGTGGCACACCACAAAGTGCTTCGTGATCTCCTGCATGTCCTCGTAGTTGAAGAAGGTGTTGAAGCAAAGTTTATCTGTCAAAGGGCAGGCAGGGATCAGAGACCAAACACCCCAGCATGGGGGCCTGCTGCACCAGGGGAGCATGGAGAGAGGTCACCTGCCCTCCCACTGCCCTTCAGCTGGGAGGTGACATGCCACCAAAGCCCTCCCATTCCCGTCTCTCCAGGCTCCTCGTCCCCACACCAGAGACCACAGCCACTGTGAGCAGCGGCTGCATCCCCGCAGGTGCTGGGAGGCGTGGGGATGGATGGACACAGCCAGGAGGATGAGGAGTTTGGGGTGAGCTTTGTCTGCTTGGAGGGATGGGACTGGCGGATGCAAAGCCCAGAGCTGCAGGACCACCCGGCAGGCAGCAGGATTAGCACCCCAGGGTATTATTGGCCCTATCCAAAATCCCCAGAAAGGGCTCGAGCACACATGGGATTTGAGAAACGGCTGCAAATCTTCCTGTTGGAAACAGTTGAAGAAACAGCCACAGCACTGCTGTGGACAGGCCACCACCACCACCGTTGGACACAGCCATCACCGGGGCTTGGAGGGGTCCTGCCCCACAGCATCGGTGCCAGGACATCCCTCCCAAAATGTGGGGGGGAGGCGGGTTGTAAGGGCTGTTGCAGCTGACATGACACATCCCTGGCCACGAGAGAGCTGCTGTAATGGAGAGGCAGCTCACGCAGCACGGCGGTGACAGTCTCTGCTGCCAGCGGAGGGGGAGATGCCTCCCCCAGCTCACAGGGCACCGGGCAACCCGGCCCAGCTGGGGGGGGCACAGCCCGGGGCAGGGGTCTGGGGGGCAGGTCCAAGGCCGCAGGCTAACGGAGAGCACAGCATCGCCACACCCACACCCCCGGCCCGGGGTCCCTCCTTCCCTGCTATTCCCCGTCTCCTTCGTCCCCCCGCTACACCCCGCCGCCAGCCGGGTCCGTGCTCTGAATACCAACAGGCCGGCGGGGACCGAGCCGGCGTCCCCCACATCCCGTCCCTGCCTGGCGTGGGTGGGCAGACAGCTCTGGGGTGGCCAAGCGCTCCTGGCTGGGCCTGGCCTGGGCTTTGGACTCGGCCGAGCATCCAAACCCTCCTGGTGCTTTCAGATGCCTGGGGAGACCCACCACAGCCTGGGGACCCTCCGTGGGAGGAGGCAAAGGAGCTGAGCCAGGGCCTTTGGCCAACATCCCGGCACCCCATGCAGCCCCAGGCTCCCTCCTGCCTGCCCCTGCATCCCACGGCCCAGGGACCAGCACTCACGGTTGAGGCCCACGTCATGGTACGTCAGGATGGCCGGGCGATTCCCCTTGGGCGAGCCCCGGATGACCACGTGCAGCAGCCCATAGGGTGTCTCAATGTCATGTTCCTGGGGGAAGAGGAGAGATGGGGTGATGCCTGCCTGCCCCAAGACATCCTCTCCTGCCCTGCCATCCCAGCCCTTAACGCTGCTTCCCGGGGCGACTGGGTCCCATGGGGGCACAAGGGAAAGAGGAGCAGCCGTCCTGGGAAAACCCCAGCTCTGGGCATCCTGCGGTGGCAGAAGGCAGGAGAAATCAGGTACAAATGGTGCCAGCCTCCATCAAGGGAAGGGAGGGGAAGGGTAGGGTAGGGAAGGGAAGGGATATTAGAATTTAGGATTGGACAGGTGTATCATGGGATGAGATCACCAGATGGGATCAAGGGATAGAGGTTTGGGATGGAATGGGATGGGATGATCCAAGAGGGCTTGGGAGAGGAGGATCATGGGATGGGACAGCTGGACCACATGATGGGACAGGAGATCTTTGAGGGCCTGAGACTGAGAGAGTTTTGGCAAGAGGGTGGGGGATCACAGCATGGCCCCGTTGGCCTGGGACAAATAGGCAGAGGTCAGACCCCAGACACTACCCCAGGAAACGCTGCAGCCTGATCCCAGAATGACAGCGAAAGTAACTTTAAAATCCCTTGGTCTGAAATGGCTGTGTCCCCATACAGAAACCAGGACTGCCCCATGCCTCAGTTTCCCTGGCTGGGAGGGCTCCAGCCTCACCTTCACGGCCATCTTCCCCAGCCAGCAAGGGAAAGTGAGGCTGCGAGCCCAGGTGCTGGCCAAGGAATCACCCAGGGACAAGGGCCCAGTGGTCCCCTCCAGAAGCCCATGCCTGCCAGCCCCCACACTGGCTGTGACCTCGAAGCTGGGATCTGATGGGTGCAGGAGCACCACGCGCCGTGCAGGGCCAGGCAGGGGATGCGGGCAGGGTGCCCAGCCAGCGTGGTCCTTGCTGTGGGTCCTGGCAGCCCCACGGATGGGCTGGCAGGAGGGGAGCAGGTACGTAGAAGCTCCCACGGGTTACACGCTGCCAAGGACTCTGAAGGACACAGGCCTCAGGTGGGAGGAACCGCCTGAGGACAGGGTCTCCTCACTGCAGTGCCTCCCCTCACCGAGATCCACTGTCCGCGGAGGGGGGGGGACGCAGAGCCAGAGGGCAGCTCAAGGCCTCTGTGGAGACAACGCTCAGCTTCCCAAGGGCACCCTGACCCCCGCCCTCATCCCCAGCGGTCCCTCCCAAGGCTGTGTCAGGCAGCAGGCAATGAGCAAGGACATCCCCCTGCAACAACAGATGGGGAAACTGAGGCAGAGGGAAGGCCTGGCCCAAGGTCACAGAGCAGGAGGCATCCATGTTGTCTGACTCGGAGCACAGGGCTGCCTCCTTGCCATCCCCACGCCCGTGATCCCCATCACAGCCCCAACAGCTCAGCCAGCAATCCCACCCCAAAGCCTCACACCCAAGGTGGCAGCTCCTTCCCCAGCACTGCTACCCCCGCACCCCCCCCACCCCAGCCAGGCACATCCCTGCCTGGTGCAGCCTCTGCAGCAGCGCTGGGTACCACAGCCCTGCCCTTCGCCGCAGGGATGCTCACTAGTAGGGATGCAGGGGATAGAGCCAGCAAGGAGGGGGGGCACTGACAACCCACGGCCCCAGCGAGGAGAGGGATTACGGGGGGTCTCAGCACCCATAGGTGCCTGAGAGAGCCCAGCCCTGCCCACGTTCCCCAGTGCTCCCACCTCGCTTGCCCCCCTCCACTCCAGCCTGTTGCCATCGGATGTTGCCATCACCGCAGAGGCTGGAAAGCATCCGAGGGATCGCTTCAAAACAGCACGAGACCCTCTCCCCCTGCAGCTCCGGGGGTGGGGAAGGGGCAGCGTGGCCCCCCCCCGCCCCATCAGCAGGCAGCCCCAGTGCAGCGGCGTCAGCCACGCTGGCCCACCCTCAGCATCTCCGCCGAGCTGCGGGAGGACATGCTCAAGGACAATGCGTCCCCGAAACCCGCAGCGCATCAGGGATGCAGCAGCGGGGCTGGGGGTCCCCCAGCAGCCCGTTCCCCCCCGCACTAACACCCATCTGCCCCATGCCAAGCCCGTTGGCGCGCAAAGGTCCAGCCCCAGCAAGCAGGGGAGGTGCTGGGGCAAAACCCCCTGGGAAGGGAGGGCGGCGAGCGTGGGAACGGTGGTACCTACCCCATCCCAGCACTCGGGCATGGCGAGGAGCCGGAGGGACGAGGCCACGCGGGCAGGGTGGGCCGAGCGCGGGGTCCCGGCGTGGGGCACAGCGGCGAAGCGGAGCTCTGCGCCGGCTCAGCCCCTCGCCTCGCTTTATAGCAGAGCCCCAGCCCTGCGCTGAGCCCTCCCTCTCCCTTCCCCCTCGACGCAGGCTTGGCACCATTGCGGGCGAGCGCTGCGATGGAGCCAGCGCTCAGCCATTGGCTGCCGCGGGGATTATTCATGCTCCAGTTGGCCCCAAATACCCTTGTTTATGAAGAAAAAAACGCCTGGCACTCTGCGGTACCCGCTCCATTTTCCCTGCTTGGGCAGAGCGGGGCAGGCAGGGTGCCCGGCCGCGGTGGCTCTTGCAGCCCTCGCAGCACACGGGCATTGTCGCCGCAGAGCCCCGGCGCTCGCCCGCACCCAGCACACACACACACACACACGGCTCCGGCCCCACGCAAACACGCAGGATCACGCTGGAGCCTGCAGCTGCCCAGCCCACGGCCCTGCAGCGAGGCACACAAACCCCCACGAACGGCTACGGGCGCACGCGAAACACACAGGAGAAGGACGCATCGGGCACGCTCTGCACATGCACATGATCATGCACATACATGCACAGGAACATGTACCAACATGCCTATACAGGGGCCAGGCAAAAACCATGTCCCCACACATCCGTGCGTGCAAACTTTGGAAAAATAAATACAATGACCCACGCTGAAGCACACGCACGCAGCAAAATGCCTGCGCACACCCCCACGGGGCTGGGCCCTGCGTGTCTGCATCGGTACATGTTCCTGTGCATGTATGTGCGTGGTCACGTGCATGTAAGGAGCACGTCTGCTGCATTCTTCTCCTGCGTGTGTGCCATGGGCATCACTCATGCCCAAAGGCCTGCACACACACAGGATGTTGTGCACATGTGCACAGAGGGACACACACGTGTACATGCGTGAACACTGCCCCGATACCTGTGTTACCTTACCCAGCAACACTGCTGCGGGATGCTGGCACACAGGGCATGGGCAGGATTTAGCCCCAGCCTGAACATCGCTGGTGGCAGGTAAATAAGGCAGGAGGAGAGACAGCCCAGCAGCGCCGAGGGGTCGGATCCTGTCCCTGGGCTGACGCATGCTGTGTGCGCACGCACACGCGTGTGTATTCCCGTGTGCAAGCACATGGTTTCTGAATCATAGAATCATACAATCACAGGCTGGTTTGGGTTGGAAGGGACCTTAAAGCCCATCCAGTCCCAACCCCCTGCCACGGGCAGGGACACCTTCCACCAGACCAGGTTGCTCCAAGCCCCATCCAGCCTGGCCTTGAACACTGCCAGGGAGGGGGCAGCCACAGCTTCTCTGGGCAACCTGGGCCAGGGTCTCATCACCCTCACAGCAAAGAATTTCTTCCTCACATCTCATCTCAATCTCCCCTCTGTCAGTTTAAAACTGTTCCCCCTCGTCCTGTCACTCCATGACCTTGTAAAAAGTCCCTCTCCAGCTTTCCTGTAGCCCCTTCAGGCACTGGAAGGTGCTAGAAGGTCTCCCTGGAACCTTCTCTTTTCCAGGCTGAACAGCCCCAGCTCTCTCAGCCTGTCTCCATAGCAGAGGTGTTCCAGCCCTCTGAGCATCTCTGCCCAGATTCCATCAAGGCTTCACAAGAGGGTGAGTCCATTTGCCTGCATCTTGCACGCCTGGATGGCCTTGTGCCACCACAGCCCCAAAATCCCCCGGCAGGCCCTGGGTGCCATCCTCCTGCGCCCTGCCTGCCCCTGCCCAGCCCGGCACAACGAGCACCCAAGCCGCTGCAGCACGAAGCTGGGCACTCATGGATGGAGAAAGAGTCCCGCAGACCCTCCAGCACCTGCCCAAAGGGGCTGGAGAGCCGCGTGCCAGTGCTGGACCAGGGCAGCATCCAGCACGGACCCTCCAGCCTCCCTGACCACCACAGGGATGCTCCGTGCCAGCTGGAGCCTGCCAGCACCTCCTCATCACCCCCACCCCAGCAGCTCGCCACGGCTTGCTTCCACCGTGCCCTGGCACGCACTGCAGCCATGGGCAGAGGGGGTCCAGCTGCCATCACCAGCACACACACGGGCTTCCCCGTGCATCTCTGCTAACAAAGGACCACGCGGGAGGGTGAAGCCCAGCTCACAGGTGGTTCCTGGCACGGGTACGAAGCCGTTCGCGGGTCTGGGGGCCTTTTTTGCTTTCCTTGGCCCTGCTGCCTGTGGAGCCAAAGAGCACGAGCAGCCACAGCCTCCGGGAAAAAGCGAGAGATGCAGAAGGGGCATGAGCAGGTGAAAAAAGAGAGAAGGTGGCAAAACAGAGGGGAGAAGGGTGAAGCCAAGGTGAAGTAAGGCACGAATGCAGAAGGGCGGCAGGGAGACAGGAGGGCTGA
Source organism: Nyctibius grandis (assembly GCF_013368605.1). Classification (NCBI taxonomy): domain Eukaryota; kingdom Metazoa; phylum Chordata; class Aves; order Nyctibiiformes; family Nyctibiidae; genus Nyctibius; species Nyctibius grandis. The sequence goes on from NC_090669.1 coordinate 742,882, forward strand.
GCAAGGCTGACTCCGCTTGAATGGCATCAAGCGGTATCGCCACCCCATGGGCTGCTAGCCCAGCCGGCAGGGCCAGCGAGCTCAGGTCCCGGGGCAGAGGTGCCCGTCCCCCCGTACTCCTGCACCTTGGCTCACGCCAGCAGCCCCAAGGGCTTTACTGCAGCTGGCGACGGCTGTGGGGGATCCCCGCTCCCCCCTGCTGTCCCGGCCGGGCCAGAGCATCTCGGCAAGGGAGCGGTGGGACAGCGAAGAGCTAAGCTGGGGGCTGGATTGAATTACCCCAAGGAGGTGAGCTGAGAAAACAGGGTAAGAGCTCCCCAAGGAAGGGCAGGCAGCCCCCAGCCTCAAGCTTCGCCAGGGGAGGTTCAGGTTGGACATTAGGAAGCATTTCTTCTCAGCAAAGGTCATTAGGCATTGGAAGGGGCTGCCCAGGGAGGTGGTGGAGTCACCATCTCTGGAGGGGTTTAAGAAAAGACTGGACATGGCACTTAGTGCCATGATCTAGTTGACATGGTGGTGTCAGGGCAATGGTTGGACTCGATGAATGGTTGGGCAATGGGAGAGGTGCCTGAGGACTGGAGGAAAGCGAATGTCACTCCAGTCTTCAAAAAGGGCAAGAAGGAGGACCCGGGTAACTATAGACCGGTCAGCCTCACCTCCATCCCCGGAAAGGTGATGGAACAACTTGTTCTTGGTGCTGTCTCTAGGCACATCAAGGATAGGGGGATCATTAGGGGCACTCAGCATGGCTTCACCAAGGGGAAGTCATGCTTAACCAACTTGATAGCCTTTTATGAAGACGTAACCCGGTGGATAGATGATGGTAAAGCTGTGGATGTGGTCTATCTCGATTTCAGTAAAGCGTTTGACACGGTCTCCCACAGCATCCTCGCAGCTAAACTGGGGAAGTGTGGTCTGGATGATCGGGTAGTGAGGTGGATTGTGAACTGGCTGAAGGAAAGAAGCCAGAGAGTGGTGGTCAATGGGACAGAGTCCAGTTGGAGGTCTGTGTCTAGCGGAGTCCCTCAAGGGTCGGTTCTGGGACCAGTACTATTCAATATATTCATTAATGACTTGGATGAGGGAATAGAGTGCACTGCCAGCAAGTTCGCTGATGACACCAAACTGGGAGGAGTGGCTGACACACCGGAAGGCTGCGCAGCCATTCAGAGAGACCTGGACAGGCTGGAGAGTTGGGCGGGGAGAAATTTAATGAAGTATAACAAGGGCAAGTGTAGAGTCCTGCATCTGGGCAAGAACAACCCCATGTACCAGTACAAGTTGGGGGCAGAGCTGTTGGAGAGCAGCGTAGGGGAAAGGGACCTGGGGGTCCTAGTGGACAGCAGGATGACCATGAGCCAGCAGTGTGCCCTTGTGGCCAAGAAGGCCAATGGCATCCTGGGGTGTATTAGAAGGGGTGTGGTTAGCAGGTCAAGAGAGGTTCTCCTCCCCCTCTACTCTGCCCTGGTGAGGCCACATCCGGAGTATTGTGTCCAGTTCTGGGCCCCTCAGTTCAAGAAGGACAGGGAACTGCTAGAGAGAGTCCAGTGCAGAGCCACGAAGATGATTAAGGGAGTGGAACATCTCCCTTATGAGGAGAGGCTGAGGGAGCTGGGTCTCTTTAGCTTGGAGAAGAGGAGACTGAGGGGTGACCTCATTAATGTTTATAAATATGTAAAGGGCAAGTGTCACGAGGATGAAGCCAGGCTCTTCTCAGTGACATCCCTTGACAGGACAAGGGGCAATGGGTGCAAGCTGGAACACAGGAGGTTCCACATAAATATGAGGAAAAACTTCTTTACGGTGAGGGTGACCGAACACTGGCACAGGCTGCCCAGAGAGGTTGTGGAGTCTCCTTCTCCGGAGACATTCAAAACCCGCCTGGACGCGTTCCTGTGTGATATGGTCTAGGCAATCCTGCTCCGGCAGGGGGATTGGACTGGATGATCTTTCGAGGTCCCTTCCAATCCCTAACATTCTGTGATTTTGTGATTCTGTGATCCCAGAGGGCTCTTCCAACCTGATTGATTCTGTGATTCTGTGAACCTGCAAAGTGCCAGGGTGAGGGAAAGGAGGGGGTTGCCCTGGCACAGCCTGTGAAGATCATGCCATCCCCACCCTGAGGCTCTTGGAGGGGAACCAAGAGGGTACAGGGCCTGGCTGGCTTGGGAAAAGCCACCTTGATCCTTGCCCAGTTCATTTTTTCAGGCACTGAGGGCACGCATGCGCATCGCTGTGGCATCTGCCGTCTGGACCCACGCCACTTGGGCACCGCCGGGCACAATTCAGCATCACCGTGGGCCAAGCCCTGAAATACTGGCATACAAAGATCGTCCTGGAGAGTTATTGCTCTTTAACGTTCCCTTCACACCAATCAAGCCCTGCCCCAGCACAGCTGAGCAAGAGCCATACTGGTGCCCATGGTGCTACCGGAAGCTCCCACCAGCCCAGCACTGCAGCCTCTCTCCTCATCCTCATAGAATCATAGAACCACAGACTGGTTTGGGTTGGAAGGGACCTTAAAGCTCATCTAGTTCCAACCCCCTGCCACGGGCAGGGACACCTTCCACCAGACCAGGTTGCTCCAAGCCCCATCCAACCTGGCCTTGAACACTGCCAGGGAGGGGGCAGCCACAGCTTCTCTGGGCAGCCTGGGCCAGGCTCTCACCACCCTCACAGCAAAGAATTTCTTCCTCACATCTCATCTCAATCTCCCCTCTTTCAGTTTAAAACCGTTCCCCCTCGTCCTGTCACTCCATGCCCTTGTCAAAAGCCCCTCTCCAGCTTTCCTGTAGCCCCTTCAGGCACTGGAAGGTGCTAGAAGGTCTCCCTGCAGCCTTCTCTTCTCCAGGCTGAACAGCCCCAGCTCTCTCAGCCTGTCTCCACAGCAGAGGGGCTCCAGCCCTCTGAGCATCTTCGTGGCCTCCTCTGGACTCGCTCCAACAGCTCCGTGTCCTTCTGATGTTGGGGGTTCCAGAGCTGATCCTTCCCTCCCTCTCCTTCCTCGCCCTCACTTCGGTGACACCAGGAGGTTTGGTTTCCCTTCCAACGGTTAACAGGGACCCTGAGCAAGCAGAGCAAGGGCCAGCCCAGACCCACACACCCTGATGCTCCCAGCCCCAGTATCTCACCAGCTTCGGAGCTGCTGGGAAGGGCGGCATTTCTTTTCCACCACTGCCATTTTTGGATAATTTTGTGGCTTCCAAGAGGGTCACCAGAAATCCCCTGCTCTGTAAACCACAGCAGCCACCACCAAGCATCCTAACAGAAGTCCTTGCTCCCTGCCTGGCTGCACCCTGCCACCCACATGGGTGATGGAGACCCAAAAAGCCTGCACACCACTTTGGGTCTGCCTAACTAGGCTGGAGAGCTGGGCGGAGAGTAACCTCATGAAGTTCAACAAAGGCAAGTGTAGAGTCCTGCACCTTGGGAGGAATAACCCCATGCACCGGTACAGGCTGGGGGCTGATCTACTGGAGAGCAGCTCTGCAGAGAAGGACCTGGGTGTTCTGGGGGACACCAAGTTCCCCTTGAGCCAGCAATGTGCCCTTGTGGCCAGAAAGGCCAATGGTGTCCTGGGGTGTGTGAGGAAGAGTGTGGACAGCAGGTCGAGGGATGTTCTCCTCCCCCTCTACACTGCCCTGGTGAGGCCACACCTGGAGTAACTGTGTGCAGTTCTGGGCCCCCCAGTTCAAGACAGACAAGGAGCTACTGGAGAGAGTCCAGCAGAGGGGTATGGAGATGGTCAGAGGGCTGGAGCATCTCTGCTGCGAGGAGAGGCTGAGGGAGCTGGGGCTGTTCAGCTGGAGAAGAGCAGACTGAGGGGGGATCTGATCAATGCTTACAGATACCTTAGGCGGGGTGTCAAGGGGATGGGGCCAGACTCTTCTCAGTGGTGCCCAGTGACAGGACAAGGGGCAACGGGCACAAGCTGAGACACGGGAAGTTCCATCTGAATATGAGGGAAAACTTCTTGACTTGGAGGGTGGCAGAGCCCGGGCACAGGCTGCCCAGGGAGGGTGGGGAGGCTCCTTCTTTGGAGATATTCAAACCCGCCTGGACACGACCCTGTGCACTGTGCTCTGGGTGACCCTGCTTTGGCAGGGGTTGGGCTGGATGATCTCCAGAGGGCCCTTCCCACCCCAACCACGCTGTGATTCTGTGTGAAAACAGGGACCTGCGCTCCCCTACCCCTCTCCCAGGATGAATGAAATCCAGATTTATTTTACCCTTGCAGGTGCTGCCAGTTCAGTGCCAGACCTGGCAGGGCTCAGCCAGCACCACGCCAGCCCATCCTCCCAGTGGTCCCAGCTGCTGGCAAAGCAGCAGCACACATCCTGAAGTCGGTCACTGCTGTCCCCTGGGAGGGGGGATGCTTTAGGAGAGGGACAGGCAGCGAGCTGGGGTCCGGCAGCCCAACGACCCTCCCTCCCCACCTACCAACACCGCAGTCAGAGCCTGGTGTGGGATGAGCTTGGGCAGAGGTGTGAGAGCAACGAAGACCAACACAGGAGCCAGGCATGAACTGAGCCCCCGCCAGCCCCGAGGCCACATCGTGGGGCTCCTCCAGAGAGGCAGAGCGGTGGTACGAGGCGGGCAGGTGCCAGCCAGGGGAGCGGAGGGGTGAGAGAGGTGGGTGGTACGGGGGGGCAATGCCCCAGCCCTCCAAAAAAGAAAGAGGCTTTCAAACACCCTTATGTAAGCGGGGAGCTGGCATCGCCCGGGCAGCTATCGCCATGGCAATGGCAGAGGGGCTGGAAGGCAGCTCGCTCCTCCGGAGAAGAAACCGCCTGTTTTCAAGAGGTTTTGTCCCCGGCCCACGGCCAAGTGCCCACCAGCCAGCACAGAGCACGCCTGGCAGCCACCCCCCGGTCCCCTCCCGCCCCACGCACAGACACCCCCCATGGGAGGGGGGGGCAGCAACACCCCTGGGGCTGCTCAGCGCCCCGCAGCCTTCCCCAGCCCACGGGGGACCCAGGGTGGGGGCAGCCCCGCGGCCAGGCCTACCTTCCAGTCCGTGTCCCCAGCGGAGAGGAAGGCGTCTGAGGGCTCCTGGGGAGAGAAGGAGCCGTCAGGGACACGGGCAGCCCCCCCACCCCTCGCTCCCACCCAGCTCACGGAGCACCCTGACACCACCAGCACCCACTGCCCAGGGCAGTGCTGGCTGCGGGGGGACAATGCCCACAGCTCTGTACACGCACACGCACAGCTACACCATCCGCACACGTGTGCACACCCGAGTGTGTATTAGCAGGTATGTGCAACACCTTCACACACACACATCATCACACCAACCCCCGCTCATGTGTGTGTGTGCTTCGGTACCAGCACGTCTGCACACACACCCGCACTGAATAGCAACACACATGTGCACACACGGGCACCCAATACCAACACACACGTGCACACACCTGCACCCAATACCAGCACACGGCTGCACACACACATGCACTGAATAGCAACACACGTGTCCACACACGTGCACCCAATACCAGCACACATCTGCACACACACATGCACTGAATACCAACACACATGTGCACACACCTGCACCCAATACCAACACACATGTGCACACACGTGCACCCAATACCAACACACATGTGCACACACGTGCACCCAATACCAACACACATGTGCACACACCTGCACCCAATACCAACACACATGTGCACACACGTGCACCCAATACCAACACACGTGTGCACACACACATGCACGCAATACCAACACACACGTGCACCCAATACCAGCACCCCCCCAGCTCCCACTCCAGCACCCCCCCGGCCCCAGGCGAGGAGCCGCCGCCAGCGCGGTCCCCGGCCTCCCCACCTCGGCGTCCTGGCCCCGCAGCAGCGGTTTCTCCTCGGTGAAGCGCAGCTCATGCAGCCCCGCCATGGTCATCTCCTGCAGCAGCAGCCCTGCGCGGGGCGAGGGACAGGTCAGCACCCACAGGACCTGCCTTGGCCCCCTTCGCCCCAGCCCGCCGGAGCCCCCCAGGTCTCCCTGCCCATGGGGATGGGACCCAAACCAGCTTCACGTCACCCATCTACCACGGGGACTTGGTGCTTCGGCTTGCCCCAGGGCCACCGCAAGGCACGGGGCAGGCAGTGCCTAGAGGAGCTCAGCTCCCAGCTCCCACCCAGGTCCAGTTCTCCCAGTTAAGGACAGACCTGTCTCTAGGCAAACTGGGACACCAACCTGGCTGGTCCATGCTGGTTGGCCCTGTAAGCACTCAACTCAATCTCAATTGCCACCCCAGCTCCCAGCATCAGTCAGAGAGAGAGAATGGAAATTTTGGCTGGTTTTAGGCTGCAGACAGATCCGGGTGGGACAGAAGGAGATCCCCCTGCACAGCCCGAACGAGGGGGGACGTTCCTCAGCCGCGCTGGGAGGCAGAGGGGTGCTCTGAGACAGCCTGAAGGTTGCATTGCGATGACAGGAGAAAACCAAACGTGAAGCCTTTACTCCCAAACTCTTCCCCTCGCCTGCGAAGCGGGTGCTGGCCAGGCGGCAGCTCAGCCCCAGCGCGTGCAGGGACAGGCTTTGCCGTGGGGCCACCGCTCAGCAGGGGCGTGAGGCTGGGTGCTGCTGACCAGGGCACTGGGACGTCGCACCCCCCAACGCCAGCATCTCCAAAAACACTCCTAGGCACGAGCCCAGCCGAGAAAGCAGAGGGGAGCAAGGGGCTGCCTGCGTTCCCAGCAGCTGGCTGCACACAGGAGGTGACAGACATGGGACACGGGACAGTCCAGGCTCCCCTGGGTGGGTAACTGGCAAGTGCCAGCTCAAGGGGATTATCTGCGCTCGGGCAGGATCCGGACCTCGGGCGTTTGCCTTCGCAGCCTCCGTTCCCACCCCTCCCCAAGGCCAAGCCTTCGGACAAGTTGTTGCTGCTCCGAATGGGCCAGCACCGGCCCCACATGCCCTCCACTGGCTCCCCACCCTCTGCCATCTCCCTGGGGATACCGGGGATGGTGTGGGGCCACGCCAGCACCGCAGCAGACACAGACCCTGCTCCATCCACAGCCTTGGCCAAGCCTGCTCCACGCTTTATAGAATAGAATCACAGAATTGTTTTGGTTGGGAAGGACCTTTAAGACCATCGAGTCCAACCATTAGCCCAGCACTGCCCAGCCCCCCACTAACCCATGTCCCTCAGCACCACATCTACACGGCTTTTAAATCCCCCCAGGGATGGGGACTCCACCACTGCCCTGGGCAGCCTGTTCTAGGGCTTGACAACCCTTTCCATGAAGAAATTGTCCCTGATCTCCAACCTAAACCTCCCCTGGCACAACTTGAGGCCGTTTCCTCTTGTCCCATCACTTGTTACCTGGGAGAAGAGACCGACCCCCACCCCACTACACCCTCCTGTCAGGCAGTTGTAGAGAGCGAGAAGGTCTCCCCTCAGCCTCCCTTTCTCCAGACTAAACACCCCCAGGTCCCTCAGCCGCTCCCCATCACACTTGTGCTCCAGACCCTTCACCACCTTCGTTGCCCTTCTCTGGACTCGCTCCAGCACCTCAAGGTCTTTCTTGTCGTGAGGGGCCCAACCCTGCACCCAGGATTCGAGGTGCGGCCTCCCCAGTGCCGAGTACAGGGGGACGATCCCTGCCCTAGTCCTGCTGGTCACACTGGTGCTGATACAAGCCAGGATGCTGGTGGCCTTCTTGGCCACCTGGGCACACTGCTGGCTAATATCCAGCCGCCATCGACCAACACCCCGAGGTCCTTTTCTTTCAGGCACTTTCCAGCCGCTCTTCCCCCAGCCTTTCTCCACCTTCAAGCCTGGGTCAGCCCAGGCTGGCGATGTGGAAAGGCCAAGCAATGCCCCGAGCATTGCAAGGCCACCAGGAACACAAGAGCTGGTCACAAACTGTCCTCCAAAAGCCGGCTTGTGCTCATCCAACTGGGTTTCCCGTTCAAACCCCAAGCCGGCTGTGCCACCTGGCTGCTTCCCGCAGGCACCGCACTTCACTGCGCTCCTTGGGAGCCATCCAACAAACCAGAACTGTTTGGAGGGAGAAACACCACGGCGAAGCCTCCGGGGAGCTCCAGGGCACCCAGCACCCGGGGTCCCCAAGTCACCCCCTGCACGGAGGGTCCCACCAGCACAGCCAAGCCGGTGCCGCCTGCAGATCCACCACCCGAGCAACCCCGCGATCCCCGGGGGCACGATCCCAGGGTTAAAAAATGGGAGGAAAAATCAGCCTCACCAGTAGCTGGGTCTGGAAGAGAGCAGGAGCATCCCACGCTGACCGCGCCAACCCACCGTGTGGCCGCAGCCCCGGGGCGGCTGGGAACAGCACTTAGAGTATGGTGAGTGCCTTTATTAATTAAAGCCTCCAGCTAATATGGGACGGGGGGAGGGCGAGCAATGAGGAAAGGCCCCGTGACCTTGCTTGCGTGGTGGGGGGAAAGCTGGCTCACGAGGGCCGGGGCAGAGCCCTGCGCCAAGCAGCATCCTCAGCGTGGGATGGACGGTCACCCAAAGCGGTGCTGAGCGTGGGAACAGAGGAGGGGTCGGTCTGTCGGGGAGTCTCATGGGTGCAACAGCCCACGAGTGGGGATCACAGCCACGCTGCTGGTGTCCCGTGGGTGCTCTGCTTCCCACGCCACCCCACAGGTCCCCTTGTCCCTGCCCCTGCCAGCGCAGCAGTGGGCTGTGGGCAGTGTCACCCAGCCTGGCTTGGCCACTCTCACTGCAGAGGGCTGGTGAGGAAACCACAGCTCTGGCTCTCCTAGCCAAAACAACTCGGCTCCTATCGCATACTGGGGCACTGTGGCTGGCAACGAGCCCTTTTCCCTCTAGCTCACCCCAACAGCACTCATCCCCGGGGTGCCACCCCAAGCGCACCCATCTCTGCACCCACTCCGCCTTCCCAGTGCGGTGCCACCGTTTCCTGGGCACAGCTGGGCGACAACTCCTCCCTAATCCCGAATCAGTCCCAAACCCAGTGCGACATTAACGCTCTTTGGGACCGTGGCACTGCTCCACGGGGCCCTGGCACTGCATATATAGATGGGGACGGAAGCAGCCCCAGTGGCTTCCCTTCCCCGGGGAGGTGCAGCGCAGCGCTGGCTACTGGAGGAGAACCAGCTCGTGGCAAGGAAATACACTATTTATTATTACTATTATTATTAGCATTGTTGTTCTCATCATCATCACGATGAGGCTGTGGGAAGGGTTTAATGCCAGGTCAGAAGGCAGGGGGGTCCCTCGGACAACGCACCAGCCCCACCGGAGTCTCCCCGTTGACCACCTGCGTCCTGCCCTGGCACGGCCGTGGCACCCACGGGCTGTCGGCGCGGATTCTCCGGGCTCACTGAGCCCGGGTGGCAAATCCGGAGGAGCGAGGGCTGGCCCCTGCCAGGCGGCGAAGCCAAGGCCACCTCCAGCAAGGCAGGAGAAGGAGGAAGGGGACCTGCAGCCCAGAAGCGTGCCCACCCCCCAAGCAGACCCGCTGAGGAGCCGTGATGGGGTGGAGGAAAACCCCAGTGTGACACAGCCTGGGCCACCCCCCGCCCCACCGGTGCGGGACAAACACCCCCAGCTCGCTCTGCCCCATGGGGGGCACAGGTCTGCGCCCCAGCAGCCCCCACAAACCAGCCTAACGGCGTGGTCCAACTGGGCAAGGCCACAGCGTGAGACCCGCCAGGCCAGCGGGTCGGGTGCCACCGATGTGGGGGCTGAGCCCCCCGGGCTCGGGTGGGGCGGTGGTGGCAGCGGGGGGGGCTCTGGGGGGCACAGGCTGCTCCCCTGGGGCTGTTGCTGAGAGCAACCTCCTCCCCAGCCCCAGGGGCACCCGGGCAGCGGGGACACTCCCGGGGGGGGCTGGCAGAGGAGGCTCCAGCAGCCCCACAGGCACCCCCCCCCCACTCCGGACCCCCGTGCCAGGAGGCTGCCGGCTCAGTCCCCCCCTTATCCCCCCCCTAAGCCGGGCTGTCCCCGCTGCAGCCCTGCCACCTCCCCAGGCATCACCCCAAAAAGCACCGAGCCCCCCAGCAGCCCCTACCCGGGGGGAGAAGGGGCAGGCGGCGGGGGGGGGGGCAGCCCCATCTCCTAGGCAGGGGCTGGAGGCTCTTCCCCCCCCAAGCCCGACACCATCGCCCCAGGCCCGGCGTGGGGGAACCGGGCCGGGCCGGGCCGTACCTGTGAGCAGCTCGATCTTGTGCCGGAGCACCTTCATGGCGAGGGGGGGCGGCGGGGGGGGTCCCGGTGCGGGGAGCGAGCGGAGCCGGTGCCGGTGCCGGTGCGTGGCGAGGGGCGGCGCAGGGGCGAGGCTGGGCACGGCCCCCCCGGGCCGGTACCTCCCCTCGGCGGGGCCGGGAGCGGGGGGAGCCCGGAGGACAATGGGCCCGGGCCGGGGCTGGGGAGGAGGGGATGAACGGGGGATGGGGGGGGGCTACAGGGGAGATGGAGCCCTGTGGGGGGGTTACAGGGGAGATGGGGGGGTTACAGGGGAGATGGGGGGGTTACAGGGGAGATGGGGGGTTAGAGGGGAGATGGAGCGCTGTGGGGGGTTAAAGGGGAGATGGAGCGCTGTGGGGGGGGGTTACAGGGAAGATGGAGCGGTGGGGGGGGGGGGTTACAGGGAAGATGGGGGGGTTACAGGGGAGATGGAGCGGTGTGGGGGGTGTTAGAGGGGAGATGGAGCGCTGGAGGGGGGTTAGAGGGGAGATGGAGAGCTGGGGAGGGGTTACCGGGGAGATGGAGCGCTGGGGGGGGTTACAGGGGAGATGGAGCGCTGGAGGGGGGTTAGAGGGGAGATGGAGCGCTGGGGAGGGGTTACCGGGGAGATGAGGGGGTTACAGGGGAGATGGAGTGCTGGGGGGGGTTACAGGGGAGATGGAGCACTGTGGGGGGGTTACAGGGGAGATGAGGGGGTTACAGGGGAGATGGAGTGGTGTGGGGGAGGTTACAAGGGAGATGGAGCGCTGGGGGGGGGTTACAGGGGAGATGGAGCACTGGGGGGGTTACAGGGGAGATGGGGGGGTTACAGGGGAGAGGGGGGGTTACAGGGGAGATGGAGCACTGGGGGTTTACAGGGGAGATGGAGCGCTGGGGGGGGGTGGCACACATCACCCTGCAAGGAACCATGGAGGTCCAAGAGCTGGACCTTGATGGCCAATGTCCCCAGGGAGTCCCTGTGGTCGTGGGGTCCCAGGAGCAGGGCATCTTGGGAGCTCCAGGTGTGGGGCCATGCCCCAGGGGCCTGGGGGTCCCTGAGAGCAGGGGATGGTGGTGACCAAGGTTCCCAGGAAGGATCCTGGGACAAGAAGGGACCTGTGGAATGGGGATACCTGGAACAGAGCCATTATGGCCAACAGGTCTAGGGAGTCCTGAGGAGTGGGGCCATGAAGGCCAAAGGGCCTGCGAATATCCAGGAACAAGAATAAGGGTGACAAAGGGACCTGGGGGTCCTCTGGAGCATGGGTGTGCAGGTTCCCCTGAGCATAGGATGCTTATGGTCAAGGGGCCCAGGTGGTCTCTGGAGGTTTGCCCACCAACCTTGTAACGGTGCCCAGGTTTCTAAAGTGGCCAGGGACTCCCAAGGTGGCAGGGCGCAAAGCAAGGCTGTGTCCTGAATTGGGAAAGCTGGTCCAGTGAGCTCTGGCCTGCCCCTAGAGCAAGGACTGATTCCCACAAGCCCATCCTTTATTCCACTCTCGTGAGACCCCCCCCGCAGTGCTGCGTCCAGCTCTGGGACCCCAACATCAGAAGGACACGGAGCTGTTGGAGTGAGTCCAGAGGAGGCCACGCAGATGCTCAGAGGGCTGGAGCCCCTCTGCTATGGAGACAGGCTGAGAGAGTTGGGGCTGTTCAGCCTGGAGAAGAGAAGGCTCCGGGGAGACCTTCTAGCACCTTCCAGTGCCTGAAGGGGCTACAGGAAAGCTGGAGAGGGGCTTTTGACAAGGGTGTGGAGTGACAAGACGAGGGGGAACAGTTTTAAACTGAAAGAGGGGAGATTGAGATGAGATCTGAAGAAGAAATTTTTTGCTGTGAGGGTGGTGAGACCCTGGCCCAGGTTGCCCAGAGAAGCTGTGGCTGCCCCCTCCCTGGCAGTGTTCAAAGTCAGGTTGGATGGGGCTTGGAGCAACCTGGTCTGGGGGAAGGTGTCCCTGCCCGTGGCAGGGGAGTTGGGACTGGATGGGCTTTAACGTCCATTCCAACCCAAACCAGTCTGTGATTCTAAGATGATGCAAGAGGGTCAGGACTTGGGTGCTGGGATCTTGGAGACAACCTCTGCTCTGGAGGTCCTGGGGACTAGCTGGCAGCAAACTTAGGCTGGCTCTGGAAAGGGATTTCTTGGCAGTTCCTGTAACCACCAGCCATGGGCCTTGGGAGCAGTGCTGGCATCTCAAGGGGGTTGAACCAGGGTCATCCAGAGATCCAGGTTTGCCCCCAACCCTACATTTCCAGGATGGCAGCATGTGCCCAACAGGCTGCTCTCAGCACCTGGGTTGAACCCGAGATCCCAGACCTCAGCCTCATCGCCCCTCGGCCAGCTGCAGTGGCCAACATACCCCTGTGCTTCATGGCCCCTTTCACTCCTGGGCCATGGGGTGCCTTGAGAGCAGCCACAGGCAGCTCATCCTACAAACACCAGCTGAGGTTTCCTCTGAACTGCTCAGGGATGAGATAGGGTCAGATTCAGACCTTCCTGACATTGTGCAAATTTAAACCTCCTCCTCCTCCAATTGCCAGGGATTTCTAGGGGAACAATCGATTTTTCATACTGGGGATCTATCTTCTCCACATGAAGACCAACTTTATCAAACAGCAGCTTTTAGATGGCTACCTTGCCAAAAGAGCAGGGCCACGTGGCTGAAATAATTGCACAATTAATTAGGCTTGGGAAGAGCACAAGCTCTCCATGCTCTGAGCTGGAGGGACTGGGATGTCACCCCATGGAGGGGTTCCGAAGTCACCTGCACACAGACCCTTCCGCACTCTGAACTGTGTGATTAAAGGGAAGGAGGGATTTTCACCGCCTGGATTTTTCCACATTATTTTTCATTGATGCAGATCAACGTGGCATTTTCCACTTGGCTTTCCCGATGCTTTTAGCTCAGCCATGCGACACTAAGGCAGTTGAACAGAGATCTGGCTCCAGAGATGGCAGCAGGGAGGTCGCAGCCCTGGACAGGGACTCCCCAGGACCTTGCTGAGGGTTTGGAGATGCTGCTTGCAGACTTGTGTCATCTCCCAGAATTTAGTCAACCCCCACCCCCGTTGCTCATTTCCAGGTGCTGCTGTGGCACCTCACTTCCCAAGGACCTGAGGAGCCCTCTGCCCGGAGATCACAGAATCACAGACTGGTTTGGGTTGGAAGGGACCTTAAAGCTCATCCAGTCCCAACCCCCTGCCACGGGCAGGGACACCTTCCACCAGACCAGGTTGCTCCAAGCCCCATCCAACCTGGCCTTGAACACTGCCAGGGAGGGGGCAGCCACAGCTTCCCTGGGCAACCTGGGCCAGGCTCTCACCACCCTCACAGCAAAGAATTTCTTCCTCACATCTCATCTCCATCTCCCCTCTTTCAGTCTAAAACCGTTCCCCCTCATCCTGTCACTCCATGCCCTTGTCAAAAGCCCCTCTCCAGCTTTCCTGTAGCCCCTTCAGGTACTGGAAGGTGCTAGAAGGTCTCCCTGGAGCCTTCTCTTCTCCAGGCTGAACAGCCCCAACTCTCTCAGCCTGTCTCCATAGCAGAGGGGCTCCAGCCCTCTGAGCCTCTCCGTGACCTCCCCTTGACTCGCTCCAGTGATGTTGGTGATGATGTTGAAGTTGGGCCGCAGCTGTCTGAGGGATGTCCTGCCCCTTGTGCCAAAGAGGGGAGGTTGTGTTGGGGAATATGTCAAGCATGGGGGATGTTCCCCAGTGCCCAGGGCCTGCCCAGAGAGGGGTATCCACATGCCACAGCTGAATCTCTTGGTCTCTCCCAGCTGGGCTTTGCTCTGGTCTCCCGGGGCTGGGGCCACATTCCTTCTTTGTGCTGCCACACCTCTCAATCAGAGCAGTTGGGTGGTGATGGACACCCCAAACCTCGATCCACCAAAGCAAGTGGGTCTGAAGGGACAAACCAAGCTCTGAATACCCCCCGCAGTGAGCTGTCCCCCCACGCCGCTCAGGGCTGGGGTCCCCACACGCGCTGGCAGCCAGCCATCCCCCAGCAGCATGGGGACTCCTGGCCAGGCTCCTGCCAAGCCCGAGCAGCCTGGGAGCCACCTCGTCTGTGCCACAGTGTGCTGGGCATCCACCGCAGCGGGACGGGAAGAAGTTGGGTGCTGCGGTGTGAGTCAGGTCTGAAGTGGCGGAGGAAAGGCTGCCAGGAGCACGGTGCCGCTCCCCAGACCCGAGCCTCTGCCCTGCCGCTGCAGGCTGGCGCAGGGTGCCATCCCCCTTGTCCCCGGTCAGCCTCCATCCCCCCCCGGTGAGCAGAGGGGGCAGAGCCAGGCAGCAGGAGGTGCTATTTTAAGCCCCCCTGGCTGGGAGCTGGACCTCTCCACCCCGGCTGTCTGGTGTGGCTCCCAAGGCCCCAGGATGGGTCTGGCTGACTTCATGGGGTGACAGGGGCTGTGGACCCTCCCTGAAGCCCAGGGTCATGCGCAGGGGTGGGGATGGGGTTTTACACTCTTTCTCTGTACCGAGCACCACTGCAAGCCGCAAACATCCCCATGAAGGTTTCACGTATTTCCATGCAGGAGATCTTCTCGTGGGATTTTTTGGTAGGGAAACTGAGGCAGGAAGCAGCTGGGCAGGGGCTGCCAGGCTCCCAGGCTTTATCCACGGGCAGCCTTACGGAGGCTCTGCTCTCAGCGCGCTGTGGTGGAGAGTGGGGCAGGTGGATGGCGAAAGGGGAGCTGAGGTGGGGCTGCTGCTGGGGCTGCAGAGCAAAACTCCAGGGAAAGCTCAGGGCCCCCCTCCCTCTCCAAGAGTCACCTCTCGTGAACAAGAGCAGCCTGAGAGCGATGGGCTGCCCTCCCCGCCGGGATCCCCGGCATCGGAGCTGCCTCAGCGGTCACGCCTGCAAGCCGAGAGGCAGAGGACGCCAGAACTGCTGACCCCAGCGATGCTGCTGCTGGCAGGGGGGAGGTGGCAGGACACGAGGCCCTGGGACCTGTCATTTCCCCCATCTCTGGAAGAAACCTGGAGAGTTTTCATTAACAAGAGGGTAAAGGCCATAAAACTCTAACAAAAATGCTCCAGCCCAGCCCCGTTCCTCCCCAAAGCTCCTGTGGCAAGGACCACAGTGCTGTCTCGACCTGGCAGAGGCGAGCTGGGACCCCCAGCCCCGCTGCAGGTACCTCCGCACCCCTTGGCCACCCTTCCCACAGCAGCACCCAGTGCTCGTGGTGCCACAAGGACCTGTCCGGTGAAGGACAGCTGGTGATGGATGGAGCACGCAGCCACCACCGGGCAGAGTGGCCGTAGAGGTGACCAGCAAGGGGAGCAGAGGTGTGAATCCAAGCCCCGAGGCAGGGCAGGGTTTGACGCACGGCCACGAGCTCCAGGGTTCATCCTGCGCCGCCCACGGGGCTAATCGGGGGGCAGGAGAAGAAGCAGCCTGGGGCAGATGTGCTGGCTGCCCGCGTTGGCTGGGCTCGATGCGCCTGTATCAAAGGGTTTCACGGGGATTAGGCACCAGTGACGCAGTCCAGTGACGATGTGCAGAAGAGTCAGGGCTAAATTTAGCCTCGGTTGTGCGCGAGTGTGATGTTTTTATTGCTGCCCTTAAATAAAGACGTTGTTTGGAGCATGCGGCTGCTGGCCCTGCCTCGCTCAGCCCTGGACCTTTGATGGGCCGTTTCAGTCAAGCTGTTCAAAAGGAGGAGAAATAAGGAGAATTGGTGGATGGTGAGACATGAATCCTGTGTCCAGTTCTGGGCCCCGCACTTCAAGAAAGATGTTGAGGTGTTGGAGGGAGTCCCGAGGAGGGCGATCAAGCTGGTGAAGGGTCTGGAGGGTCTGACCTACGAGGAACGGCTGAGGGAGCTGGGGGTGTTTAGCCTGGAGAAGAGGAGGCTCAGAGGTGACCTTAGTGCTGTCTACAACTACCTGAAGGGAGGTTGTAGTGCAGTGGGAGTCGGCCTCTTCTCCCAGGAAACTAGCGATAGGACAAGAGGACACAGCCTCAAGCTTCGCCAGGGGAGGGTCAGGTTGGACATTAGGAAGCATTTCTTCTCAGCAACGGTCATTAGACACTGGAAGGGGCTGCCCAGGGAGGTGGTGGAGTCACCATCTCTGGAGGGGTTTAAGAAAAGACTGGACATGGCACTTAGTGCCATGGTCTAGTTGACATGGTGGTGTCAGGGTAATGGTTGGACTCGATGATCCCAGAGGGCTCTTCCAACCTGATTGATTCTGTGATTCTGCTATATCCCAAAGGCCTATTTCCACAAATGCCCAGGAGCCATCTCTCAGAAACCAGCAGTGCACACGAAGCAGTGAGAAGGTGACCTCAGTGGCCATAGGGATGTGCTCGTGCTGAGCCAGAGGCGTCTGCCAGGCAGAACTGCTCCACGGGCATGGGACCACGTGCTGTGGAGCCATGGCTGTAGCAAGGGGGCTACCAGGCTGGCTTGGGCTTGAGGCAGTGGTGCTGGAGCACCGGCTGGTGCTGATGGGCCCCATCCTGCATCCCATTACCTGCCCTCACTAGGGCAAGCATGATCTGCCCCAGCCTTGTATCCGCAGCTTGCTGGCTCCAAAATAATCTGGACCAGAATGACAGCAGGGCAATTAGACCTTGAACACCTCAAAAGAGACCCCTCAAACTCTGCCCAGAGCCCCCACATTGGTCCCAGGATGGGCCTGTCCCCCCAAGGATCAGCCCCCAACATCAGAAGGACACGGAGCTGTTGGAGCGAGTCCAGAGGAGGCCACGCAGATGCTCAGAGGGCTGGAGCCCCTCTGCTGTGGAGACAGGCTGAGAGAGTTGGGGCTGTTCAGCCTGGAGAAGAGAAGGCTGCAGGGAGACCTTCTAGCACCTTCCAGTGCCTGAAGGGGCTACAGGAAAGCTGGAGAGGGGCTTTTGACAAGGGCATGGAGTGACAGGACAAGGGGGAACGGTTTTAAACTGAAAGACGGGAGATGGAGATGAGATCTGAGGAAGAAATTCTTTGCTGTGAGGGTGGTGAGAGCCTGGCCCAGGTTGCCCAGAGAAGCTGTGGCTGCCCCCTCCCTGGCAGTGTTCAAGGCCAGGTTGGATGGGGCTTGGAGCAACCTGGTCTGGGGGAAGGTGTCCTTGCCCGTGGTAGGGGGTTGGGACTGGATGGGCTTTAAGGTCCCTTCCAACCCAAACCAGTCTGTGATTCTATGATCCTCCTCAGCGTCCTCTCCCTGCAACGCAGCCCGCGAGCTGGGGACAGGGAGCGTTGCCTCCGTGACCTGGCGCAGGGCAGGGATGTGCTGTGCCCTGTCTGCTCCTCCGCCACGGCACAAAGCATGTGCTGGGGCTGGCAAGCCGCCAGCCCCCCCAGATGCCTCTGGCCCGCGCAACACTGGGCTACCAGTAATTTTCCATCCTGGCTGCGGGCTCTGCCCTAATGAGATGTTCTCCTACATTCCTTTAATAGGGCTGGGCCCCGTTCAAGTCCCTCTGTTCATTCAGACCCCGAGTCCCCCCCGTTTCGCTGCTCTGAGCCGCCCACCAGTTCTGCAGGACGGCTGCTCCTGCTCCTCCCTGTGCTCGCAGCCCCTCTGCCTCAGGGAAATGGGAGGATTTTGTCCAAAAGCCAGGGGAAAAAAAAAAAAAGCCCAGCAACCTGCCAAGAAAAATTCCCCTGGCTCAGCTGCACCCTTGGGCCAGGGACAAGGCAGCCCTGGGGACGCTGCCGGCTGCCTCTGCACCTCTGCCTGGAATTGTAGGTCTGGCTCCGTCAGCTGCGTTGATCGGCCAAGCAGGGCAGAGCAAAGGTGATTTACAGAGGAGGTACCTGCTCCCGGAGCTGAGCGTGCGGCACCGTGCCGCCTTGAACTCCCTGCTCCTCGCAATGAAGCTGCTCGGCTCAGCTCAGGCGTTGCATTCGGTGGGGCTGGAGAGCCAGAGGGACATACCCCGCTCCTAAGGGAGCAGAAGGTGGAGAGGCAGGCCCTCCTCCTCCCGCTCCAGCCCAGCGGGGCCGATGTGACCCGGCATCGCTCCAGCGCTTGCTGTCACTGCTCCAGAGCCGGGCAGAGGACGCGGGGGTCCCTCGGGAGCACTCCTGCCTCCACGCAGAGGGGACAGCGCGTGGCTTTCCAGAGCAGGGGGGATCAGGTGCATCCGGCAAGTAGTGTGGATACAAACATCCCCTTGACTGCCCCGGGAACGGCTTGTCCCAGGAGGAGCAGAGAGGAGGCTGAAGCCATGGGTGCTGCAGGGACCCCTCTGCTGCTCCGGGCTCCGGGCAGCCTGTTGCAGCCGAAGAGAGCTGAGCATCCAAGAGTCTCCACCTCAAAGTCTCAAACCACCTCCAGGAGCACTAGAACCTTGATGAAAATACATCAGTGAACCGCGGAAGGGTTCACTCACCTCCCTCGGGTTTTGCAGGCACCAAAGTGGGTGCAACCTCCACCCCCACTGTGGTGTGCAGCCCCCCAGCGCCCCTCGGAGCTGCACCAGGGACAGACAGGGAAAGGCACCCAAAGCAAAGGTGCAAAATGAAGGATGCTTAATGTCTTAGCACCAGCAAACGTGTTGCTTTGGACAAGAGATGCCTCGAAACACATAGAGAGGCACCAGGAAAGACAGATGGCTGCAGGAATGGGTTGTCCTACCACAAAAGCCCTCTTTTGGAGGTGCTATTTCCCAGGCCCTCGCCTGCAGAGCCCACCTGCAGCCCCTCCGTGACTCGCTGGGCTGCCAAGGCCTTCGGGCCCACAAGCCAACCTCCTGCCCCTCTCTCCCGAGCCGCCCCCTCCATCCCTCCCTGCCTCCTCCCAGACGCTTCTGAGGCAGCCCCTGCTCAGAGCCAAGCCAGGCTTTAAATAAATACCTGTCAGCAGAGCGGAGCTGAGCTGTTCAGAGTGCCTGCATGTGTGCAGACGCGTTTAGCGAGTCGATAGGCGTGAGACAGAGCAGGGACAGCAGGGTCTCTCTCCTCGGAGGCCAGAGCCTGGCACATCCTCATTAATCAGCATTTTCAATTACGCAGCACCCATCGTGACGGAGCGATGTTGCCCACTCTTACCTTCCCCTGGAGAGCAGGATAATGCCATTTCCAAGGGCTGGCTTCTCTGGCTGTGCACTGCCGCGACGCTTTAAGGGGAGGGTGATGGAGTGGGAAGACTCAATCGTTGTCAGAGTTTCCACAGTTCCCCAGTCGCCACCAACAGCGTTTGGGGACACAGGGGCCAGGCGTGCACGGGCTGCACCTCTGCTGGACGGTTGGGTGCAGCTCGGCCAGGAGGTGGGGAGTAGGTCCCACTCCTGCCTGGGTACCAGGGAGCCTCGTGAGCACATGCCAAGGTCACCTCATGGTGAGACCAGGACGTGCCAGCAGCTGAGGGCACTTGGGTCTCGAAACTCAGACCACTTTCCCGGAGGCCCTCGGCCTGGCAGGGCAGAATTTTTAAAGCAGATTATGTTTGGCTTCTAATATCAGAAAGATAAGAAGCAAGCTCAGGTGAGCCCGGCCACCCTCCCGCTGAGACAACAAGGTGCTGCTGATCCCTGCACAAGGCTGGACCTGGGTTCTCCCCTCTGTGCTCAAACTGCAGGGAGCCCTGGTGGGATGGGACCCACCACCTCTCCCTGGAAGGTGGCAGATGCCCATCGCCTGCAGTGGACATGTCAGCAGGCTGCCCATGAAAACAAGCTGCTCTATCTCAAACCTAAGCCTGGCCCGATACAGATGTCCCCAGGGCTTTGGCTCTAAGGGGGTCTCACAGATGGCCACAGCAGCCCCGGGTGGCTTTGACGCTCCTCTGCTTGTGCAGGCAGAGACTGATCCAGGAGAGCCAAGCCTGCTCTGTCTGCGCTGCCCAAACACCCAGGATCTCGTCAGCGCATCCAGGATGGAGCCAG
This sequence comes from Nyctibius grandis, assembly GCF_013368605.1. Lineage (NCBI taxonomy): Eukaryota > Metazoa > Chordata > Aves > Nyctibiiformes > Nyctibiidae > Nyctibius > Nyctibius grandis. The sequence goes on from NC_090669.1 coordinate 762,897, forward strand.
GCTGGGGCCTTGGCCCAGGCTCCTGGGTGGGTGGCAGAGCCAGAGCCGAGGAGGGGCTGTCACACAGGAGGGACAGCAAAGCCTTGGACAAAACCAGCCGGGGAGTGAACTCCCTGTGCTCGGGTGGGGGAGGCTGGCAGGAGCGAAGCCAGCTCTGCCCCAAGGGCGGGGGGCTCCCTAGGGTCCCAGTCATGGGAAGAGGAGCCTGGAGCACAGGGAACACACCTGGGGTTTTCCAGGCATCAGCTGCCCTGCCAGGGTGCCTGGCCCAGGACGGGGACACAGCGGGGCACAGCAGCACAGGCAGGAAGGACTCCAGCACAGCCAGTCCTCTCCCAGGCAGGAGAAGGCATCTGGAGGGGTCCGAGCAGCCACCCGCAGCCTGTCCTCCTCACTCATCCCAAAAGCCATCACAGGAGCAGCCAAGTACCCAGCTCCCCTTGCCTGCGCCCCACCAGCTCTGCCCTTGACCTTCTCCTTGGCCCGCAGATGATCAATACCTCTAGCTCTGGGGGGGATCCATCGATCCTAATGATTTAATCCCGCTTCTCGCTAATGCACTCTCTGGTTGTGCTGCATTTGAGCCACGGACCTGGCAGATGCTGGGGACAGAGGCAGAGGGCTTTGCCAAAGGCACCGTCACACGCTGTCCCAGGACAGCAGGTTAACTCTTAGCATCCCCCTTTGCAACACAACACTCTCTACCACAGAGGCAGGTCTTCAGCCCTTCCTCCCACGGCTCGTGGCTCGCTGGAGGACCATAAACCTTCCTCTCTCAGCTCTCCACCTCCTTGGAAAGGCACATTCAGTATGTTTGAGTGCCCCCAGCCAGGATTTTGGAGCTTTTAACCAAAACCTACCAACGTGTCCTCACTATCCCTCATTGCCTCTTCACTCAGCAACTGCTCCTCTCCAGAGAGCCTCCATCAAACTCCCTGTGCCTGTCTGGAGATGGGAGGACTTGAGGACACCCTGACCCACCAATGATGGAAAGTAGGAGCCAACATTTATAGAGTCCTTTTCTCAAGGCACCCAACTTTTAGCCAGGACGAAAATGCAGGCACTCAGGTAACGGTGGGGAGTTGAACATGTCCCCCTGCCCTGCACACAGCCACCAGCCTGCCTGCCTGCCTGCCGGTCCAGCCCCTCCGGGTGGCCAGCCTGCTGCCCCTCCAGCCCCTACCATGCCTGCCCAAGCTGGAGGCACTGAATTTCAGCAGCTTCCCGTTAAGAGCAGCCTGGAACCCACCTGGCACCAGGAGCACTGCTGGGAGCCATGTGTGGGAGCACCAACCCAGCCATGCAGCACACACCTCCCTGCCCGCTCATCCTGTCCCTCCCTTTTTAGCCCTGTCCTTTATAGGAGAAGCACAGGCCAAAACTAAGATGAAGTCACTAAACTAGTTTGGGGAGGGCTGGATATCAGGTGCTGTGCTGGCCTGCGCATCTTCCCAGCTCGAGGGCTTTAAATCCAATCCTTGTGTCAAACAGTCCTGGAAAGAGTGGTTTTCACCAGTGGGTGCCAAATACCCATTCAAACCCACTTCTCTTCCAGCCTCCAGGTCCCTCCTGCAGCAGGGTGCTGCACATCCCTGGGGTAAAATCATCCTCGATGGTGTTGCTGCTGGCTGTGTGACCATACCACTGGTTACAGCTGGTCCTGGCAGAGCTTCTGGAGCCCCATCCCACGTCCTGGGCTGGACCAAACAAGGGGCTCTGTCACTGACCTTCACTGTGAATCCAGTCACACGCACCCATCAATAACTAAATGCAAGATAACAAAATGAGCTGTCGCAGCCAATTAACATTGGAGGCTGGAGAGGGGCTTTTGACAAGGGCATGGAGTGATAGGATGAGGGGGAACGGTTTTAGACTGAAAGAGGGGAGATGGAGATGAGATGTGAGGAAGAAATTCTTTGCTGTGAGGGTGGTGAGACCCTGGCCCAGGCTGCCCAGAGAAGCTGTGGCTGCCCCCTCCCTGGCAGTGTTCAAGGCCAGGTTGGATGGGGCTTGGAGCAACCTGGTCTGGGGGAAGGTGTCCCTGCCCGTGGTAGGGGGTTGGGACTGGATGGGCTTTAAGGTCCCTTCCAACCCAAACCATTCTGTGATTCTATGATTCTATGAACATGCTGGGCTTAATCAGCTTGTGGGCTTTCAGGGTGGAGGTGAGGGGCCAGCTTCAGACCAGAGGGGCTGGGGAGAGGCAGGGTGAGGGGTCTGGTGGGTCACTGCCACCCCTGTCTGCTGGCTTTGTCAGACAAGAGCCAGGAGCAGGAGGGCGATGCGGGTGGTTCCGTGGCAGCGCACAAACGTGGCATCACCTCAGTGGTGGGTGGACACCCCAGCCCCAGCCAGAGCCAGCAGGGAGGGATGGGCAGCTGCTGGGCAGCCAGCACCGAGACACCCTGCGCAGGGCTTCAGCCCCAAGGCAGACCCGCTTGTTGGGAGAGCAGCCAGCTACAACTGCCAAACCCAAAAGGGTTCCACTTAAAGCCAGGAGGGATCTCAATGTCTGTCGTTGAGTGCCTCTCAATTAATTAGCATCCTGCTGATTCTACAATTAAGGCAATTGCTAAGGAGATTAAATCGGTCTCTGCCATGAAGCAGATGCTGTTCCCAACGCCTGATTCGCAGTGATTTTCCTTTCCCTGTGCCATCCTGCCCTGCTGACTCAGCTGAAGCCCCAGGGTGCTGGGCACAGCCCGGCCAGCCGGGACTCAGCGGGGCTCAGGGGCTCTGGTGGGATCCCTTTGCAGAGGCGTTAAATGCCATTGCACACCCAGGGAGGGTCTCACCTGGATGATGCTGGTGTAAAGCCAGGGCAGTGCTCATCAGGGGAGCAGCGTGGCCGCGACAAGGCCCGGCCATGGTCTGTTCACCCCGTTCTGCCCGCGTCAGCACGGGACAGGCTCAGAGCCGGGCAGCCAGAGCTGCATTTGTGCACCCGAGAGCCCAAACTGAAAGGAAAAATCCCAGCTCAGCCTCCAGGCAGGGCTTGGTAAATCCACCACGACTGCAATAAACCCTGCTGATCTGGTGCAAACTTGGAGTAACTGGTTTCACTGGAGCCAGTCCAGATTCGCAGGGGCAATACAAGAGAGTAGAGCCCTGCCCAGGGAAACACAGGCTGTGCCTGGCTCGGCTCCGCTCCTCTCCACCAGCGCTCTTCGGTCTCCGCCAGCGCAAGCGAGGGGGGACTCTTCTCTGAAAGCCTTTGCAAAGGGTGTGACTCCAACAGTTGTTCTGTCAGCAATGGCCAGGGCCTGTACATGGCCCCCCCCGCAAGCCCACGAGCCCTCTGCTCCCTGACCCCAGCCACAGAGCTGCCCCCTGGCAGTGCAAGCGGCCCTTCAGCCACCCATGGGCACAGAAAGGGCTTAGGAAAGGGGCTGCAGGATCCATCAGCTCCCGCTCCCCCAGGTGTCAATTAAAAACCCAAACTGCAAATCTTGTATTTGTTAGTGAGGAGAAGGCAAGAAACTCATCTTAAATCATTGCTGTGACAGGAGCCTGTCCACCAAGAGACATCTGCCCTGCACAGGACGGTCCCACAGCAAGAGAAACGGGGACACTGGAGGGTTGTTTTGATGGTGCCTCGATTTCTGTACCTGCTTTACTGCTTCCTCCCAAGCACATCGCTGCCGAGCCCCCCAGCTGCGGGACTGCCATCCAGAAGGACCTGGACAGGCTGGAGAGATGGGCCTGTGCGAACTGCATGGAGTTCAACAAGGCCAAGTGCAAGGTCCTGCACGTGGGTCGGGGCAATCCCAAGCACAAACACAGGCTGGGCGGAGAATGGATGGAGAGCAGCCCTGAGGAGAAGGACTTGGGGGTGATGGGTGACGAGAAGCTCACCATGAGCTGGCAACGTGCGCTGGCAGCCCAGAAAGCCACCCGTGTCCTGGGCTGCATCCCCAGCAGCGTGGCCAGCAGGGCGAGGGAGGGGATTCTGCCCCTCTGCTCCACTCTCGTGAGACCCCCCCTGCAGTGCTGCGTCCAGCTCTGGGGCCCCAACATCAGAAGAACACGGAGCTGTTGGGGCGAGTCCAGAGGAGGCCACGAAGATGCTCAGAGGGCTGGAGCCCCTCTGCTCTGGAGACAGGCTGAGAGAGCTGGGGCTGTTCAGCCTGGAGAAGAGAAGGCTCCGGGGAGACCTTCTAGCACCTTCCAGTGCCTGAAGGGGCTACAGGAAAGCTGGAGAGGGGCTTTTGACAAGGGCATGGAGTGACAGGACGAGGGGGAACGGTTTTAAACTGACAGAGGGGAGATTGAGATGAGATGTGAGGAAGAAATTCTTTGCTGTGAGGGTGGTGAGAGCCTGGCCCAGGTTGCCCAGAGAAGCTGTGGCTGCCCCCTCCCTGGCAGTGTTCGAGGCCAGGTTGGATGGGGCTTGGAGCAACCTGGTCTGGTGGAAGGTGTCCCTGCCCGTGGCAGGCGGGTTGGGACTGGGTGGGCTTTAAGGTCCCTTCCAACCCAAACCATTCTATGATTCTGATTCTGTGGTCCTGTGACTGTGCTGCCGTGTGGTCATCTCCTCGCTCCCCTTTTGCTCTAACGCCTGAAAAAAAAAAAGCCACGCTGCATCCTACGCATTTGGCAGCTTCTCGGTCTGAAGTCAGGGAAAAATTTGCCTTTTATGTCCAGCAAAAACCTCCTGTTTGTGAGGGTTTGTCGTAATCCTCCTCGTGCTTCTGCTTTACCTAGGGAGAACCCAGGGCCCTCAAGGGACCAACAGGACAGCTAGAGACAGGCCCAGCCTTCTAAGTCACACAAGCTGAAAGCGCAGGTTGGGCTTTTGCAACGTCCCTTTGCTTTTTGCCACTTTTTTTGTATCACAGCATCACAACAGAGATGGAACAGCAGGACCCTCAGGAGGCATCTCCATACCACCACCCGCCTCTAGGCACAGAGAAATCTGGAGGGGGTAAGGCTGGGCCAGGCTTTGGGATTGCAGTTTCTGAAGGTCCTCTACAGCCAAACTGGGATTTCTGACGGTGAAGCTATTTTTCTCCGTTCTTACAGGATCCCAGCATAGGCTTCCAAGCTTTAAAGCAATCCTCACCCTCGGGGTCCCCGCTCTGTTTCATATGCTAATTTAAAGTAAAAGGCTTTTAATTCATAGTTGTCAATGAGAACCTGAGGCTGAAACAGGGGCAAGAGCAGTCTGCAATGCATTTGAGTGCCATGAATCAAGCACAGCCCTGATACCACACCACCAGGCATTAAAGACACACTTAGAATACCAGTACGAAACGGGTTTGGTCCTGGGGTGCTGCTGTGCTCCTACACCTTCCAGCTGGAGCTGGGGAGAAGCAGGCCCAAGGGTTGTGTTTCCAAAGGGGCTGAGCTGATGAGCAGAAGAACCTCCCCTTCCCCCAGGGAATGCCAGCTGCCTTCTCCATGACTCCGGCGATGCCCCATCCTGACAGCGGGATCCTGGGCACACCCTGCCCAGGAACACGCACGGAGCCAGCACATCCCTCACCTGCTCCATCAGCGCGACGCGCTGTTCCCCCGCGACGCCGTGCCTGCAACTCCGCACCTAGACCTAGGCACAGCCCGAGAGCACCCTGAGATGGGACACACCGCACTCCACAAACCTCATCTACGTCCCGACACGCTCCTCGCACCCCAAACCCTGCTCAGCCCAGGTGCTGCCCGCGCCTGCGACCCAGCACCTAGAGGAAAAGCGGCTTCTGTCCTAAAGTACGAGGGATTTCTGCCTTGCCACAGGGTTAGCTGGAACACCTGAAGAAGGTATGTTTCCCCCAAGATGTGGGGGAGCAGGGCGAAGAGCTGCAGCTTCACGGAGGCTAACGAGAGGCAAAAGACCACAGCGTGTCCTGCCAATCCAGACAGAAAGGATCCTAAGGCTGCTGGCACTGCTTGGCAGCCTGCCACGAGAAATAACTCTTCCAAAATAGAAGCGTGCTAATCTCGGGAACCTGCTGGTATTGTCGATGACATTAATGAAGTGTTTGGAAAACCAGAACAAACGCCTTGGCTTTTTGGGGCTGTGCCGCCCCATGTAATTTTCCACAACAGCCGAGGAGTGCTCCGGCGGCCGTGCTGCTCTTCCTGCCGCTCTGCTCTCCTGCGCACAGCTCCCCGGGAGCAGCGGCGTGGGGTTGGCTCTGCTGGGCTCCCAGCAAGCTTGGCACCTGCGCTGGGAAGCCTGGCCAGCCCTCGGTGCCCAGGGAAGAGGCTCCCAGGAGCAATTTCCTCTGTGAAACAAAACCCATTAAGCATACTCAATGTAAATGTGCCAGGGGGAGGTGGAAGCTCACTGTCTTCCTCTTTCCTCTTGTCTTCAAGCTTTGTCCCAAGCCCCCTCTGGGTTCTTTTTCACTCCCTGGGTTCCCTCTCCAGCTCCTGCCTCCTCCTTCTCTCCCCTACCTCCTCACACACCTCCAGCTCTCTTTACCCCAGTCCCTGGTCTCAGACAAACCATGTGGTGATGCGCAGCCTGGAAGTGGTCCTGCAGTTTATTTCCTGTCTACAGTGGGAAGTGGAGGCACTTCAGGACCCTTTCAAACGAGGGAGTACGACACTGAATGCTGACTTGCTTCCTGAGAGCCTCCAGATACTCCCCTGCCTGCTCTGCTTCCCATCCTCTCTTCCCACCTCCCATCTCCTGCCCAAGCAGACCCAAAGGGACCGCTGTGGCTGCCACCCCCTGCCTGACTCCCTGTGGCTGCCCTCCCAGGGACACTGCTCTCATGGCCAGATGCTTCCATGGCCTCTGTGGGTGGCAACTTCTCCAAGGCTGCTTTTCTTGCTCCTTGGCAGCTAGGAGAGCTCCCTCCAACAAGTGGTGGGGAGAAGAGGGCAGATGCAACTTTACATCTTCTCCCTGTCTCTCGTTGTCCCAATGTCCCCTCAACAAATCCATGAGGACATATTGTAGAAACAGGAACAGCCACAGCTCCACCCACCGCAGCCAGGCCCTGCAGGATGGCAAATATGACCCTGGCAGAAGGGCTCTGGATTTCTGGACGGTACGTGTTGAGCACTGGGCTCAGGCTGGCAGAGTGTGGATGACCTGCTGGTCTCTTCCCTTTCTGATCTCCGTGAATCCCAGCCTTTAAACACACACACACGAACACTCAATCCTAACCTCACTTCTCCAGCACCAGGCAAGTCCCACACCCGCTCAGGTGGTACCCAGCACGCTGCGTGCTCAGCACATCTCACATCGACTGAAGGGGCACAGCCAAGTCCATCTCTTCCTCTGCTACTCTTTCTTGGCAGCTTTCTCACCGCTTCCCTCCTTACTCAGCAATCAGTAACACTTCATTTTCGTTGCCTCTGCCAACCGTGACATCCACTCTTCCTGTATGCTCAAATCTAGGACAAGGTAGCACAACCTAAACCCCACTCTGAATCTCACTTGACTTGTGTTTTCACCTGGCAGATGCAACAGAGTCTCTTAGACACCTAGTTTGATCTCACAGGCCAAACAGGGTTCTCACTACCTACAACATAAAGCAGTTACGGTAGGACCTGCACAAAAACAATGTCTTAAGCTCAGTGCCCCCTCTCTTGGCTGCTGACAAGCAGCGCATGCACAGGCCCTCCCAGGCCACAGCCTTCCTGTGCTCATTGCAAAGTCCCCCTAGGAACTACTGGGAAAACCCAACACGTGCACTTCAGCCAGCAGCAGAGGTTACTGCAGACTCCAGCAGAAAAGGAGCAAGACAGTGTCTCTAAAACTGCACTGAAAACAGCCCTGAGGAGAAGGACTTGGGGGTGATGGGTGACAAGAAGCTCACCATGAGCTGGCAACGTGCGCTGGCAGCCCAGAAAGCCACCCGTGTCCTGGGCTGCATCCCCAGCAGCGTGGCCAGCAGGGCGAGGGAGGGGATTCTGCCCCTCTGCTCCGCTCTCGGGAGACCCCCCCTGCAGTGCTGCGTCCAGCTCTGGGGCCCCAACATCAGAAGGACACGGAGCTGTTGGAGCGAGTCCAGAGGAGGCCACGAAGATGCTCAGAGGGCTGGAGCCCCTCTGCTCTGGAGACAGGCTGAGAGAGCTGGGGCTGTTCAGCCTGGAGAAGAGAAGGCTCCGGGGAGACCTTCTAGCACCTTCCAGTGCCTGAAGGGGCTACAGGAAAGCTGGAGAGGGGCTTTTGACAAGGGCATGGAGTGATAGGACGAGGGGGAATGGTTTTAGAGTGAAAGAGGGCAGTTTTAGAGTAGATCTGAGGAAGAAATTCTTTGCTGTGAGGGTGGTGAGACACTGGCCCAGGTTGCCCAGAGAAGCTGTGGCTGCCCCCTCCCTGGCAGTGTTCAAGGCCAGGTTGGATGGGGCTTGGAGCAACCTGGTCTGGTGGAAGGTGTCCCTGCCCGTGGCAGGGGGTTGGGACTGGATGGGCTTTAAGGTCCCTTCCAACCCAAACCAGCCTGTGGTTCTATGGTAACACCAGCAGGGTATAAAGCTCCAACCCAACTGTGTATCTAATGTAGGCCGAGATGATAATATTGTTTGAACAGAGAGCGCAATGTGAAGCTTCCAGCTTCATTAACCCTGATTCACTATGGAATTATCTTAGTGCTGAAGAGATCAGATTGATTTGTGCACATAAGGTCAGAGGACACAAGAAACTAGATAAAAACTCAATACACTGGTAACATGTATGTTCAGCTCCAGCCCAGCCACAGTAGGTTGGCATCCTCTCCATAGCAATGTGTGCATGACATGAACAGGTTCACACCATCCCCACAGTCCTGCTGACACCACGCCAGGTTTAGCTTCAGAACAAAGCCCATCAGGTTGTTCCCACACCCAAAAGACCCCTGGGCCTACATGTAAGAAGCAGCTCTCAGGCAGCAACGCTGCAGTAGAACATACAACTCAGGGCAAGTATTCAGACGGTCTTCACCCAGGAGACCCTTTAAGGGAAACCCGAACTGGCACAGCTTCTTTCAAAAGGAGCATCCGCCCACCCCAGACTTGAATCACATTGCCTCACCACCACAAAACACAGACCAGCACGTTACACTCACTAGAGCTCAGCTCCCAAAGCCAGTCTTGCAAAGCAAAACCATCAGACCTAAGATGGAAGTGTGCATGGCCTTCCCCCATTACTCACTCATGTGAAATGATGAAACCAGGGCTTCTAACGACCTGGCTGGACAAACACCTCCTGAGATGGGCTAGACAGGGCTAATCATAGAACATGTGAAGCTGGAAGGGACCTATAAAGATCACAGAATCACAGAATCAACCAGGTTGGAAGAGCCCTCTGGGACCATCAAGTCCAACCATTGCCCTGACACCACCATGTCAACTAGACCAGGGCACTAAGTGCCATGTCCAGTCTTTTCTTAAACACATCCAGAGATGGTGACTCCACCACCATCAAGTCCAACTCCTCGCTTTAAGGGAAGGACTGGATGAGGTCAGCTCATACCTCTTTTCAAAAACAGGCCATTAAAACCCAAACATATATTCTTATGTGAACACATAACTAATCAGCATCTCAAATTTTGCCTGTTTTTTATTGGATTGCAATGAAAACCATTATGGCAATACTGTATAATGTGGCTATGGACTGCTTTCTCATAAACATCAGCAGCCCTCCAGTTTAAAAGCTGAGGGACACAGGGAGAAATGACACTTAAAAAGTCCTTTTCAGGCCTCTTTTGTACAGTTCTATAACGAGGATTTATTGTGCCATTCTGAAAATACACAAGTTCAAACTCCTCTACCTTACAGCTTGCTGCAGTGCAATCATAAAGGACAGTCTGTGTTCACAAAAAGTACAGAGCACTCTTTTGTTGTATTGCTGGACAGAAAAGCATTCCAGCCAGCAAGGAAAAAACAAACAAACAAAACAACAAAAAAGCCAACAAAATATCAAATCTACTAACCAAATACTGTCATTTAAAATTACAGGATCAGATTTTTTAAGGGTCTTACTGGTGTTTATTCCCAAATACTCAGGGTTACTAAAAGTGACATCGCCTGCTTCCAAAAAGCCAGTGACATTAAAGACTACTTCAGGGATTTTTTTCTCCCCACTCTGAAAGCAGCTGCACAAAATGTTGGCAAATGAGCAACAGCCTGCTTGGATTTTGCTTTCAGCAGTAGAGAAGAAAAACGTTGTCACAAATGTAGGAAAATGAGTTTGAATAGTCACCAAAACCAGTCCCAAAACTGATGAACTAGTGATTTTGGTTATAGATCTCAAAGCCACCATCTCATTAAAATAATCCTTCCATTTCATAGATTCATAGAATGGTTTGGGTTGGAAAGGACCTCAAAGACCATCTAGTTCCACCCCCCCTGCCACGGGCAGGGACACCTTCCACTAGACCAGGTTGCTCTCATCTCAGATGGCCTTGAACTTGCTTCCATTGCAGCTGAAGCGCTGAACACAGCTTTGACGTGCTACAGTGCTTGGAGCAGCAGGGTACGAACACAGAGACAGCCAGCTTCCACCTTCTACCCAGGACTCTACAACAAAGTCGAGGTAACACAGAATCAACTCCATCCATCTTGTGTTTCCTAAAAATGCAATTTATTAAAATCAACAGCTTATTGACTGGTCAGTGTCTCTCCTATGACTTGAGCAAACAGCTATTACCCACGTGGGCTAAGTCAGACAGGAACTACTTCTATGCTCTCACAACTGCACGAATGTAGCTCCCAACCGCGGTACCTGTAAGAGAAGAGGAATGATACAAGCAGGACTGTGTTATCTATTATGGCCACAGTTCTGTAGAGACCTGCACTTCCTGATCTAGGACTATTTTTTCTGCTGCAGGGCAATTAACAGAGACATTTCACATTACAAGCGTCCCCTTACAAAATATTTATTCAACGTAAAAATCCGGAAATCGGCAAGAGACAAAAGCTTCATGAAAATGCACAGGCGATTATGTGCCATTAAGTCATTAAGTGCAGCAGCATTTGATCTTGCACATACTTGAAATACTTCATCAGGCAGCTTCCAATTAGTCTCCTGTGGCAGGACAGCTGGCCCTGTGCAGCTGAGGCAGAAACACCAAGGTGCTTGTGAAGCCAGCACGCTGTCCCCTCTCACCGCCTCCAGAGGCAGAGCTTTCACTTCTCTGCCCAAGGAATGGCCACGCACCCTTTGTACTTGAGGTTTCCAGTCTGAAGTATCCGATACCCAGGTGCATCTGCAAGTCCAGTAACAACTCCTCCAAGATTTGTATCTTGCTGTCACCTCCCAGTGACTGCCACAGAAGAGGAAGTGCTCAGTATCGCTACGATCTCGCTCCTCCACTTAGGTACTCCGCAAGGTCCACCTTCTACAGATGCTTAGAAGCACCCATAAGATATCTAACACCTGCTTCCAAAGGATGACCATCCTGATGACTGTGGGAACTACGTCTACAGAGATATCCATCTGTTCTCTGTCCCCAGTCCAATGGGACTTCAGATAATCTAGGCTTAAGGGCAGCCACATGGGGTGATAACCACTGTGCTGGTTAGCAAGTCCCACTCCAGTCACTCCTGCTGGCAAGAATGACGTTTACTAGGATCATTTTGCTAGGATCATTTAGATGGATCAGAAGGAAGGAAACTCAGTTCATTTGCTCTGTGCCTTCTATTAACCAAATTTAGTAACCAGAAGAATTTCTCCTGGGAAAACAGATGGCTCAGAGGTTGATAATGGGGGAGAGTTTCCATTGAAGTTGCTGCTTCTGATCCAGTCTGGACTAACTTTGCTGCCTTCTGTTGCCTCCTCTATAAAACGAGCGGAGGACACCCACCCATCGCAAAAGCCACTCCCCTCAAATGAGAACATTCTCCACCCTGTGCAGCATCAATCCCACAAGGGCTGAAAGGGAGAGAGAGGATGAGGCAGGCACATGAGACCTGCCCAGCAACTTCACTTGCTACACGGGTTAGAGGAGGTATTTTTCTCGGGGGCACTAACACTGTGTACAATACTCAGGAGAAGAACATTCCTACCTCACAAAGAGTCCCTGCTCCACCTCAGTGGATAAGAAATGGGAAAAATTCAATGCGGTTTCTACCACATTTTTTTCCACATCATTGGGGCTCTCCAAAGAACAGAGAACCTGGAAACAGCTGTTCCCAGGAGGTTGGAACGGGAAAGGCAAGATGAAATACATAGAATTACACTTTTTTCCCAAACAGATCCAGTATTGTAAATATCAATTTGAAAGATAAAGAATAATAAATATTAACTACCCTTTTAGAAAATCCTCTCATACCCTTTCAGCCACCTAGCAAACACTTTCACTGCAAATCCTCAGGGGTGGTATGAGTAAGCTGTAAAGCTATCCAGCGATGTGATCCAATCTATTTTTTATACCTTTGCCATCTGCCTTTAAAATTTGTACTAGTCTAACCTGAAGATGTTACAGCAAAGAATTCCCATTAATGGACAGGGAGCCTGTCCTTCCCCAAAGCTGATTCATCCTTCTCTTCTGTGACAGACAACTGCAAATCTCTCGGTGTCTCCCACTGTAGCTGCATGTTCTTCAGGCTTTTAAGCATCCATATCTGTGAACTTTCTTTTCCCATAATTCTGGACCAGACTGGAAGCTGTGATTTGAGAAGCCTGTCCCTTTTCCCAGCACTGGAAGTCATTCAGCGCTTTCTGGCCAGCCTGAAATAAGGCTCGCTCTAGTTCATCCAGCCGAGCCACCAGCGCTGATGTGTCTTCGTTGTAGGCGTTCTGAGAGGAGTCCATGATCCGACGAAAACGGCTGATAAACGTCTAAAGAAGATAACAGAATTACTGACAGGTAACGCAGAGGCTTCTTCAGCTCTACTGCTAGAGGCCTGCGCTTTCAAGACTGAAAAGCCAAAGGTACAGGCTCTAGTTCACAACTGGTCCAGGGTCTGCAAACAGCGCAGAACTTACTAACCTTGGATATAAAGACAAACCATTTCCTGCCTGAGCTGGGAAAGCAAGTGCCTGACACGCTTACTGGGTGGGAAGCAAGCACGGAATTTGATTTTGGCTGCTTCCTAACGACAGGCTTGAGCAGACCACAGGGTATAACACAATTACGATCTATTCCACCTCCCTTCACAAGCAGTTGTTGCTTTAGATGGGGTGGAATGAACGTCATGCCACAGCAGCTGCTGTAGGAACGTACAAGCTGCAACGTGTGAACGGCCTGGAAGTTACGCCAAGGCGCCACTGTTTCATTCAGGATGCTGAGAAAACACTTAACTGTGAAAAAAATAAAACCCCGCAAAACTACAACTAATAAATAACATTTTAAAAAGCTACGCAACAAGACATATTCAAGGATTTTTATTTCCCTCCTTATCTTTGCTTTTGGGAATAAAAAAAAAAAAAAGGGGGTCAAAACTCTTTGAAAGCTGTGCTTTGTTATTTCAGGAGCTGGTTTTAGAATCATCAGAACTGTAGTATTTTAGAGATTTATTTATAGAATAAATATATTATAAATTAATAACTCTCATTTTGGCTTTGTCACCAAATAGTTACACTTCACATTTATAGTTCCTGAATATTTGGGAGAGGGTTTTTTGGTGTTTTGTTTTGTTTTTTTTTAAGTCAGCACAACTCCCCTCTTGTTTGCTTTTAATAAAGAGAAAGCATACCTTGCATGCTTTGATTTTTCTGTCAACAAGTGATACATGCTAGTGTGTGGCTTTTTTCCTACCATGTCCATTAGCAGAAAGAGAAAAGACAAGGAAAGGGGTGGTCACCTCCTCAATGCAGAGAGCAAGCTTTCAGTGGACAACTGAAAGCAGCAGTGCTTTAAAGCCTCTCTGCACCAGCCTTCATTTCAAGAATAAAGGAAAAAGCCAATAGCAATCATCCCAGACTACTTAGAGAGCTGGCTGAGGAAACCTCAGAGCTGTTAGTGGTTACCTTTAAAAGCTCAAGGAGCACAGAAGGCCAGAAACTGGCAAAGATGGTATCTATCTTTTAAAAGAGAAAGAGGAGATGGATAGAGAGGAAGGAAGAGCCAGGGAATTATAAATCCATCAGTATCAATTCCTGGAAACATACTGGAACAAATAAACTATACATAAACTTCTGCAAGAAAACACAGAGGAGAGTAACAGCCAACATGGACTTGCCAAGAACAAACTTTGAGAGCCCAGCCTAGTTTCCAGTCATGGCAGGATGCCAGGCCTTACAACGGGAGGAAAAGCAGCAGAGAGGTACCTGCCGTGGGGCATCCTTGCAAGATTTAGCTAAACCCCCCAGAGGTGGTCGGTAAAGACAATTATCCATAGCTCCCGTCAGGAGGGAAGAACATAGCGAGTGGAGTTCAACAGGGGTCTGTGTGGAACAGAGTACTCTTCGATATATTAATTAATAGGCTTACTGCAGGAACAGAAGTTATGCTTATTAAATTAGCAAACAACATGCAGGAGAAGGGATGACTACAAGCATGTTGGGGAGCAGGACTCTTAATTCATAATGATCCTGACAAATTAGAAAGATGGTGTCAAAACAATAGGATGTAATTCAGCTGGGACTAACGTAAGGTTTTACACTAAGGCAGAAGCAGGGAACTGCACAACCACAGGAACAACTGTCTGCATATGCAATCTGTACCATCTTACCGTGGACTGCAAACCGAATGCATAGCAACGTCACTTTATCGTGACAAACAAGATGCTGTACCACAATGAGCAAACATGGCCTACAAAATTCACAAATCCTTTTTGTTTTCCTCAGCACAAGTCCGGAGGAGACTGTACGCTGTTCAGGGCACTGCACGTCACGGTGGATGCAGATCAACTGGAAAGATACCAGCAGTGCACAATAAGGACAGTCAGAGGTGAGAAGGCATGACCCACAAAGAGATACCAAATGAATTGGGACTGTTGCAGGAAGGAAGAGAATAATCTGTCCTCAGTGTTTACTTTGTAGGAGACAAACAGAACGGAGCTTGTATCGCTGCAAAGGAGCTTTAGTTTAGACATTAGAGGAAACCTTCTGGGATTAGGATGGCGATGCACTGAAACAGATTGCCCAGAGCAGTGTGAAGTCTCATCATTACAGAGCTTTAAAAACAGGATAGAAAAATAGAAATAACAGAGGGTGAATTAATTCTGCCTGGCAGCACGGGCATGATTAAATAATCTTATGTCTCCTCTAGTCCTGTTTTACAGGATTTTATGAAATACCATATCTACAGTGTGGAAACTCAAAGCTAAAATCACACCTCTGGATGCCTACTTGAGGCTTCCACCACTAGACTGTGCAGTTGCCAAAAGGGTCATCCTACAGCTTGATCTAGAAATCCATATTCAATCCAGAAGTCATATGGATTAAACCAGAGTATTTTTCCTGAAGACTGCTGAGCAGCTGGGAACAAGAGGAAGATGGAAAAACATAAAATCAAATTTCAAGACTTAGTTCAGATACTTGCCTGCAGGATAGTCTGAGCTATCTCAGGATTCTCTGGATTATCAAAATTCAGGAGCTGGGAGCCAAATCCATAGTAGTACGGCCCCATTTTATGCAGATCAACCACATTGGCATCAGCGCTGAATACTGTCCTCCAGGCTTCCTTGTAAATCTTTGGCAGTTCCACAGAAATGATTCTTCTTTTGCTGTCATGTAGACCTTTAGCAAGCCACAGAGGTATTTCCAGCTTTGATTGCTGCATGAATAAGAAAAAAAAAAAAATCAAACGCCATGTTATTTTCAACGTCATGAAAATACACCCAAAGCAACCCCAAAGACAGACAGTGAACTTAATTAATGAAGATTAAGTATTACAAAAACAGAACCCCAGACTGGTTGGGGTTGGAAGGACCCTCTGGAGATCATCCAGCCCAGCCCCTGCCCAAGCAGGGTCACCCAGAGCACGTTGCACAGGGTCGTGTCCAGGCGTGTTTGAATATCTCCAGAGGAGGAGACTCCCCACCCTCCCTGGGTTTGTTTTCCGGACAGTTCACTGTAATTGTAATATAAACGAGACACACTTTAGAGGCGTTAATTATTACTGCAAGACTCTGAAAGTGGCTTTTTTTTTTACTGCTGTTGTACAATCTAATAATCGCCAGATTATTAAACACCAGGAAAAAAACCAATGCAAAATCCATACAATAAAAGTAAAAATAACTTTAAAAAAAAAGTAGCTAGAAGCATAAATTCCCTTGCAGCGACTCCAAACCAAAGGAGGGCCGCCGGGGCCCGGGCGGCGGCGCGGCAGCGAGTCCCCGGGCCCGCCCGGGAGCAGCCGCCGCCGCCAGGGGCTGCCCAGGCCCGGGGCGGGCGCCTACAGCTCCCAGCGCCCCCCGCCTCGCTGCCCGGCCCGGCCCGGCCCGCCCCGCGCGGCGGCTGCCGGGAGCTGTAGTCGTTCCCCCCGCCCCGCCCCGCCCCGCCGGGTACCTCCGGGATGGAGTCGCCGGTGCCGGCCCCCTGGCCCAGCGCGAAGGCCAGGCGCGGCAGGGCGCTCTCGGCGCGGCCCGGCAGCTTCTCCTGCGACATGAGGATATCGTCCAGCGACAGGAAGTTCTCCTCCAGGCCCAGCCCGGGGCCCACAGGGTGATACGCCTCGGACATGGCCGCCGGAGCGGCCGCCGGAGCGGTACCGCCACCACGGGGCTCCCGCGCGGCCCGTCAGGCCCCTCCCGCCGCCGCGCACGCGCCGTGGCACCGCCCGCCCCCATCGGCGCAGCCGCGCCCAGTGCCCGGCGGTGGGGCCGGGGCCGGTGCCCGGGCGCCGGGCTCTGCGTGGCAGCTGCGCTCGCACCGCGGCGGTGCCCCCTCACGCCCCGGATAGCCTCGGGAGCGCCGCGGCCGCGCTGGCCCCGCTGCCGAGCCAAGGGGAGGCCGGGCCTCAGGCCCCAGCTGCCGAGTCCCGGGCCTGACGCGGCCTTGTCCTGCCCGTGCCGGCGTTGCCTCCATAGAGCAGCCCCCGGCTGCCCGCCGCCTGCAGCCTTTATGGCAAGGGGCAGCTGAGGCAGCGGGTCCGGCTTGGACCCTGGGCAGTTCCTTGCAGCCGCCATCCCCCCCGCATGCCAGCCGGGGCCGTGGAGGCAGAGCTCTGTGTGTACAAGGGGTCTCTCAAAGGCGTATGTGGTCCAAATACACACACCAGGCTGTGTTTGCAGCAGTGCGGCCTCGATGGTTGCTCCCCCACGGCAGCACGCTCGGGGGATGGCCAGCGCTGCTGGCTGATGAGTCCCCGTCCTCCGACAGCACCTCCGGGCAGAGCATCAGTGAGGGCTGGCTGCAGCGTCTGGCCCTCAGAGCAGCCGTTCTGCTTAAATTGCAGCTTAAATACATTCATCTGAACGCACCCGTTAGGCACATGAAAAGCCAAGAGAACGCTGCTTGTGTGGTTATCCCCATTTTTTTGGCAATTAAGGACGTGGGTCGTCTTGCAGAGTCAAGATCAGACTGATGGATGTGGCTGTGCCGAACAGGCAGAAGTCAGTATTAATGAGCTACATATAGCATGGGTTTCAAAGTGACGCTACATCCCAAAGCAATTTATTTTAGTGCTATAAAATAAGTAATGAAGTCATGTTTTGACAGCAGAATTCTGGGTTTGATTGTATAACCATCAAGACAGTGGTTACCCCCATTTTTACTTTGTATTAGAACCCCATTTTGTGCTTTTTTTTTTCATTGTTTTATTGTTTCAAAATTAGTTCATTTTTCATCACATTAAAGTTTTCTTGCTATTCCCTAAGCTGTATATGCTGAAAACATTACTCTTCCTATATACGGTGGTCAATAAAATAACATTTAAATATCTAGTAAGTATTTCAGTCTTTGTTCTGTGAAGGAAGAAAAACAAACAATTGAGCAGGCTTGAAACTCAGAGACTTGACAATGTCCCTGAAAATTAATGACAGTTATTTATAGGGGTTTGATGATTTGTTTAGTGACATTTTCAGTCCGTGACTAAGGCGTAAGCCAATGCCTCTTCAATTATCTTTTAATTCTTATGACCTCAGCATTCTTCATGCTGCTGTTTGCTCCAGCTGGATCCATTGTGATTTTATATTGTTTTGTCTTCATTAATTAGCATACGGGTACTTTTTACGTTGATCAAAGTCAAACCCATGCAAAAATAATCAGATTTGCACCAGTTTATTAAATCTTGTGCTATTTGATTTCATACTAATAAAACACAGGCAGTGGAGACAAAGACCTTAGGATGATGTACTTTGTCACTTACGCGTCCCTTAGGTGCCATGGCAGTCTATGCTATAAAAATCCAGCCAAGAAAGAAATGGCAAGCTTTTAGTGAACTGTGGCGTGCTGGATTTGCAAAAATCTAAATGTCATTAATTTTTTAGACGAGTATCAGAAACAGAGACCCAGGAGCAGAAGAAATGTGTGCACGTGTGTTTGTCAGTGTGACGCCCGCGCACTGCTGATTTTAGGATGTCCCCTTTTCCCACCTGCCAGGTAGGTTAAATCCTGACACCAGCTGTGAGGGAAATGAATGATCCTGGAAAGAGATTTAATGTAAAAGGTCATGTCTTGTAAGATGCTGAATTTTTATCTATGGTACAGAAAACAGACATTATATTAAAGTTAGCAATTAGTATTGTCCTGTGTGGTTGCTGTGGTTTTTTTTAATGAAGTCTTTCTGGTTGGAAAAGAAATCCTTCTTTCTATGCACATATTCCAAATGAGTTACAGAGCAATTTCCAAAAGCTCTTTCTAAAGGGCACTTCTGAGAAAATTATGATTTACTGAATTGGATTAGTAAAAATATTCCCTGCTTAATCAGGTTTAGGAAACAAATATCTATGCTAAATGTGAAAGAGCTTGCACTGTGAGCAAGGAGAGAGAACTATGCAAATGGAATATGCTCTTTTTCTAGGGTGCAGAAGACATCTAGAAAGAGAAGAAAGAAAAGCACCTTTTCCCTGGGTCCCAAGGTGCCTCAGCCTGTAGCGTGTGATACTGAAATAAGGCTCAGAGGTGCAGAAAGCTGAAGGTACTGGGCAAAGTTGAAAGAACACAAAGGAAAAGATGTTTCCACTCGCTGTAAAATCAGTTGAATTGTTCTTTCGTGAGAATTTTAAAGAATGATGGGTTTGGCAGCCAAAATTATGTCACCTTTTTCACAGTATGTTTGCCTTCTCATCCTGAGGAAGTTACTAGGCAGGTTCTTGAACACTTGTGTGTGAATCTTTTAGTATAAAAATATGCATGATGAGCTCAGCCTCTGAAACCATATTATACTTTCATAAATATGATTTCAAGACCTTCCTGCAAGAAAAGGAATGTTCTGTGTCATAACTGAGCCTGTTTGTACTTGGAGCTTCATTCTCCTCCTGCATTTGTGTAAAGTCAAAACCCTTTATGTCACATGGAGCTACACTAGCAGAAGTAGTCTGAGAGGGGAATCAGACCCTGTAGCTTTACAGAGACAAAGAATAACAGAATCCCTCAATAACCAGAGTAAAGAAAGGAGCAAAAATGTGTGAGAAGAAGAAAGCGAAAGAGATGTTGAGAGAAGACAGTGGTGGAGCAGAAGAGGTGGAAGGCAAAGACATATGCCAAAAACTAAGCAATGACAGAGCAAAATATTACAGAAGTAAGTTTGAGCTGTGATGGGTAAAACTCAAATTGCTTCCAGGTACAGTAGATAAATTGAGAGGATTGCAAAGATGGGAAAGAATGAAACTTAGAAATCAAGGGACAGCTATTACATCCCATCTATGTACTTCTTAAATCTTGAATACCACAAAATTCCGGCAATTTAATATC
Organism: Nyctibius grandis; assembly: GCF_013368605.1. Lineage (NCBI taxonomy): Eukaryota > Metazoa > Chordata > Aves > Nyctibiiformes > Nyctibiidae > Nyctibius > Nyctibius grandis. The sequence continues at coordinate 782,578 of NC_090669.1, forward strand.
TCAGATAAATTCAGGGAAGCAAAATTATGTTACCTGCTTCTTCTAGGGGCTTTCATTTGATCAGAGCAGGCTGGTGTCTATGTGTATTGCAGAGCTGCTGAGATGTGTCATGACAGCATGTGTATGCGATGTTATGACAGTCAGCTGATGCCATCATCGTGGGTAATTTAAGTAACATTAAATACAAGAAGTCAGACAACTGAAAAAGCTTCAGGATGTTGGTGGGAGGAGGAAGTACCCCTCCCTGTGACCTCTCCTTACCTTACTTTTTAAGGTCAAAGTGAGAGAGGAATCATCAGTGTCTATGTATTGGACTAAAGCACAGCACAAACTAAGGTTGATACTTTGTCGCCTCTCATGTAGAAACTCAGTTACCATGTAGGATTATAGTATGACTTGCTTTCTTATTTGTGCTTGTTATCAAGTAATCAGAAACGCTGGCAGGGTTTTTGGCTGTCTTAAGATCCCTTGATGAGACAACTGGCTTCAGTGGAGCCAGAAGCTCACTATAATCGTGACCGAAGGATCTTGAGTGCACACGTAAAGCTCAGGCATGCGGTGTGCACGCTTCTGAGAGCAGAGCTTTCTGTGTCGTGGTGTCCGGCTGATAGAAGGCACATGTCCTTCACCCACATCCCCAGGCTTTCTGATGCTGCTTAGATCATTCCTTTCCCTCTTGGAACTTTGACTCAACAAATTTGCATTTCCTAATTAGTTAACTTGCCTGCGGAAGTGGGAGTTCTTATTTGTAAGTAACGTCGTACTGTATCTTTGATATAAGCTTTTGCAACCCCTTTGTTGTGCAAATACGGGCAGATAACTCAAGTAAACCAATTGGCTTCAGTAGGATTATCATAAGAGAGTTAAGTGCTACGTCATATGAATAAATACTGCTCTCCAAGAGACAGATTCTGCAGTCCAGCACAACTTTATTTTTTGAAGAAAAAGGGGTAGCAGCACAAGTCAGTCATTAAACCAAGGAGATAATAACTTTCGAGTTCAGTTCATCTGCAAATGTGAGAGATTCAGCAATAGTATTAACAATACACCGTATTCGTATTTACATCTCCAAGTATCATTCATTTCCATGTGGAGGAAGGGAGGAGGATAGTGTCACGTTTTGCAGACAGGAGAACAGCCACAGAAGAAGTGAAAGGGATTTAGGGTAACCAAGCATCCTATGGGAAGGGTCTTCTGGCTTCCAGCTTCTAGCCAAGGGTCTCTTAGCCAGAAGGCAGCGATGTCAGCAGGGACTCTGGCTAGCGTGTACAATGGATTTCAAAATCGTTTAAGCACCTACTAAAAAAGGAGCATTGAAGTGATAAGATAAGCCAGATGCTATAGCTGGTGTTGCAAACAGCATTTTTTGACAACCAAAATGAAACCAGAAGCATTTCTAGAACTCTTCAATATTTTTTCCCCAGCTGTCATTCACTGTGTGAATCTGTTATTATGCCAGAGTGGATTCAGCAATTTCCAAGGCATTTTTAATCACTGTGTGGTTTTGCTGCTAAGTGGAAAGTCACAGGTAAATCAGCAGTAGGCATTTGATGAAGGTTTCTTGTTTTAAGGAGTGGGGCCATGTTGCTAAAACTTTTTATGATTTAGATTGGAATACTGCCAAAACTGTTGGTGTTTCTTGCATCTGGAGTTCCCTAGATGGCAATTTACTGTTGGTTTTGTTTAAAATTGTGGGAAAATTGTAATTGTGATAACTGCCTTCAGCAAGAAATTAAGGAAACTAATGATGACTCTGCAGAATTGTGTATCTGCAGTAAATTCCAAAGGGGTGAGATTTCTCAAACTTGTGGTGTCTCAGGGTGACTGTGATGATGTGAGTAGAAAACTCACATGTATTTTTATTTCATTCACATCCACTCACATGAGGCGGATGAAAGAAAAGTACTGTGTTCATTCTTGAGCGGGAGACCCTTTCCTACCTGTAAAGTACTTGAGCTGCTGAGCAAAACAATGAATCTTTTCCACAGTATAAAACATTAAACATCAGTGATTTCCTTTTTCTTACGTCTCACCATTCACAGTAAATATCCTAGGGAGATGTTGGAAATTATGCTCTTCCAGTTAAGTTGCATGCGCTCCAGCTCCATTCAGCAAAAGGCTGCTCAATGCCCAGAGACAAAAAACATCTAATGAATCAATCTTTGTGCACAGAAGAAAGCTTTTTTTTTTCTTAAGAAATTACGTAAAAGCTAGAAACTGATGACCTGTTTAAAAGGAAGGTTTGGGGGTGGGGTGCTCTATGAGCTTCACTCTCTAAATGATGTTGGGCTTTTTTTCTGAGCTGTCCAGGACATTTCCAGTAAAAGCAGGCTAAAATTTGCAAATTTTACCCCTGTAAAGAAAAGGTTATTCTTTGTCTTTTGGACTCAAATAAACAATTACATTATCTGACTACAGATATTTTTAGTATTTTTCTCTTTATATCCTGATAATCTTTTTCTTCATTCTAGGTTCTCACTCTTATTCACCTTACTCTGGAGAGTTTTATTAAGTGAGTGAGTTACTGAAAAAAAAGGGCAACATTACTTATTTCTCAAGATCTAGAATAAGAGCTTGAATTCTGAATTGCAGGGAGAGTAGGTTTGTATCAACTCACTTATGTGTAATCAGTAAGTTACCAAAACATGAATGCTACCGATTTCTTCACTGCCTTCATTAAGATTTCTTGTATCTGGCTTTTTTTCCCCCCCTTTATCTGCCATGTCGCCTATACCAGTGACCCAGGATCACTAGCTGGCGAGGATGGCAGTCATCTGCATTTCGTGTTTTCAACTGCCTGTGCTCTTTGAACCATGGTTTCAGTGTTACCAGCATTAGTCCAGCCCTTCATCCATCAGCATTAGCTGAGCAGAATGCTGATGTTCCAGGGTTCTTATGAAACAAAATCTCCCTTTGCTTTGTCAGAGTGTGAATGCTCCTCTTGGCCCGTGGCTTGCTGTCTTTGGCCAGCAGAATCTCTGAGTATCTTAAATCTGATTGCCTCTTGGCTGCTGCTTTTCATTTCTGGACCGTGGATATCTGCTCAGGCTGTCCCACGTTTTCGAGGCATGCTAGAATAGGGAAAGATCCAAACTGTTTCTTCTCTGGTTACATACGGGAAGTGAAATCTAACAGCACCTTGCTGGAGCACACTGCGTCATGTCAAAAAGTAGAGAATTATAGCTTGTGAAGAGGGTTTTTTCATCCTTCAATGTAAACAAATGCTATAAAAATGTCATGTTACACTGAATACATACTGAGAATTTGGCTAATGTAATGTGATTATAGTCAGAATTAGCACACCAAAGATGCTATGCCCCAGTGGGAAAGACTATTAGTATAATAACAACTAGGAGGTCCACGAGGAGCAGAGCAAAACCAGAGCTTCTTGCTTGCATTCCTGACATCTTTGGGAGACAGAGAGGTAGCTGCTGTGGATGAGAGGAGATCATCTAAGAGGTGGGCTGACAGCAGCATTATCTGAGCTGCTGAAAGGCTGCCTGTGGAGTCCTGCAGGATCCACCCTCTCTACCCACTATCACTTGCCAGACCAGACAAACGATCCCAGGTGGTGGGAGCTTGCAAAGCATGTGGGGAGAGTTTGAGATATTAATCCCTGGAGTGAAAGGATTAAGGGGATGATGCAGTTCATTTTGAACATCCTATCTGGAAGAAGCCCAGTGATTCACGGTGTGGGGGAATGTGAAGAAGAGACAAGACAGGCAGCTTGCATCGTCTGACAGTTGAGTGGCTCTGTAGTTCTGAGAACATCCTGTCACAGTGTATCCTCAAACCTGACAGCTTTTCTCTTTCAGGCATGGACCACACTTTGATCCTGTAAAGTTTATCTTGGTTTTCATGAAACACCCCTCTAAGTGGCCAGTAGTGTATCTCATTGCCGGTAAGTCAGCAGCGTGCAAGTGTCATCAGCTAAACATCCAGGAATGTTATATTCAAAAGTGACAAAACCCTGTGAGATATTTTAAAAGCAAATGTATTTTCTCTGGACCCTGTGGCGTGTACTCAGTGGCAGGCTTTATCACACAAACCCAGATGTGGATTTTTTGGCAGGGTTTTAACCTCTTTAGCAGAGACTGCCTATCTTTTGATTTTCTCGTTTTCTTATAATCCTGTATTTACAAGCAGAGCTAGTAAAATAACAGAAAAAGCACATTCAGTGAGGAAGGTTTGGCAAACCCAGAGTAATCTCGTTGAGATGAGTGGTGGCTTTAGACCTCACTTTCAAAATATGGAGTTCAAAAATCTATCTCCTTCTCACAGAATTTCAGGGCCAAATATCTCCATGGCATAAATAGATGTAAATCCACTCCAGAAAGTGCAGTTATATCTGTTCACCCACGATGATTTTTTTTTGGTTGATAGCACCTTTCAATATTACATTTAGCAGTCCTTAAAGGGATTGAAACCCTCTTTAATTGATGCTTCAGTGCTTTTCTTCTCTTTTGACTAATGGTCTCCATCCTGGAGCCTCTGAGTGCATTAAGTAATGTGTCGTATACATTTTACCTTCCCCTTATGTCCTTGCGTGCAACACAGAGTTGTTTCTCTGCTTCATTTCTAAATGCCCACAATTTATAGCTTTCCAGTAGAAATGTCAGACTGAACAACAGTCATTTTTACTTCAGGTGAAACATGATGGAGTTTGTGGTTCCTAACGAGCTCATTCCACAGACCAAGGCTCAGCTCTGCGACAGTTCTTAGATGCCTGACTCTGTTAGGAGGTAATTATCAACGGGACATGAGGTACCAAAGAGGAACTTCACAGCTCTGTAGCTATGGCTTATTGGTTTCCTGTAGGGATGAGCTTTGTTCACGTGGTAGAAAATTTTGTTCCAAACAGAACCAAGTGAAGGAGATGAGAATCTCCACCAGGTGAGACCTGCTGGTGTGTCTCAGCAGAGACAGTTCAGGCCAATGTCAGAATGACTGGTGAACTGGGATGCACCTGGGAACTTCTTGGTGCCCACAGCAGTTTGTTGCCCCTTTTCCACCAAGGGTGAAAACACAGAGATGCTTAGCATATCTGCAATGTTAGTGATGTGAAATGTGTGAGTCAGATCTTGAAGATAACAGTCTAATGCAATTGCTTAAATTGCAGCAGGTTGTCTATAACTTCCTTTGCATTCAAGCTTTGGATTTAAACATTAGGAATAATTTTATTACAGAGCATTGTACCGTGTCTGGGATGGAGTTAACTTTCTTCATAGCAACCTGTATGGTGCTCTGCTTTGCATTTGTGGCTAAAACTGTTGATAATGCACCAGTGTTTTAACTGTTGCAGAATAGTGCTTGCACAGTGGCAAGGCTTTCTCTGCTCCCTCCTCCAGTGAGTAGGCTGGGGGTGGGCAAGAGATGGAGAAGGGACATGGCTGGAACAGCAGACCAGGGGTATTCCATACCATATGATATTGTGCTCAGGGAAAGGAGGTGGAAGGGGGACTTTTGTGGTCATGGCATTTGTCTTCTCAGGCCATGGTTACGCGTGCTGAGACCCTGCTTCCCAGGCAGTGACTGGACATCTGCCTGCTGATGGGAAGTAGTGAATGAATTCCTCTTTTTGCTTTTGCTTTCCCTATTAAACTTTATCTGTGAGTCTTTTCACCTTCCTTCTGTTTTCTCCCCCTCCTGCAGGAGAGGGGAGTGAGCAAGAGGCTGGGTGGGTGTTTGGCTGCTGGCTGAGGTCAACCCATCGCAAGCACTAGAAAACAGACACTTAGCCCCTGTTCCTAATACACATTGCTCATCTTGTTTCCCTGCATGAGGATACATTTTTATTGCAGAATGTTCTTCTACTTTTAAATTTTCCCTTGCTTTCAGTTTCCTTCCAAATACTTAGTTGAGGAGGTAATGGCATCATCACAGTTCGCTCTGACTGTCCGCACCAAAACAGTTAGCTATTTCTGCAAAGCTGATTAGGAATTACACCCTTAAAAACATTGAATTTAAATTAGCATTTAGGTTTCAGAGTTAACGTCTAATGGAAACCCAGCCTCCTCAGATGTCAGAGAGGTGGTATTGATTCCCCTCCCTAATTCAGCAGGCTGGTGCAAAAAGGTTTGAAGAGCCACTCCTGGACTACACAGACAACTTTACAGAAGCAGTTTAAAACTGTAGATTAGATTCATATAGATTCTCTGCCCAGCTTTTTCATCTGATGCCAATGCATCATCCACAGAAGGTTCCTTACAAGAGACGTCTGACCTCCCCAGGTGGATGGCTTAGCAGCTGGCTGTGAATATGCTTTGTCTTATTTGCAGTCTCATCACTTCACTGCATCAGTTCTAGGTAACCTCTTCTGAGCCCGTCGGCTTCAGCTCCATAAGTGCAGCTCCCAACTTGCAGCAGCCTGATTGATGATCCCCAAAGGAGTTTTAGGTTGCCATTGCTACCAGACAGTTCAGCCTAGCCCAGCCTCTGAGCATACACACCAATGGTGTCTTCACACCAGTGTATAATAGCGTTATTTCTTGATTTTTTTTTGTTATTTTTTTAAATTTTATCTTATTATTTCATTCTTTTCAACTTCTCTCATGCCTGCGCTTCCTGCAGATTTTATAGAAAGGTATTTTTAAAAGATGGGTGAACTGATTCCTTATTGATTGTGCTTGCTCTGTTTAATGATGGGTGTTTCTAGCAGAATCCATCTTTTTAATCCAGCTCTTTGCCACAGAATACACTGAGCGGAACACAATGCCTTTAAGGCATCATATATTTGTAAAGAACATTAGTAATGCAGTGAGGTAGATCAGCTTCATACATTCATTTGAAGATTAGGGTCTAAATTTAGATTTATTCCCCAATAAGAAGGGTTTTGTGGCCTCAGTTTCAATAGCTGTTTCAATCCAAAACTACCACAGAAGTTGGTGCAATGACAAGGCTTTGATTTGGAGCCTGGGATTGAATGGTATGTTAGAAGCTACACCGCCAGCCTTTAGGGGAAATGCATGGCAGAAATTCCTTGCATGCTTGTCTTTGGTCTCTGTCCAGCCCTTCTGTGAGCTCTCAATTTCACCAAATTCCCCTTGATTTATGGCATAAAGCCAAGCTGTCCCTGGATAATGTAATAACAAACCATTTGTGTCCTTCGTAGGTTCGTGGTGCTGAAAGCACAGGCTTGGTGTTGCAGCCTCTTAACTTTCTTTCACTGTAACATTCCCTGCTGTCGTGGTCTGTAGAGTGAAAGCCATAACTCCAGGTGAGAGATTTGTTTCGGGCTAGAAGTGTTACCCTGATCTACCGTCAGCCCAGCAGCACGATGGCAACATGTCCCAGAACTGATGTGATTGTCACTGTACAAAAGCTGCTCTACTATCTTTAACACTCAAAATTACAAACATTTAAAAGTAAATGAGGCAGACTTGCTAAGTAACTCTTGTGTAGCTTATGAGCAGGTCTTGTGCAGCATGCAAAGCATAAGGGGTCAGTTCTTGAAGGCATTCTGTCTTTCTATATTAAGTGTAATAATCTCTGCCCCTCGTATATGTGTAGCCTCCAACAGGGAAAATGGTAATGAGTTTGCATACCAAGGAGACATTAAATCCCAATTCCCCTTCAGTAATGTGTAATGTCAACAGAAGCCTTTGATGAATGCAGCTTCTTCTTAATTAGATGCTTGAGCAGGATATTATTAATCCATTTATCTCAAATTCTAATTGTACCATGAATTGCTCGCTGTTTTATGCCTAAGTTTATGATCATAGTTTATTCCTAGAACCTTTGCAGAGTCATACTCATAAAGGAATGTATTTCTGGCAACTTGAATTGTTGTATTCTTATTTGTATTACTTTCTTCAATATGTGTGTGTAAATATTCTGTAAGCCTCACTCCATCAGCCAGGGGTATCCTGCAACACAGCAATTCAGCAATTGCAGCTATATGCCATTTCCATGGTAGTGACATCTGACCTTTAAAAAAATGGATTTTGGCACCAGTAAGGGGAACCAGCTGATTATCGTGGCAAAAGCTGGTCTTTATGTACCAGAATTACTGAGTGGGCATGATCTGGGGACATGCCAGCTTTCAAATGTGTATTAAAACCATAAGCTTAGGTTGTGATACTAATGTATAATTACTAACAATCCTGTAGGCCTAAAAATCAGTCCTAGGAGATTCAGGGCAAGCCAGTCCATTTGCTAAAAGAGCATGTAGTTGCCTGGATGACACACATTTGCCTGGATACAGCCAAGGATTCTTTTGAAAACATCCTCATAGCAGGCAGAAGCTTTTTTTCCTTTGAACATGTTGAATTGGCCTAGTTGGCAATTCATGGTGTATACTGCAATGGCTCCATCTGCTGAAACAACTCATAAATCACTAGAAACTTCAGAAAGTTGCAGCAAATGTGATTCTTTCTCCTATAGTATGTGCTGTTAATGCCCGCTGTGTTTCTGTGTCTAGGGTGGGCTGCTTAAGAATAGACTGAGAACACGTTGCAGTTTCTTTGCGTGTACATGTGCCCACACAACAGAGGGATGAGATCGACAGGCACGTGGCTGACAATCAGTCGAGTGGAATAATAAATGATCATTAGTGAAGGCACTTTCTCAGTGTCCCTCTTTTTGTATGGGCTGTTGTGTAGGGATTGAAAGGTTTAAATGGTACTGGGAAGTAGGGCTTGAAAGGTTTAAATGGTACTGGGAAGAGAGAAAGGTATTAGAGTGAGGGGGTTTTTTCTGCTGTGTTCTATGGTTTTAACTATCTATACTGGCTGCTATTAAAAAATACAAACCAACCCTACCACAGTTACTTCCTATTCTAAATACAGTGGCAGGTGATAGCTCTTCTGGCACCTATGGGCTCACGTGTTGTCAAACGATTGCTTTGCAGTGGTGTTCCTGATGTCCTAGCTGACAACATGTCCCAGTTGTCCTTTCCAGTGCAGAGTGTGTTTCTCGTTAAGGTCCCTGTATCTCAGTGCTGAATGAATTCAGACTGGGATGAGACTGGCTGCTCCCATCCTTTCAGTTCTGGGAGGACCCTTCATGACAGAGGCTGTATCTATGTTGACATGCAACTGGGCTGAGTTTAGTTCCAAGTATGTATAAAATATACATTATACATGCACAGCTGAGTATCATTGCATCTCGTTTTAGACAAGAGAATAGTTTGTAGATGTCTATTTCGGATGCAGCTGGCAGGCTGTATAAACAGAGATATCTGCTATCTGATTAGCAAACATAGAGGAGCTTCCTGCACTGTCTGCACTTAGGAAGCTACGCTAACTTGGTGTGTTATCTCCTGCTTCACTTTGATTTTCTTCTTTCTCTGGAGGGCTTCTGACCTTGTTTGTGTATCTCATCATTACCCTGAAACTGTTCTCCTACTCCCAGGCGAACGGATGGCATAGGGAGGGGAGCACCAAGTCTGTCAGAGGAACTGCCAGGACACAAAGTCAGAACATCCCAGAACCCTTCCGTCAGTGTGACTGGCAGAAGACATTAAAAATTATGATCTATTTATGTGTGGGCTGAGCTCAGAACTGGGATTTCTGCACCCTGCAGTTTTCTGAACCCCTCCCAGTTCCTCCAGGGATGTAGTTTGTGCCTCAGAGAAAGTCAGTTCTCTCTTTTTCAGTTTCCCTATCAGTGGAGAGAGCCTTTGGGCCATGTAGACATCTCTTGCCTCACCAAGACTGGAAGGATCAATTAACCTGTACATTTCAAGGCATAAATTGCTATGCAGGGCCAGACCCTGCATCAGCGCATCAAAGGGAGGTTTTATGATTGACTTTGAGGGGAGGAGGGCTGTGGTCCAAGTGCCTACGAATGGACAAACCTCACAGTGATGGGGCAAGTTAATGCATAAATTCGTTCCCCTCTCTCCCCCAAACCTCTCTGTTTGCTTTTCTTATTAACTTAATAATATTCCTGCTCAATCTTCAGGCTCAATTTTCTCCTGAGCATTGTTTGTTCCTGCCAGAGCTCTTCTGCTTGAAAAAGTCACTTTGATTCGTTCTGTGCTCTTGACTTGGAACTACTAGGACTCATCCGATCTGGTGAGTCAGAGTAAGTTCCTCTGCCTCTGCCTTTGTGGACTGAGTGAAGCAGAAGCTCCACAGAAAACAGACATGGGATCATATAAGTAAAGATTGGGCAAAGCGTATGAACAATGTGCCTGATTCAAGCTGGATAACTAATTCAGTATAAAAACATGCCTTTTTTGCCATGAAGGCGTAGCCTTAATGGGGAATAATGGCTAAAAATATTTCAGTTCCTCTCTGCCTTTGACAAATTTGAAAGCAGTGTTAAGCTGATGCTGAGCTTGTTTGAATACCACACTGCCTGCTTCTTTATAGTCTTATTTATTCTGCTTTTTAACCTCTCTCCTCTCCTCTTTTTAGAACATATGAATCTTTTTTAATGTAGTACACAATCTTGCAAGAAAATCCTGCCTTCTGGTTATACTACTAGTATTTTGTGAGGCACATAATCTCAAAGGGGAGTTTTTTTTATGACAGGATCTCCTTCCAAATTAGCCCAAGAATGACAGAGTCAGATCCAGGCTTCCCATACTGTCTGCATGTGGCACTGAAAAAGTCATTTATGCCAGAAGCCAAAGAGGTACCTAAGTGCCTAACTCACAGCTGAAACCTTAGAGACAAGAGGAAATGATGCTGAGCAGGAGCTCATAGTCAAATGCCAAAACACAATTAAACACCATTAAGAATTTGTGCAACAGCCTGGCTGCCCTTCTGTGCCCGATTTGTAAGAAAGGGTCAGCACCATTGTCCTAATTCCCAGGTGGGTTAAGAAGGTTCACCAGTTAGAGACTGTGGGGGCTCAGAGTCTGGGGTGGTGGAAGGGCCCATTGAATCCCAGAAGACAGAGGGAAGGGATCCCTGACCCAGTTTGCTGGAGGCTGCCCAGGGATCAAAGCAAAAGCAGAAGGGGATAAAATATTCATGCTGATGCCATCACCTTGACTTCATGCGAAGTTCACTGCTGCAATATCAGCTGTTCCTGGTTATGTAACAGCGTTTGTGGCCTCACATTCACCTGATCCCTATGATGCCTTTTATGCTTTTTGTTCGCAGCAGAACATTCCAGCCATCACTCCAGGAAGAATGAAAGAGGACAGTCAGAGCAGATCACATACCCAGTGAACCTGAAAGTGAAAGGTAACTAACTGTTCATCCTTTTACAGCGATTACCTCTTCTCTGTCAGCAGAATAGGATTTTTATAACAAATGCTACATCAAGTTGCTGAGATAGGCTAGCAAGTGGGTAGCTTCTGCTTCCACCAAAGGCACAATTGCTTTAATAATCTCTCAGATGTGACATTATTCCTTCAAAATCAAACCTTTGTTGGAAATTACTGGTTTTAGAAGTGACCTAAGATTGCCATCTTCAAGCTTGATGTTGTATATTTGGCAGCACTTCAGGTGTAAGAAGTACTGCTGTTTCCTCCTGTCTGGTCTTTTTTGTGTGTATGTGTCTTTCACTAGGCAATGGAGGCACAGAAAAAATTTTTCAAATGGGAAGCATTTTTATAAAAGCACAAGTGTTGGTGGCTAGTGAGTATTCCAGGGCACATGAAGTTCCTGGCAACATTTGCAGACACGTTTCTGTATCATCCCTTTTTGGTGGCTGATAAAATTAATTTGTATCTTTGAAAAATCCCTTCACTTGGACTCCTTGGGTGTTTATTAAAAATCCCCAAACTCTTCATGATGAGTTTCACATGTGATGCGTGTCGCACAAGCAAGCCAGTCTGTTTTGTAGAGGACTAGTAATAGTGCCTGCACACTGTACAGCTGTGCAAGAGTGCTCTTTGATCTACTGGTGCAGAGATAAGGCCCTGCTAAGAGGCTGTGTTTGCCTTAGAAGCTCTCTTTGATGGCTTCTCTCATTTATGAGAGTTGAGCTCTGTGTCTGCCGAATTCCACGGAACAAACACCGTATCAGCTGTGTAGCATGAGACTTTGGGGTGCTGTACCCTTGCACATTGCAAAAGGTTTTGTACCAAATGTGACAAGGCGGCAGGCAGTCCAAGTTACAAACGCAGTGAATTTTATCTGCCATGCAGTGCAATTTGTGCCTATGAGGCTCTTTTAGCTTTGTCCTTAGATCCAGGTTATAAATTTGATGAGTGCATGAGCACCCAGGATATGCAAAAAAAGAGAACAAATTCTTCACTGCTCCACCCTTTAATATCAAGAACATTCTCACTGACTTCAACAAGCCAGCAATCACTCTGTGTCAATACAGTGTAGATACTATTTTCTCTGTCCATCTCATTCAGCGTCACCCCATCAACGCGGAGGTCCTGCACTTGGCGTCATCTGCATCTCATTCTGTTTACTACCACATTATTAGTTCTGAAGGGAAGTTTAAAGTCCCTGTTCTTCTTTTTACATGAGATTAACTTACGATAGGGATTCAGTGATGTGCTGGTCATGGTTCTGTGCAGTCACAAGAGGAGTACATGCCCCATGGGCTGGGAATGGTCTTCACAAAGCCCGAGGCTCTACTTAAGATTGGTATATCTACGTGAGTTTCAACAACGCAGTGACTCCCATCTGTTTCCCAGCTACAGCTAGTGAAACCATGACAAGGTATGCACTGATATAGCACCCAGAACTCCATGGAACAAGCTGGGGTCTGAATGTTAGAGCAGGTTGGTTTTTCACTAGACTTTACACAAGAAAACCATGTGGTATTTCCCTTCTTTCCTCCCAGACGTGTACTACTTTCTGCTAGCCCCCACACTTTGCTACCACCTGAATTTCCCAAGAAATTCACAGTGCAGACACAGCTATATCAGCTATATATATCATTAAGAGGGTCCTAGTAGTGGTAAGAAAATGACACTGCACTTAAACCTGTCAACTTCTGAAACTCTCCTTGGATAGTAACACTTCTTGTATTGAGCCATGAGATTCATAACAAGGTTGACATTGCTCCCTTGGATGCTGACATTACAATTGTCTGACAAATATTGCCTTATCACACAGGCGTATCTCTCCTGATGTTTGACAAAAAGTGGGACGCTATTTCTGATATTACAAAACTATTTTCTTAAGTCTGCAGGGCCCTGAAGGAGTAAACAGATGTGCTACAGACTGTATGTGCACTCTGCTAAAAATGCAGCAATCACCAGAGCTGTCTGCGGTTTCCTTATGTCTAAGTCCAATGGTGATGCAATTATGCTGTGAAATAATGAAAATTTCAGACATCACACTGTGGTATTTTGCTAATCGTGGGGATTTCACACAGTCCTTTCTAATCCCCCTCCCCTTTTTCAGGATATTTGAGTGGAAGGTGATATTTGATCATCATGGATTAACCTTTAAAGGGGCTCTTGAAGAATCTGGCAGTTTCATAGAGTTGATATTAAGTGTGTGGGACTCTTTCACCTCCTGTTAATGAACAAGACCTGGTCTAGCAGCTCATCACAGATCCCTTGGCCCAGCCAGGCAAGGCTGAGCATGGTCCATTGTCAGTGCAGGCAGTGTGCATGGTGAATGCTCTGAAACACTGACAGTGAGAAGAGTCCTTGCGCTGAGATGTTGGCATCTTGTGTCAGAGGGAGTAATGTGCTGGGATGCTTGCCAGCCTCCGAGACCTTCACAGGATGGCTGCAGCATAAGCAATTTCAATGTCAGTTAATTACACTTGAAGACATTGTGGTGGTTGTGGTATCTAAACACAAAATAGATGGAGGTATGGGGTGATGCCTCAGGACATGGTGACTTTAGTGTGAGGGAATCAGTGAAGGTCTTTGAAGTCTCTTCTTGTTTTCTTTGCAGATATTTCTCTTTCATCTCATGCTGGTGCTATTTCAACAGGTTTTGGGGTTTTTGTTTAATGTTAAAACCGAGGGATTCAGTTGTCACACATCACAAGGACTGCGGGGATGCAGTTCTTAGCATCTAATATCATAGGAAAGTTGTGGCTGACCTACACCACTTTATTCTCCTAACCACCTCTGCAACTACCTTAATGCTTATGTACTGCAGAAGTGGCTCACTTTATCATGTCTGTGCTTAGCCTCATCTCTTTAAACACAGCAGCTACCCCCACAGATGATGATTCCAGTGTCTACTCAGTGTAAAGAAAGGAAAGGGAAGGCACTGCCTGCTAGATTATAGCCTGCTAGATGACACTTTGCATCTCTGGGTCTAAATTTTCTCTTCTCTGTGAAAGGCTGTAACTTTTTAAGGTACTTTAGGATCTGCAGAAAAGTTGTAGCTGTGTTAATACAAAGAATTTTTTCCCATGCTGCCCATGGCAGTTTCCCAGCAGCTGTCACCTGGTTTGTCCAGGATCCCCTGCAGAATTTCTCCAGCACCCTTTCTGCCAGCAGCGTGGGCAACCGAGAACAGTAAAGGAATATTTGTTCAAAGATTTTGGAGGGCATCAAGTATACTTTTCATGCCAGTATAAGCATGATACTGTTCTCATAAAGCCCTTGTTGTAATGAAGCACTTAAATAGCTACCCCCACAAGCTGTTCACCTCAGCTGGCAGATTTTCACACTAGAGGATGTGCTGTGGATGCTCTTCTCTGTTAACACATCCCAACAGAAGTCTTTTGTGCCTTTCTGTCCCAGGTAGAGAAGACTGGAGGACTTTGTCCTGTTGCCATTGGCCTGTCCTGCTTACACAAAGGGGTTTCAATGGTGAAGGCTTTACAGGTGCCACCCATGGGTTATCTGCTGGCTGTTTGCCAGTGCCAGCATCCCATCAGTCCCTATGGGCTCATATGCTGCAGAGGCTGCAGCTGTGTTTTCTCATCGTAGCAGACACAAAATAATGAGTCACTTTACAGAGCCTTCCAATCAAAACTGTGTGTACCTTAATTGCTCTCTATTTTTTCTTTCAGTGGATTTTACCAAATATACATGAATCAGTGAAGCTTATAAATGCGAGCAAATAATGCCAGTTTATTTTCTTTAAGCATATTTCACTTCATATTATTGCTAGAGGTAATGTTCTAGTTTGGTTTATTTATTTCTGCAGGAAATAAATATTCTGCCTTGCTTGCAGAATACATCTTGAAACTAGCAGTAAGGTCAATCTGCACGCTTTTTGTTGAACAGCTAGTCTGGTGTATGTTTCTTAGAGAGTTCACCTTGCAACACAAAGCAAAGGAGGTCAGGAATGCAAGCATGTTCGTTCTGTTGCCTTCCAAACACTGTCAAATACCATTCATTGCCCTTCATGGTGGCATTACTGAAATGCCTTCATCCAAAATACCAACATCAAAACCAGTGGATTTCATGGAGTCTCTGCTTGGTGTCTCTTGTGAGAACCATTACTTGTAGGGTGTTTCATCAGTTTTGACAAGGGGGGGTGAATAAAAAGGGCTTGAAGAGGTATCAGCGCTTTGCACTAGAAAGGCTTTTTTGGAGAAGAGGATTTTGCAGTATTTCCTAAAATCTGCCCTGGAACTTAATTCCCTAGCTGGACAGTATTTAATTTCCAGCTCTTCTCTGGCTCCTTTTTGGGCTGTTTTCTCCTGGAAGTGTAACTCTTTGGCGGTTTGGGGATGAAAATGCACTATCTGATACAGGAGTATTGTATGCATCGTGATGATCCTAAGGAACGAGATGTTAAGCTGGGCAGTGGTGGCCTGCACTGGCTGGAACACATGCCCCACATTCACAGCCAGCTTCGTGCAGTGACTTGTGGTGACACAGCCCAGAAGAGAGGAACACACAGATTCTGGACTGATAAGAAGAAACAGCATTTCTCAGAGCTGGAGAGAAAGTTCCAGCACTATTTAGCAGCCATGTCCCTTCTCCAAACACTTGTGCAGGAAGAACCATCCCATCTGGGGATCCCCAGCAGGGGAACAGCTGAGGGAGCTGGGGGTGTTTAGCCTGGAGAAGAGGAGGCTCAGAGGTGACCTTAGTGCAGTCTACAACTACCTGAAGGGAGGTTGTAGTGGAGTGGGAGTCGGCCTCTTCTCCCAGGCAACTAGCGATAGGACAAGAGGACACAGCCTCAAGCTTCGCCAGGGGAGGTTCAAGTTGGACATTAGGAAGCATTTCTTCTCAGCAAGGGTCATTAGGCATTGGAAGGGGCTGCCCAGGGAGGTGGTGGAGTCACCATCTCTGGAGGGGTTTAAGAAAAGACTGGACAAGGCACTTAGTGCCCTGGTCTAGTTGCCATGGTGGTGTCAGAGCAATGGTTGGACTCGATGATCCCAGAGGGCTCTTCCAACCTGATTGATTCTGTGATCCCTGAGGGAACCGTGTATGTTATTTTCTTCTTCCCTGTTTTTAGTCTACCCACTTCAGTCATGTCATTTGCCCTGTGCAAAGCCTCTCAGCAGTTCCCCAGCTGCTGGCACCATTCTTTGTGGGTCTGCAACCATTGCACGGTAATTTATGAACAAAGCTGCTGCTCAGGAGGAGTAAGGGATCTTCTGCTGCTGCACCTCTAAGCCCTAGTGACCTTTATGGCTGTTGATTGCCCTCCCAATCATTTGTATTATTTTAAGTGGACTTGGGCCCAGACTCAACAACCAATTTAATCTCCGAACTTCCTGCTGAAATTAGTGGGCTGCAAGATTCATATTGACTTTAGTGGGATTTATCTCTTGTGATTCATTCATTGCTCTTTTCTGGATCTGAACCTTTTCTGCTCTATCCAACGTGCACAGGGAACGAGCGCAGCTCTGCCGTCTCTGCTTGTTGCACAGTGCTCTTTGCACACCCTTCAGACTGTTAATTTCCATGGTATTTGTGAAAGAGTGTTAATAGCAAGGATTCTGCTGGGGGCCTGGCTTTGAAGGACGGCATTCAGACTGCATGCTCTGTGGGGCTGCCAGACACTGACCTCTCATGTGGCAGCTTCCCTGGATAAGCCTCCATCACCTGCTATCCCCATCACACCGTGAAACACTAGTCACCGGGAGGACTAATTTATAGGTGGCCTGGATAGAGCCCTTACACATCTGTCCGGACTCAAGGTATTTCCAGCTTTTACACCCAGATGTGAAGACAGAAATAACTGGCACTCAAGGTTTGCAGTTTGCCTTGGAGAGCTGTAGATCTTCAGTGAACAAGTCTTGTTAATTTTGGGGAAGCAGCTGCCACCATTGGTTTGGATGTTTTTACCCCACTGCCTCGTACACCGCTGTCAAGACATCAGAATTGATTTGCATTTGTGTGCCCTAACGTGCAGATGGAATTCAAAGGAGCTGAGAGTCTCGTTATAGGTATGTTTTCACAGCTAGGTTTCATCTGATTTCCTTTGCTGCTGCCTGCTTTTCTGCTGTGCACGTACAGTGAATCATAAGGCCAACAAAACCCAGACCTTTCGTTGTGTGAAGGTTGAGCCAGGTGCTGCTGGCTGCGTGTCCATGGGCAGGTTTTCTGAGAGCATAGTCAATGACAGTGTCAGGTAAAACCTTGGCTGACATCAGTGTTTCTCTTACAGCAGCCACCCTAGTGCATGTTTGCTTGAACAGTGCAAAGTGCACCTTGACATTGCACCCTGGTGTCTTTAGTTATTTTCCTTGCCCCAACACAATTCTTCAGCGTGCTCCAGAGTGGATTGCGATAGCAAAGATACCTAATGCTCTTTTCTGAGGGCTGCGGGGAGCGGCTTTTACCATTTGTTGCTTTCTCGAACTATTAGTTTTACACTGAGGGTCTGGCAGATATTTTCTGTCTGCAGCTTACCTAGCTTTTTCCTTAGCTCTAGCTCAGTTTCTTCCTTTACTCTGCCTGAGACATGCAGCAGAGGACCCTGCCCAGCCCTGCAAAGGGCAACACCCTTCCCAGTGTTGCAGTTTGATTTTATTGGCATTTTCCCCTTGTCTGAAGGATTTTCCTGCTCCCATGTTCCTGCTGAAAAACTAGGTGGTGTTTATCACTCGTCTAATCGTGGCAAGTTTTCAGTGCCTCTCCTTGTTTGCTTCCTTGCAGTTTTGCACTGTTTAACCTTTTAATGACACCTTTCACTTTTTTGCTTTGTGCCAGGATATCACAGGATCCAACAATGGCTGTTAAAGTCATTTTCCAAATGGGTAGTTTGTCATGGCATTAGCCCTTGTGCCTTAGAACACGCGCCTTGTGTTAAAAATGCCCTTTCTGCCCTTCCTTTTTTTTATTTTTGCCAATGCCAAGATCTTTCCCTGTTTAGCCTAGGAGCAGAAAATTGCAAAACCCTCCAGTGTATTCTTAGGAGACAGCAGGCATATCAACACAGCGAGGTGCAGACAGCGACGTGCCTGCCCCAGCCATGCCCGAAGCCTGCCAGACACGCGCCACTTCCAGTTAATCCTGCATTACGCAGTGCTGAGCTCAAGCTAATGTCACCTCTTGGCTCACACTGGCTCTAACTTCAAAGTTTGCCCTGCTTTGGGTAGGAGGCCAAGCCCAGGGACCTCCAAATTATTCCATGATTCATTGCCACGCTTACATGGCTGTATGACTCCCGGGGAGAAGGTGGCTTGTGTAGACGCTCAGATCATTATCTAAGCATGGGCAATCTCTGAAAAGAAGGTTCAAAAAATCACCCAGGCAATTCCTGTCTGATCCAGAGATGTGTCAGGGGAATGACTGAATTTCCTGGAAGCCTGACTTTAAAGCCCAAAGGCCCAATGCCTCCATCTACTTTTCCTGTGAAACCGTTTATAAAATGGGTTTTATACTATATCTTATATTCCCCTGCTTGTATCACCAGTACTGACATACAAGTAGTATGTTTAGTCTTGTATAACAGTGTCCATGCTGGGTGAGTAATATTGGTATAGTTCATGATAATTAAAGTGTTACAGCTTTTGTATGCAGGCAAGGTTTGGGTTGATGATACTCACTGAAGGTAATGCTGTGTTTAATGCACTCGCATTTCTGTACTAGAGGTCCTGGGTGGATGTGTTTGCCGTTATCCAGTTCACGTAATGAGGGCTCCTCTACTTAAAATAACAAATAGCACACACATTTGCCATCACCACAGGGCATCCCCTCTCGTTCGTGCCTGGAGAAGGGGGCTGAGGAACATGAGCAGAGAGCAAAGCTATCTTAGTTAGCCTTGTTCCCTGAAGGACTCTCTGTTTCTCATGCTCTCCATTCCAAAATTATCTCATTACACACCATAGACCCACATAGCTTTGCAATTTACTCTTAGTACCTTGCCCTCTATTGCTCTGTGAACTTATTTATATCGGAACCATTTTTCTTTGTCATCTTTTATATTAATGTCATATTTAAAAGCTTCTTGTGGTGCTTGGCCTGCAAATGGATACTTTAAATCAAGCCGAGGTAAATCTCTCTATAAGAACAGTTACTCTGGAAAGGGCACATTTAGATTAGATTATATTCAAACTGTGCTGAAGGAGTAGAATTGAACCAAGAGGGAAAGATTATTTTTATTGCCTGTTTCTCCTGTAAGCAGCAGATCATTTCATCTGGCTCACTTTTTTTTTATTGGTACTTTCACTCCTGCCTCAATTGCCTTGCAGAATTGCTGCTATTTGGAGACTGGGAATTTTACCTAGACTGGTGTCTTTCTGGTAAGGTGCCTTTCACCTCTTGCAAAAAAAGTGTGCTGCTGTGTTGTTTGGAGTAAGACCTAGGTGACATGTTCTAGGGTTATTGAGAACTGTAAATCAGTTTTCAAACAAGAACACTGATTAGCTGGTACGGGTCTAATTGAACACTGATTAGCTGGTACAGGTCTAATTGAACACTGTTTAGCTGGGACAGGTCTAATTTGACAGATCTCTAGCATGACTGAATGCTGTCTCAGAATTTAACAAGTCAGGTTCAGTGGGTAATACACATTCAGCAAAAGCAAGATAAGAAAAACAAAGTCATACGCCGTGTGTATCATCATCTATCTCACATTTAAGATTGTCATTTACATTGCTATGAAGAAGACAGTAAAGATTACTGACAGGGTGACAATGACTTCATGCCTGTTGTGGTATAAATGACTGCAACTATATACATTGTTCACATTAGGAGTAAGCATTAACTTTTACTGTCATTACTGTTTCTTCAGAAACAGACACTCAATTTACACAGTAAGGTATGGACAAGATCCAAAAATATCAAATCTTTACCTGTTTTAGCTGAGTGTATAATCCTGCACCTAATACTATTTTAGCCTCTGTTTCTTGTTTCCATTAGCACACCCATACAAGGAGATGGATCTGTGAAAAAAGGTACCAGAAGATTCTAAATGAAGTTTATATTTTTAGCTTTTGCTGGATTTTCTGTAATGTGAGCTCCTTTTTCAGTGCCATTGGCTAAGAAAAGCTAGACATCTTGGTATCACTAACAGATGACAAGGAGTCAGCAGCTGAACAAAAATGAGTGTATGTATGTTCAACTATTGATTCCTTGACTAGAACTGAAGTCATTCAGAAGCCTGCTGTGCTTCACATTGGGAAAAAACACTTCTGATTGATTGATAGGAAGTTTTTTTTTTTAAAAGTGAGACAACACTTTCTCAAAAATTCATTTTGGTCTCCCTTGTTGTCTATTTGATTTTGAAATGTTTATTTAATTTTCAAATGAACAGTTGCATCTTCTTTAGGGGTAGCTGAATTCATAACACTTTTATACTTTAGCCAGTAAAACTCCATTAATATATGTTGATACTATTTGCACATATATGTATAGACATATATTATGTATTTATACATTCTTTAGATACATATTTACCATGTATAGCACTAATTACTCTATTGAAAAAGCATATTAAAAAGTTAAACGTTGATGGCACAGAAGTTCTAATGTGGGTTGCCACAGAGAACAGGAACATGTATTGCCCTAAAAGGGAAACAGGATCTGCAATCACAGAATCACAGAATCACAGAATGTCAGGGATTGGAAGGGACCTCGAAAGATCATCTAGTCCAATCCCCCTGACAGAGTAGGATTGCCTAGACCATATCACACAGGAGCACATCCAGGAGGGTTTTGAATGTCTCCAGAGAAGGAGACTCCACAACCTCTCTGGGCAGCCTGTGCCAGTGTTCGGTCACCCTCACCGTAAAGAAGTTTTTCCTCATATTTATGTGGAACCTCCTGTGTTCCAGCTTGCACCCATTGCCCCTTGTCCTGTCAAGGGATGTCACTGAGAAGAGCCTGGCTCCATCCTCATGACACTTGCCCTTTACATACTTATAAACATTAATGAGGTCACCCCTCAGTCTCCTCTTCTCCAAGCTAAAGAGACCCAGCTCCCTCAGCCTCTCCTCATAAGGGAGATGTTCCACGCCCTTAATCATCTTCGTGGCTCTGCGCTGGACTCTCTCTAGCAGTTCCCTGTCCTTCTTGAACTGAGGGGCCCAGAACTGGACACAATATTCCAGATGCGGCCTCACCAGGGCAGAGTAGAGGGGGAGGAGAACCTCTCTTGACCTGCTAACCACACCCCTTCTAATCCACCCCAGGATGCCATTGGCCTTCTTGGCCACAAGGGCACATTGCTGGCTCATGGTCATCCTGCTGTCCACTAGGACCCCCAGGTCCCTTTCCCCTACGCTGCTCTCCAACAGGTCTGTCCCCAACTTATACTGGTACATGGAGTTGTTCTGGCCCAGATGCAGGACTCTACACTTGCTCTTGTTATATTTCATTAAATTTCTCCCCGCCCAACTCTCCAGCCTGTCCAGGTCTCTCTGAATGGCTGCGCAGCCTTCCGTTGTGTCAGCCACTCCTCCCAGTTTGGTGTCATCAGCGAACTTGCTGACAGTGCACTCTATTCCCTCATCCAAGTCATTAATGAATATATTGAATAGAACTGGTCCCAGTACCAACCCTTGAGGGACTCCACTAGATACAGGCCTCCAGCTGAACTCTGTCCCATTGACCACCACTCTCTAGCTTCTTTCCTTCAGCCAGTTCACAATCCACCTCACTACCCGATCATCCAGACCACAAAATGCATTAAAGGAATGGGTTTTAACCCGATATATACATATATGGATATTTACGTAAGATGTGATGTTAATAAAGTTGATTTTGATCTCTCAAGTAGTGTCACATTAGTCAAGAATACAGCCCTTTGCTTTCAAACATCGTTAAAAAACTGTAAAATGCATTCAAGCTTATTAATACTTAATGTTGATATTGTAGTATTGCTTTGTATGAAAAATAAAAATCAACTACACCTGCAGCAGGTGATACGTCAGGGCAGGGTGCAGGTCAGGCCTGCCCCGCTCCCCCACTGTGGCGGCAGCGGTAAGGGCAGACACGGGACAGGGAGCCCTGTGCCGAGGCAGCGCTGGTCAGTGGGATGCTGCGCAGCACGGTGTAGGCTGTGTCATTGTTGTTCGCTCATTTTCCGAGGTGCAGCGAGGAGCTTTGTGTCCTTGCCGTATCCTCTAAGCCAAAAAGATATCAGGTGTTAGTGTCTGCTCTCCGGGGATGGTCGCTACTAAAGCACTCTCCAGCTGGCTGGCAAGGACTGGTTTTTAAAAATAACCGAAACATAGGAGGTTACCAACTCCATTAACCCCGGGATGTGTCATTATCCCTAGAACAACAATCATTTTTATGAGATAAATTACAGCTTTGACAACAATATATTTTAGAAAATAATGAGTTGGGCCCTAAAAGTCATGAAGCTGGCTTAGAAGTCATAGATTTTTTTTTTCAGCAGGTCTTAGATTTTTTAAATATTTTTCTGATGTCTAATTCTTAACAATTTTTAAGTTTTCAAAAAGTACTAAATTTTTTTTCCCCTGTGCTGAAACATGGCTCCAGAGCTGGGGCTTTAAGGAAGCCAGTAAATATTGGAAGATGAAAACATGCCCCAGTCTTCTAAATCCTGACTGTTAATTATTAAGAAAGTATAAATTAAAGGTAAGTTTCTGATACAGGAACAGCATCTAAGAGAACTGCAAGATTACAGTCCCCAGAGTACAATCAGGAGATGCTGCTTGGATGCTTCATCCTCTTTCACCGCTGAAAGCGTTGTCAAGGAAGACGAAACGTTTATATTCTGGCAGAGTCAATGACAAGGCACCGTGCGGTGGTACCTCTCATCTAGCAGACATCCGTCACCTTCACTGACCAGCCATTCCAGTTCTCTCAGACTGCTGCAGCTGTGAAAGGGAAGCTGGGACTGGTGCCATTTAAATTACAGGCTCTGGAACCTTCCGCTCTGCAGCGACAGCACTGAACGTGCGTCACAGCTCGGGCGCATCGTCAGCCAGGTGTGGAGCCTGCGGAGAGACGTTTCCTTTTGTCCTCCTGGGAAGCACCTACAGCTGGCAGCTAATCTCCATCACACTTTCCAGCACCTGATTTTGCTGAAATCTGAAGCTGCCAGTTTTTAGGGGCTTTCTCTTGGTACCCAGGACTTCAGTCAGGTTTTCATAGCTAAGCCTGATACACCTTCATGGCTGACAAGGGCCAAAACTTATTTATTAGCTGTAAGTTAGGTGATTTGCCACATCAACACTGTAGCTGTTATCTTGTGTTTGAGGTCACGGTCTCTAAACTCTAAACCTGGAAAAAATATGGGATACCGCTATAGGAACACTGACATACCAATTGGCCTGGTTTGCAACAAACAGCGGTGTTGCCTTCATTTCTGGCTCCAAGGGTGGCCGGGAATCCAGCACGCTTACAGGAAGGTTTTCAGCTGTGCTGTGATAACCAGCACACATGCAATTCGATTTTTAATGCGCCTTTACCTCACCATGGGGAAGGATGTCCCTCCAGTAGGACGGGTGCGTGTTTTCTCTGGAGCTGTGTAATGAAGCCTGGTTTTACTCCTCCTCTTGCAGGAACACGGACTCACTCTTGCAGTTGTGGTCCAGGTGGAATACCCCAGCCCACAGATGGTACGACACTGGCTTCTGCACACTCCAGTTAACGTGCTCTGTGTTTGGAAGATTAAACACTGCTGCTGGGAAATCATTAACATTCATCATCATCATCATCATCACCTTTTTTGAAGGATTAGCTTGCTATGGCTATGTCTGTCTGTCTCCTGTATGGCTCTGAAAGTTTGGCTGGCTTGAAACTTAACTCAGAGGCATTGTAATTAAACCTTGACGTTTGAAGTAATTAATGAGCAAGCTCTACATTTTAGCATGGTCTCGAAGGCACAGCAGGGCGCTGACAGAAATGAAATAACTTTGTTAATTTAAAAGCGTCAAAGTTTCTGTAAGCATGTGGTTTCTTCTGCTGGGAGCAAGCTCTTCAGAAATAGTGCTGTAGCCCCAGTAATCTAAATCTCGGCCCTTCTCTAAGGAGGGGTCGAAGAGGGGAGTCCCACTGCAGGAAACTGAGGGCAGGAGTTAGTATTCCCCATCAGGGAACACATCTTACATCACCAGCTTTGCTCCTTCACCCCAAACTCAGGTCCCGGAAGCCCAGGCTGTGAGCATCTCCAGGAACTGTCTAGGAAGGAGGCAGATTCCAAACCACTGCTTAATATTTCAGCTGCAAACTGGATCTTGTTTACATCCATAAATAGCCAGAATGTGTTTCTTTCCATCAGTTCATCATCACATGCAGATTCAGAAATGAGTAAGGAATGATCATGTGTTTTAGCCCAAAAGCATCCAGGAGAGAGACACGGTCACCTGGTGACAGCCAGTGAGTGGGTACACAAGTCAGGATCGCTGCTGATGAGGTGACCTTAGTGCAGTCTACAACTACCTGAAGGGAGGTTGTAGCGCAGTGGGAGTCGGACCCTTCTCCCAGGCAACTAGCGATAGGACAAGAGGACACAGCCTCAAGCTTCGCCAGGGGAGGGTCAGGTTGGACATTAGGAAGCACTTCTTCTCAGCAAGGGTCATTAGGCATTGGAAGGGGCTGCCCAGGGAGGTGGTGGAGTCACCATCTCTGGAGGGGTTTAAGAAAAGCCTGGACATGGCACTTAGTGCCATGGTCTAGTTGACAGGGTGGTGTCAGAGCAATGGTTGGACTCGATGATCCCAGAGGGCTCTTCCAACCTGATTGGTTCTGTGATTCTGTGGTTTACTGCTTGAGCACTGTTGAAACGGCAGCAGCGTAAATACCAAGCCTTTTAAGTGAAGAGGTCAGGACTGGCAGTATCTGTGATGCTCTGATGACGACTCACCCCCTACAAAGTCACAAGCATTTTGTGGAGGACTCTTGTGTCAATCTCTTGGCGATAAGAGCTTTTGCTGAGCTGAGAAAAGTAGTTCATAAAATCAGGCTCCTGCGGCCAATAAATTGGAAGCCAAATAAATGGCCTCAGATATTTTCATGGCATCCAGTAAGTACTCAGCGCTCAGGAAAACCAGAAGTTACTTGTTTTCAGCGCCCTCAGTATGGACAGAGAGCCTAACTTAAGAAGTCCATTTTTTAAGTTCTCCTCCTCCTGCATTAATAGATTTCTGATGTGTGCAGAGTAAAAGATGCAAAGGAGGGGTTAAAACAGATCCAGTATCAAAGCACATGGGTCTGGGCAGCGTGTGAAGGCTCAGTGCATCCTCCTCCCTAGCTCCATCACTCAATGCCAAGGCCTTAGAAATGAACCGTGTTTCCACAGGTCACCTAAGCTTGTGAGATGCTCCCCTCACTCATTTGTGTGTGCATTTGAAGCGACTCCTTCGGCTTTGGTGGGCTGATTCATATAAACCACGTTATCTTGTTCTGTGTGGTTAATCCTGATGTTAATGACACAACAGCAGTGCACTGGGAACAATTTATCAAGCTTCTTCCCGTTTTTCTGTGCTCTGTAAACAGACACGTCTACAAGCCCTCACTGCATCACGGTTCTAACGAGCGGCAGGCCTGGCTGGCTGCGTTCCTTCTCTCGGTGAGGTAGGTCACAGCAGCAGCCGTCCTGGTCGTAGCCGTGACCTCTCGTTCATGTCAGCTCACAGCTTTATGTGAAGCAGCCAAGATTTTGAGATTTCCTCTGGCTGCCTACAGATCCCAACCTAAGCTGGGCGCCGTGTGCTGAGACCGGCATCTAGACCAAAGGGATAAGGTTTGGGGTTACGAGTTAGCTTGCAAAGGGTTTTAAATACTGATGTGAGTTCTAGTGAGAGGAGTCACATTGCAAAATAACACTTGAGCTGATTAGATTAGCACTCCTGCTTGTATTAGCAGTGCTGAGTGGCCGGGTCCCCACTGCATTAGTAGCTTGAGTGCTTGCAGTTCTTGACCTCCTGCCCATGCTGACAATCTGCTAGCTTGGGTTCAAAGTAAGCTTTGGATTAAGCTAGAAATGTCAATGGTTCGAGGAGAGACCTTTAGCTGACCTTTGAAGAACATTTTTCGTTTCCTAGGACCTAGGAAACCATAGCTGGGAAAGAGCATGGGGTCAGTTCCAAGGTAAGTATGGCTGAAGGGAAGTGGCACTGCGGCGGTTCAGCACCTGTGGATAGGCTGGGCCGGACTCTGCCTCCCACTGCAAAGGATCTGGTACCCAACAGGCAGAGCTGTTTGTACAAGTATCTGTGCACTGCATCTTGGCCCTCAGCTTTCTGTCACAGGCCATTGCAAACTATCGCATTAGTCATTGGATGCTCTATCAGTCGTTCATGTCTTCAGGCATCCTGCAGCTTTACAGGTGGTAGAACAGCCCAGTTCCCACAGGGATTAGGAATATGTCACACAAGAAAGTTTAGGGAGCTCTCATATCCTCACATCGATGAGGCAGGATAGCTGGATGTAGGCAGGGATGAAGGCAGAAACTGGAAGAGCCATCGGTCTGTATGGCATCTCCTTCTAAGACAGAAGAATTCGTAGCACAGATTACACCATCACTTCAACCAACACCATTGCTTTGTGACTTCCAGCTGTTTCTCTGGGGAAGCCCTGGGAAGCCCGTAGTGCCCAATCCAAGGCAGGGACTGGAGCGTTAAGGAGACTTCTCTTTGTATGCTCCTGATCCTTGCTGTTTGATGGGACCATCAGAAAAACAGATGAACAAACCTGGAAAAATCATACTTAGGACAGGTGTCCTGGCTGGCCAGCTCGGCTTTGCTCCACTTGGTGGAAACAGTGCCATACACTAGTGGCCTGGCTGAAGCTGTGAATCTCACAGAATCACAGAATCAATCAGGTTGGAAGAGCCCTCTGGGATCATCGAGTCCAACCATTGCCCTGACACCACCCTGTCAACTAGACCAGGGCACTAAGTGCCATGTCCAGGCTTTTCTTAAATCCCTCCAGAGATGGTGACTCCACCACCTCCCTGGGCAGCCCCTTCCAATGGCTAATGACCCTTGCTGAGAAGAAATGCTTCCTAATGTCCAACCTGAACCTCCCCTGGCGAAGCTTGAGGCTGTGTCCTCTTGTCCTATCGCTGGTTGCCTGGGAGAAGAGGCCGACTCCCACTGCGCTACAACCTCCCTTCAGGTAGTTGTAGGCTGCACTAAGGTCATCTCTGAGCCTCCTCTTCTCCAGGCTAAACACCCCCAGCTCCCTCAGCCATTCCTCGTAGGTCAGACCCTCCAGACCCTTCACAAGCTTGGTCGCCCTCCTCTGGACTCGCTCCAACACCTCAACAATCTCAAGGCTTTCTTTCCCCTTTTGAATTCCTTTTAACTTAAGTTTCACTCCAATATGAAGAAAACCTGTCAATGAAGTCCCACTAGTACTGGGTCCTTCATGCTCACTCAGCTATGCCTCACCTGCTGTTGTACAGAGCCAATACAACACATAATCACACAGGACGGTGCATGTCCAACTCTTGATCTTGTCTTTTTGTCCATGTTTGCAAGTCCATCAGGAAGGCACTTCCTCATTCTCTGGAGGCTTTGCCTAACATCTAGAGCCAGCGGCGAGGTGAGAAAACATAAATCAGATCTTTGTGCCATTTATACCTGAACTTCCAGTCTCAGCAAGTGAGACCAGAGCCAGAAGGGTTTTGGAACCAGCCCAGCGAGGGTGTACTAGGTCACCGGATCCACAATGAGCCTGCCACTAATTCAAAAGCTTTTGAGCATTGTCTGGGGACAGATTTCCTCAGTGTAACGCTGTCAAACAGTGATGACTTCTGAGTGCAATACCTGTGACTGTCTGTAACCCTTCCCATCTCATCTCTTCCAGCCTTTAAAAATAATTTCAAACTCTTTCCATTCCCATGATGCCTGTACATTTGGCACCTCTTGGCTCTGTGGGAAGGGAAAGACCCTTTCTTTCTCCTTTCTGTGCTAGCCTGGTAAGATTTTAGCATTAATGAGGTTTTAAATTGTTTTATTATGAAGCACACAGACACAGGGCCCTTTGGCAAGGGCACCCTTTAGAAATAAATTGAGTCATCATCCTTGTAATAGAAAAGCTGATTCCATATGGATCTGTCCTCCAGTTAAGGACATGCACATCCCTTAGGGAATGGTATTACCAACTGACCAGACTTTGCTAGTAACTGCTGTTTGCTTTTCCTGAGAGATCCCACTGTCCCGCCTGTGGAAATGGCTTTTTGATGGCCACTACAGTAACATGCTCATGTGGGATCAGCCTGGTCCTGAGCCCTCCTCTAACGGTGCTGCTGTACTTCCAGGACTACTACATCATCCACTGCTAGAAGGACTCAGCTTGGAGACTGTTTGTCCTCTAACCTGCCCAGAACCTAGTTCACAGAATCACAGAATCACAGAATGTCAGGGATTGGAAGGGACCTCGAAAGATCATCTAGTCCAATCCCCCTGCCGGAGCAGGATTGCCTAGACCATATCACACAGGAACGCGTCCAGGCGGGTTTTGAATGTCTCCAGAGAAGGAGACTCCACAACCTCTCTGGGCAGCCTGTGCCAGTGTTCGGTCACACTCACTGTAAAGAAGTTTTTCCTCATATTTATGTGGAACCTCCTGTGTTCCAGCTTGCACCCATTGCCCCTTGTCCTGTCAAGGGATGTCACTGAGAAGAGCCTGGCTCCATCCTCATGACACTTGCCCTTTACATATTTATAAACATTAATGAGGTCACCCCTCAGCCTCCTCTTCTCCAAGCTAAAGAGACCCAGCTCCCTCAACCTCTCCTCATAAGGGAGATGTTCCACCCCTTTAATCAACTTCGTGGCTCTGCGCTGGACTCTCTCTAGCAGTTCCCTGTTGCCCTCTACTTTCTGCCTTCCTTTCTACACAAACGTAGCTGGCAATACAACCCCAGCTTTGAAGTACCCTTATCCTTAGTATGGAAGAACCTACCAAAGCTGTAAAACTCCCATCTGGCTACAGAGAGGAAAATAAAGAATTGCAGGTTGGTCTCTGTCCATAGCGAAGGTGAGGGAGTCGAGCAGAGTTGTGGGAGCTGTAAGGATCTGTGTCTTGGTCACTTCTTGTGTGTAAGTGGCTGAAGGTGGCTGATACCTGCTCTGACATAAAGCCTCCCAGTGAAACGTTAGCCCACTGACACGTGTAAGCAAATCTGAGCCAGCACAGGGGGTTTATCCTGGATCAGCTCTTTGCACCATTGTTATCACGTTGAATAAAGGCCTCCTCAGACAGTTCGTCTTCTGCCTTGGCTTTCTTAATACCTTCCCTCTCTTTTTATTTCCTGTCCTCTGTTCTTATTGGGAGGGAGGGATTTCGTGTGGAGTAGGACTGGAAGGGATTTTAAGGGTCCGCTGATTCCAGTGTCCTTCGAAAGGTATTGAGCCAATTCACAAAATATCTCTTGGGTCACTTGGTGCCCTCTCTGTCACCAGGCTGCTCCATGCAAACTCCAGCCAAATGGCTCCACTGAGCTGCTACAGCTCTTGCACCAGGGCACCATGGGTCACACCAGGGTGTGTGCCCTGCCACAGCTGCTGCAGGCACCACCCTCAACGGCCTTTGTGTGTGCTTTGATAAAAAAGCAAGGTTCCCTTCCTGAGATGTGTTCAAGCCATGGAGCTGGCTAAGCGAGCCGTGCAGCAGATCTCCTGTGCAATAGCTCTGCTTGCCTGGAGTCATTCACTGCCAACCGCCCAGTCCCAGGCCACCTTCTCTGAAGATGGCAACCACCATCATCTCTGGGTGTTAGATGGGTTTGCTCACGCGTGCTCGCTGTCTGTTGAAATGAATTCAACCAAGAGGAACGTGCTAGTGGCCTCATTCTGCCATGCGTGCTGGTACCTGACCCATCCAGGCCGTGCATACATTCACCTTGGGAGCCTCCGTTGCAGCTGCTGCCTCCAGCACAGAACCAAAAACGTCTGTCACGGCACTGGAATTCTTACAGGATTACTCGCAGGTGGTTCAAATCTTGCCTTGGAGACAAATCTTCAAGACAAGATTTGTCTCCAAGACTAGTTTTGAACCACCTGTGAGTAATCCTGTAAGACTTGAAGGCACCAATGGCCAAAAGTTGCTTTCTCACAGAGTTCCTCAGCAAGGACAAGGTGCATCATTCCTCCTGGGTACCCAGACAGAAGGGCTGTCACCAGAAGCCAGGAGTCAGGACCTCACCAGAACCAGGAGTCAGGACCTCAGCGCTAAGGCCGGCAGCAAGGGGAGCAGTGTGATCTGGAGACAAAAGGAGAAGCACAAAATGCCAAGGAGATGACTTAAGAGACATGTCATTGCACAGCACGGAACTGGGCGCTCGGCTCTCAAACATCTCACTGCGCTTTGGTAACACGAGCTTTAATCAAAGCCTTCGCACTGGCGGTGGGGCAAGTACCACACAGCGTTTGTTTTTCTAGGTGGGAACCGAATGAACGTGTCTCAAAGGCTGCGAAGGTCGCGCTGTACAGACTGGTTTGGCTGGGTTGGTGTTTTATTGCAGTCAATAGATTTTTATCAGATGCTTTTACTTGTTAAATTTTCCTTGGTAGTGGGAACAATCCAGCAAATAATATAAATGATGGAGACACGCAGCCAAGGAGATGGCTTGTTTGGCTGGATTCCCCTCCCGCACAAGGGAGGCTTTGTGCGAGCCCGCAGAAGCGCCATGTTCAGCTTGCTGTGGGCAGAGCTGGAGGCAGGCTTCGGGCTTTGTCTCTCCGCAGAGTTGGGCCGGCTTCATTAACCACGGGGCTTAAAACTCATTAGTTCCGAGGTTGCGGTCAGGCTGCTGGGAGGCTGCGGTTCCTTGCGAGGGGTGCCTGTCTCCCAACAGCAGTGGCGAGGAGGCAGCTGGTCCTTTGGGCAAAGGAAGAGGCTCGGGGAGGGTCCCAACATCGCTGGCCTCGGGGAGGGTCCTGCGCTGCCTGTGAGAGCTGCCATGGGGTCATGCTGCTTTGGCAGTGCTGACCTTCTTGAGACCTGCAAAGCAGGAAGGGACCAGCATCACAAAACTGTCCGACCCACAGCTCATGAGTCAAGGACATGGTTCCACCAGCACCTGGTCTCATGCAAGTTGGCTTTGACCGCTGTGGATCCAGATAGCATGAAGTGATGCTCGCAGTGAGTTGGGTGCCAGGCACCTCTGGCCCAGGCAGTGCCACTGTCAGCTGCCAGGGTCACCTTTGGAAACATTCTGTGACACCAGCATCACGTTGGAACAGCCCAGCTGGTGATCAGGGACCAGCCTGGCAGTGGCACCCCCATAGGGAGACACACAGAAAGGAAGCTCCAGGGCAGGACAGGCTGTCCCAGGCAGAAACCACCCAGCAGCGCCCAGGGCAGGAGGAGCTGTGCCTCAGAGATCCTTCCTGTGCAGGCAGGTCGTCAGCTCAGCTCTGGGGCTGATCGATGCATTTTCCAGCTGTGAAAGAACTGGCCTGGGTTCCTCAGGCTGTAACTCTTTGCTCCCTTTGCAGAATAAATGTTTGACTGCTTGGCTTGCACTGCAGATGCACAGGAGCAACGCCATGAACGCATGTGGGGCAGCAAAGGGCTAACGCACACCAGGGGCTGGGACGGGCTCTGCTTCCAACCCTGCAATGGCAGAGACCTGATCTCTAGGAGGAGGGTGAAAAAGAGAACACGTGGGATCCCAGCATGGAGTTAGTGCACAGCTGTGAGGAGGGATGGATGAAAACCTCCAGGAAGGGAAAAAAAATACTCCTTGCCTTTGTGCTTCAGAAAAGCAGTGCTGGGCTGTGCCGCACAGATTGAGGCCATCGGCAGCTCCATTCCAGCGCTGACCGTCAGCGCAGCTCGATCCACCCTTCGTGTCCCTACATCATGGCATAATAAATACAGACACAGCCCTCAAAACCCAGACTGGAGCTGTGGTTACCTCTGAATCACCATGTACTCGTGGAGAAGCAAAGCAAAGATAAATTGTATAAAAAAGAAACACTTTCTAAATACAGTGGATCTGAAGGGGATGCATGTAAAAATTTCTGGAACAATGTTTCTCCTGCTCCCTCCTAGTGGATTAAGATCTATTTTTAAACACAAAAACAGGTATAAAAGGGTCATTGACACAGTTTTTGTAAATAGTAACAATAAAATTTAATAAATTATTTATTTTTCTTCCGATTGAGAAGCAATTAGCCAGGGACAGCTCGCCAAAAGTCTATGGACTACACTGACTGCTCACCTGAGCTGGCCGACAGCAGAACATTTCTGTTACTCAGTTAGTTTGTTACAATCCTCCTTTCTGTATCCTTTAGACTGAGCCACTGCAGGAGGATTTTGATCAGCTCCATAAGGAATATAAAACACTGCTGGAAACCCACAGAGAGACTGCGGGAGAGCGAGACAACCGCGCTGAACTCCAGCGAGTCGGGCACAACCGCACGCACTGGCCCCACAGGGCAAAGCTTTCAGGTGCCAAACACACTCCGCAGCGGTTTGCTCAAGGCAGCTCATCTTCAAACACTTCACCACGGTGCATTTCTCACCTGCGATGCCCCATTTTCTCCTGGGCTTTTAGGCCCAACAGACAGGAGCTTGCAGCGTTGTCCATTTTGCCTCAGACATCTTAGGAGACGAACGAGCTGGCTGGAGATCTGCATCTACCGTCAGGCTCCTGGGGGGATTCACACAAAACCAGGGTGCGTTGTCCCCTTCTAGCAGCTCGGTGGGTTTTTGCTGTTGCAGAGGTGATTCCTGGTGGAGCTGACTGGTGGGGCTGTCTGGCTGAGGGCAAGACCAGCAAAGCAGCTGGCAGATGTGCTTCTGGAAGGAACAGGACCAGGAGCTCTGAAAGAGAGAAACATCTTCCCTGGATGGGTATGTGCAAGTGTCCCCGTTCAGCCCGCACCCAGGGCTAAACAATAACCGGTTCTATCACCCGGTGTCCCCTCCCCGACTGAGAAAGGGAATTGGGAAAAGGAGGGAGACTGGGTTGAAAGTTAAACAGATTTAATAAAATAAGAAAACCAATATTGATACTAATACAAAAGACACAAAGTTATACTTAGCTCATAGAGTGGTGGCAAGTCCCTCCAGGGATAGGGAGGAGAAGGGAGGAGAAGGGAGGAGAAGGGAGGAGAAGGGAGGAGAAGGGAGCAGGAATGCCAGCAGCATCCTGCGAGCTGCTGCAGTGACGGGGAGCTCACAGAGTGGCTGGTGCCCGCATCCTGCTGCCTGGGCACCGCGGCAGCATCAGGGTGCTGAGCAGGGCAGGCAGCACATTGGCAGGGGTGTGATGGAGCAGGCAGAGTGCAGCAGGAAGAGGCCCACGGAGAGCAGGTGGGAGCTGGGAATGGTCCCATTGGGTCTCCCTGTGTCCCTGCCCGCTGCCAGGGCGCTTGGGACATGCACCCAGCGACGTGCCCCCTGTTTCCCTGCAGCCTGCGGGATCCAGGCCAGCCCATCCCCCTGGAGATCGGTGCAGGAGTTTGTGGCCACGGATCAGTTCCCGTGGGTGGTGGCACTGCAGGACACGCAGCGCAACCTCCTGGCCTTCGGCTGCATCCTGAATGAGCGCTGGATCCTCAGCGCTGCACCCAGCCTGCGGAGCAGGTCTGTGCCCTGTGAGGGGCCCTGTGTCACCCTGGGCAAAGCTTGGGAATCAGCAGGGATAACACCACCTCCCCGTGCTCTGGAGGGTCCTGTCGCCGCCCAGCACCTGGGCGAGCATCCTTCAGTCAGAGCAGGGGCGGGCAGTTTGCCCCAGGCTTTTCCTTGCACCCAGTCCCCTCCGTCCCCCACCACCGGCAGCAGGTGCTGGCCTTGGTTGGGCTGGGTGCCATGAAGAGGTGACAGAAGGACCAGCCCCAGTATCTGGTCAGCTCTGTCATCCCCCACGAGGACTTTCACGAGGTGACGCTCTATAACAATGTCGCTCTGCTCAGGCCAGCCACCCCACTGGGGTTCAGCAGTGTCATTCAGCCCATCTGCTTCCCCCACGGGAGCCTCTCTGCCACCGACCTCATGAACTGCTGGGTCTCTCCATCCCATCGCAGGTAACCCCCAGCTCCTGCGGCAAAGGGCTCCCTCCGGCAGGGCGGAGAGCCGCCTTCCCACTCCCTCCTGCCCACAGCCCCAATGGGACAAAGGGGAACAGGGCTTGTCCTGGGACAAAGAAGAACCCACTGGTCACCCATCCCTGTTTTTTGAAGGCCAGGCGCTGTCCAGAGCCA
The DNA here is from genome assembly GCF_013368605.1 of Nyctibius grandis. Lineage (NCBI taxonomy): Eukaryota > Metazoa > Chordata > Aves > Nyctibiiformes > Nyctibiidae > Nyctibius > Nyctibius grandis. Next base: position 816,907 of record NC_090669.1, read on the forward strand.
CAGGCTCACGGTGGTCCGTCGGCCAGGCAGGGGAAAGTGCTGCAGCGACTTCCTGAGGATGGTCTCTGTGGTGGACGTGGATCCCTGCCCACTGAAAAGGATCGCTGCAACCCCATGCTGCAGCCTCAGGGACGCCGACGAAGTGGCAGGCTGTTTGGTAAGGGACAGAGTGCCAACCCAGACTGGGCAGACCTTTAGCCAAACCACCTCCTCCCTGTTCTGCTCGTCTCCGACTCCAGGCTGGGAGAGCAGCCAAAACACTTGTTGGGCTTCTCCTGCTCAGGCCTTACAGGAAAAGATCCCTTCCATGCAGCTTGCAAATAGCAGGCGTGGGAGGCTGAACGTGGGACTCCCGTCTCTGCAGGAGCTGTGGGCTCCTGCTCCCTGCACCTCTCCTGCTGCCAGGGCCTCCAAAGGGCTGTTGGTGTGGCCAGGGTCAAAGATGCTCAGGAGGCAAAACGCAGAGGGATTCCTTGTGGTACGTACCACAGGATCATTGCTAGTTGCCTGGGAGAAGAGGCCAACTCCCACCTCGCTACACTCTCCTTTCAGGCAGTTGTAGAGATAGTGAGCGAGAAGGTCTCCCCTCAGCCTTCTTTTCTCCAGGCTAAACAATCCCAGCTCCCTCAGCCGCTCCTCCCAGGACATACCCTCTACACCCTTCACCAGCTTTGTTGCCCTTGATAAAGGCCCGCACTGGTGCGATCTGCCCTCCTCTCACCCTGGTGAAGCCCACAGCCACCAAGAGCGATGGCAGAAGGGGCACTGCCGAGACACAACCCTGCCTTTTTTGTCTCTCAAAAGGGTGATGCTGGCAACCCCGTCACGTGCCAGATTAGAGGGACTGAGAAATGGGTCCTGAAAGGTGTTCTCAGTGAGGACAGCATGAGGTGCTACGGACCATTCCTGTACCTTTTGCAATCAGAAAGCCTGCTTGGTTCACGCACGCCACGTTGAAATGATTTGCCCTATATGCTCACACTGCTCTGCTCTCTTCTATTGTCGGTTCACACTCAGAGATGTTGAACTCCATCTCCCAGGGAACCCTCTCTGGTTCCTCCTGCATTAAGTGATCACTTGCCCAGAGAGAAAGGACAGTTCCTGTGAACGTGTCAGATTTAATCACCAGAGAACAACTGCTTGTGGTGATGGAGTGAGGCAGGGGCACACCCAGAGCTTCCCTGGTGGAAGCCAGCACATGCTGGGACAGACCAAAGGGATGGCCTCACAACAGAGCCATGGGTTTCTTTATTATTTCATGCAGGAGTGGTTTCATCTCACTGCAGCTTGCAGGGTGCTACATTCACCCGCTTGACAGCAAACTTCCCCACAGGGTTGGCTCCTTCTGCAGCTTCCACTGCCCGCCTTGCAGCATCAGACATGCCTAGTGCTGGTTACCAGACTTCTTGATCTGGTTCCATGCTCTGCGGTAACTTTTCAAGGACATCTGCAAGACGAGAAAGGAGAAGGCCTTAATATGTTCAGTCAGCAGTGATATGTTGTGGAGAAAGCTGCAAGGCTGGAATCTAGCCTGGCCTGAGCTGCTGCCCCTTCATCCCCCCCTGCTCCCACCTGAGATCGGTGCTTGTGGCATGCTGAGGAGAGCTCCTGCAGGTCTACACCAGCTTTGGTTGCTCCCCTGAATGCCACAGGAAGCCTGGAGACCCCACACAACAGCACTGTATAGAAACCTACGGCCCCTTGCATGGCAGCAGGCCACACAAGCCCTGTCCATTGCAGACTGGGATGCTGGGGGGGCTAAGTGCTGGACAGGCGCAAGTCCAGAGCCCTTTCCAGCCCAGCCACAGCGAAGCCCATCTCCACTCGAGGATGAGCATGATGTCAAGGTGCAGGACCACACTGTCTGTCCCATCTAACCCAGCCACTTCTGTCCCCACGCTGCTGCGCACACAGACATCCTGCACGGGGCAGGGGTACCGACATGTCCTGCTACCTCCAGGCTTTGACTATGCTCCTCTATGTTATCTCTCCATCTCCTCCCAGGCTACAGGAGTTGGGGCAGGAGAAGAGTCAAAGATATTCTTGCAACTTTGCCATGAACTCATGTTTGGATCTTGGCAAGCCTCTCCTTATCAGGGAAGAGTCAAGACACAAGTCAGTAAGAAATGTTTGAGATCATCAGAGAGGACTACAAACACTGAGGAGCCATCAAGGGTGCTGGAAAAGGCTGGTGCAGGTTGCACACGCGGAGCCAGAAACGTATCGGGCTGCCGTACGTCCCCTTCTCCTCACACACACGACAGGTTTCAGTAGAGCAACAGCCCGATGGTGCTTCCTGTCAAATTACAAGCTGTGTCCTTGCCTTGGCTTCCCGCTTGAGCTCAGTCATTAAAATTCAGCCTCCGTCCTCGGGGTAGGGAGCGATTGCTGCTCCAGAGCCTCCGGCTCTGCCAGGCACCGGAGAAACAGCCACGCGAGAACCCTCACGCAGCTTCCCGGTGGGTCAGGAGCCAGCACTCCAGTCCCCAGGGTGGCTGCAGGTGGGCAGGCACAGATGTGGCTCCACCGGGACCCAGTGCCCATCTGGCACTTGTCCGGCCTCCTGCACACCCAGCCCAGTCTCACCTCGGCAGCTGCCACCTTCCTCTCCCAAACCTTGACGCTCTTTTCGAGCTCAGCAACATCCATCTTCTTCTGCACGTAACTCAGCACAGGAGGGGCGTTGTAGTCTGAGAGCAGCTTCCGCAGCCGCAAATTCTTGCGCTCAGCTTCAGCTCGTTGCTGTCGGAGGAATAGGGACAGAGGGCAAGGAGATCCCAGGGAGATGTCCCTCTGCCAGCTGGTGGCCAGCCCTCCAGGGAAGCTGGCAGGCAGGATAAATTCAACCCCCGGCACTGCAGGGGAGCAGTGGGCTGCATCCACCGGTGCCTCCACCCCTGCCAGGCAGCACTGCTAGGGAGCCCCTTGAACCCGCTTCCCAAAGCTGTGGTGTCCCCACCAGGCTAGGCGTCCCCAGGCTGGTATGACAGCAGTGCTGTTTCCCCCTGAGGAGGACACTGCTGATGAAAAGTTCAAGGAAACAGAATTTCAAGAAGCCAGTGCCAGGTCCCTGTGGAGCCAGGGCCAAAATCCACAAGATGGTCTGTTCTGCAAGCCTGGCCGTGCTCACTGGCACTGGCAGGAGCCCCGGGACTTGCTCAGACCCGGAAAGGCACACAGGTATCCAGCTCATTGCTGGGCCTTGGATGGGCATCAGTATCCCACACACCACAGAAAGTACCTCAAGAGAGTCCTCCCAAGGGAAGTCTCAGGGCCTCCCAAATCGCTCCCTTACCTCCTCCACCAGAGCAATTTCTCTTTCAGTTTTCTCCAGCAGCTCCTTCTTCTGGGAGATCTCTTTCGTCAGAGACTTGGACGTTTCCATGGCGTCTTGCAGCTTACTCTGCAACATGAGAGCAGGACAGCATCAGCGGGCGCAGCAGTAGCTCCCAGCTGCCTGCAAAGCCACCCCTCTACTCCTCCAGCTTGGTCTGGTGTGGGAGCTTTGCTCCCAAGGGAGCTCTGCGGCACCGCTCGTCCCCTGCAGAAGGCAGCATCATGCCCTGCTCACGCAGCTACTGCTTCGTTACGTCCTCTGTGTCACGCTGCAGCACAGCCCACGGCACAGCAGCCGGGGTTCAGGACTGACCCAGGAGAGAAGCAAACACACCCACTGATGAGAGCAGGGACTCAGGGCGACTGCAGCTCATGGCATCTTTTCAAATGTCACAGGTTATGTAAAAAAAATGTCTTTTCCTGGGCAAGTCAGCACCAAAGCTCTTTCCTACTGGAATTTTCCCTTGGGGTGTAAAATAACCACGCTGCAAAGCATGAATCCCATCGTCAGGCTGCAGCCGAACACGAATGAGGGCATTGCTGCTTTTGGTGTGTCAGGCAAACCTCCCAACTGAACAGTCAGTGGGAAGGCAGAGGGTGTTCAGCATCCTCTGACTGAGAAAGGGAAGGATGCAAGAGCTGTTAATCACCTTGTGTGTGACCCTCGGAACCAGGAGAAAGGCAAAACAGAGGTGCTGGGAAGTTTACTTACTTTATAGAAGTTGAGGACCTGGAAAACCTTCCCTGAGGTCAGTCTTAGGTGTGACAGCTCCTGCTTCTTATTATCAATTATCTCCTTGTATTGGGCATTTTTAATCTGCAGCCTCTGCAAACGGACCTCACGGGATATTTCTCCCACCTGCTCCTTCTGCAAACCCCAAGAGAGCAGAGCTGTAGGTTGCTGGCCAAAGCTGCATCCCAAGTAAGAGTGCTTTGCTCTGTGGGAAAAGCAGCCACTTCAGCCTGGCTCCAAACCTGGGGCTCGGGAAGGAATGCGAGACACAGCGTGCCACTGAGCCTGTGCCCCGTGTCCTAGCTCACAGGGTCCAAGCAGTGCAGACAGGTCCCCTCTGGCGAGGCTCCTGCCATGCCAGCAGCAGCAGTTGCCCAGGGAACTGCTCTGATCCACCATACATCTTTTCCAGGGCACAAAGAGATCTGCCAGCTTCCACTCTGTGAGACTGCTGGTCTCATCCCATGCACGCAGACACGTGCCAGGTCTACGCAGATGACAGTGCCCTTTGACAAAGGCAGCAGCCCAGGAGCAAACGAGGAAGGGGAGGTGGAGGAAGGCCACACACCTCTACACAGAGCAGGCCCTGTGTCTACACTGAGCGGTATCCTTTCATTCTTCAAGGGGCCATCTAGTCCCTGCTTCTCCTAAGCTGCCACACGCACCTGCCTGAGCTGCTGCTGAAGCTGCTTCTTGTAACCCTTGAGGAAAAAATTTTCTGCGCGCAACCTCTCTGCCAGCAGACCCTAAAGAAAGACAGCAGATTATAGTGGAACAGGAGAGCCCGGGAGGAGAAAGAGCACCCGGACCCCACTCCTTACGGTGCAATTCCCCTTCATCTCATCCACACTGCAGCCTTCACTACTGGCTTAGAAAGGAACCCAGCGAGAAATGCTGCTCGGCATCGCCCTGCCCCAAACGCGGGGGCTTGGCCACGTGCTTCCCCAGGCTCCGCGAAGGGCCCTGCACTGTCTGTGCTCACAGCTGTGCTGCAGCTCAGCGGCCTGAGGAGCACCTGGGCTACTCACCAACTGACAAGTGTGACAAGGGCTGTCCCAAACGACTTGCTAAGACAGTCTGCAAACATGGCGTAGGCCACACAGGAGTATGGGAACTAGGATTTTCCCTAGCCACCATACTTGTCAGATGACAGACCAGCCTCAGAATTTGCCATGATGCACTGACCCTCTGGCGGTTCCTCTTCTCCATGTATCTCAGCAGCTTCTCAGGCGCCGTGATAGTCCCTTTCTTGTTGGAGATGGTGCTGACAAAGTACTCAAAGTCACTGGTGGCTTTCTTAGCATCAGTCGACCAAATATCTGCTTCTTCTATGCGTGCCTGTAGAAATAAAGTCACGTAACAGTCAAGAGGTGCTAACTTCCCTTATTCAAACAGCTTTGGGAACACAGAACACCAGAAAGGACCAGGCATGCTCTCTGCTGGTGTTACTAGCATTTCTCCTGTAGGAGCACTGAGTTTCACCCTGTGCAGTCCAGGGCACGTGGTGCAGGCTCACAGAGCGCTGCTACTTCACTGACTCAAAAAGAACAACAAAAAACCTCTCACGTGCCTGAGCTTCAATACCTGTCACTCCATCCTGACCTACAAACATCGCCAGTCTGACTAAGCCAACACAAGATAAATTACCACGCTGTGGCCACACGAGAGGGATGGGCTGCCCGCCTGCTTCACCTCTCCTGGCCACTGCAGGCAGCGTCAGTGGTCTGAACCGAATGCAGAGGCCTCTCCTTCCCCAAAAGCTCCTGAGCATCCTGGCTAGAAGGAAGTCTTGGTTGGCAGCCAGCACAGAGAGCAGGCAGAGATGGTTATACAGCCGGCCCCAAGGAGCCTTCAAGAGGAACACAGTCTTGGAGGCTCAGAGGAGGATGCTCTGAAGAAATCCCAGAGACAGTGGAATCACAGAATCATTTTGGTTGGAAAGGACCATTAAGATCATCAAGCCCAACCGTTAACCCAGCACTGCCAAGCCCACCACTAACCCGTGTCCCTCAGCACCACATCTACACATCTTTTAAATCCCCCCAGGGATGGGGAATCCACCACTGCCCTGGGCAGCCTGTTCCAATGTTTGATAACCCTTTTGGTGAAGAAATTTTTCCTGATATCCAATCTGAAAAAAGGAAAGGCAGACCCCAGAGAGGACTGCGTGGAGCCCACCCAAATCAGGAAGCTTCTGCAAGCTGCTAGAATGAAAAATACGTCTGGCACAAAGGGCACACCTTCAAGAAGCTGACAAAAAGATTTTTCTTTCGAGCACTGACTTCTTCATCTCACACAGCAGATCTGAGCTTCTCTACCTAAAAATCTTCCCCTTGCCTGTATTATTATTAGTTCCTGCCATAAGATCCACCTTTAGAGACTGGGCACCTCTGGTCTCTGTTGGTGTACTCGCCTTCGAGAAAGGGGTGAGAGGACAGTTCTGGCTCCCACTCTCAACTCAGGACCGCTCACAGCAATGCTCTGCTATGAACAGCCCTCACCAAGCAAGTCTGTCTCACTGCCCGAGGGATGGCGTGTTGAAAGAGGTGTGAAAAGTAACAGGACTGTCTGACACCTAGGTGATCATAAGGGTCCTGGAGAGCCATACCTCGAGGTCCTGCAAGGTCTGCTCCATGTCCTCCTTCATCCTCCGAATCTCTTTCTTCGTCTCAGTCAGCTCCCGGTCAGCCAACTCACATTTCTCCGCCACTGACAGGCCTGCAAAATAGTCCGTCGACCTGTGCAACTTGGACTTGAACCTGACACGTGTCTGCAACAACCAAGGAACAATGAAGATGCTGTTAGAAAGCCAGCACTGGCCAACTGTTGCTGCATATTCCTGTATTCCAAAAGAAAATAATCTCAATGGTCATGTCAGCGGGATTCCAGCTTACAGCAAGGACAAGGAGGCCTCTCCAGAGCAGAGGTAACCTCAGGGCCACACCTGGGCTGACCCCATCTGTCCTCCCATCCACCTACAAAGCACTTTCAGGTCAATTCAACAGGCAAATCCAGGGCTAGAGGTTAAAGCCAATGTGATGGCTTTATGTGGGCACGTAAAATACCTCCTCGTAGCAAAGATGCTAATTGTTGTATAGGACAAATGAGGTCTCCTACCACTGCCTGGGTCAGATGCCCTGAGGAGCTGAGCTTACTGAGCACGGGCAGGCTGGAGTGTGCTCTCGGAAGAACTGACACCACTGGGGAGCAATTCCCAGCGCTGTGGGGACACAGTGAGGCAGGCACTGCTTTGCAGAGGGCAAGTGCCCACCTGGCCAAAGGCAAAGTTTCGAAGGGCTTAGTCTGGGACTAACCAGAAAGCGGCTACTTTGGGCTCAGGCAGGCAATAAACCCCAGTGCAGGACGCTGGCTGAAAGGAGCTCCACCGCAAAGGGTCTAGAGCTTCTGTTCACTCTGTCTCTGGTGAAAAGGCGACATTCAGGCCAGGAGGTAAAAATCTGCTCCAAAAGCCTGTTCATGGGTCCAGTAAGAAGGAAGAGAGCAACGTGCACTCAGCGGAGGTACCCAAGTGTGGATGCACACAGGTCTGAGCCCACGTGAATTTCCCCAGGGTGGAGGAGAGGAGAAGAGCGTCCCGTCACAGACCTGGCACAGCCTTGGGCAAGTCAACTCTTCTTCCAGATAACAAGTGACAGGATGAGAGGAAATGGCCTCAAGTTGTGCCAGGGGAGGTTTAGGTTGGAGATCAGGGACAATTTCTTCCCCGAAAGGGTTGTCAAGCACTGGCACAGGCTGCCCAGGGCAGTGGTGGAGTCCCCATCCCTGAAGGGATTTAAAAGCCGTGTAGATGTGGTGCTGAGGGACATGGGTTAGTGGTGGCCTTGGCAGTGCTGGGTTAACGGTTGGACTTGTTGATCTTAAAGGTCCTTTCCAACCAAAATTATTCTATGATTCTAAGTCTCCTTGTTTCTTGGCACCAGCCTCCCTATTTGTTTAACTTCTACTTCAAATTATGCTGTGTGGGGGTTAACTCATTCCAAATCTCCCTGGCACTGCTGTTCAGGAGAACACAGTGCTGTCACGCAGGGAAGAGACAGCATCAGCTGGAGAAGGAGAAGTGAGAAGGCAGCCTGGCCTTTACACCGAGCACAGGAACGACAAGGCAGCCCAAGCCTACAACACCAGCAGCACCTTTTGCAAGCAGGTGTTGAGGTTAAGGGGTAATCACTGCGAAGGCCAAGGGCAGAGGGCTGTTGGGGGACTCTTCATCCCATTTCAAACTGGGGAGCTCGCCTGCTGACCTCCTGTCACATGAGCGCTGAGACAGGGAGGCCGGGGGGGCTGCAGAGGGAGGAAGGGTCATGGCTCTGTGCGGTAAGGCGGCAGCCAGACCCGAACACGGCCGCTGCCCTGGCTCCAGAGCAGTACCCGTGCCAGTACCCGTGCCAGCAGTACCTGTGTCACCGGTGGGAGCGACGAGCTGCTCGGTTCCAACTTACGGCACCATTTCTCGAACAATTCCACCTCCGTCTGGAGCAGGGCGTTGGCGTGGCTGCAAGGAGGGAGGAGAGGGTCAGGCTGAGCCCCCAGCACTGCCTCGGGGAGCGGCTGGGCCAGAGCAGGGGTCTGCAGGGCACGGGCCACCCCAAGCGGGGCAGCAGGGCCCGTGGTCACACTGGCCGGACACCGGGGCTTGGCCAGACCTGCTCCGTCCCCCACCCGAAGCAGCCGGCAGAGCCCCGGGCACCGGCTCCTCCCGGGGGCCTGGGGTGGGAGGGCAGCCAGCCTGGCTCCGGGCCCCAACCACGGCGAGGCAGCACCCATGGCCCAGCGGGACCACCGGGGCCTCTGGGGATGGTGCCCAGAGCGGGGGGCAGCCGGGGCACCCTGCCCGGCCCGGCCTCGCCGGGGTTAAGGCCCAGCGGCGCCCCCGGCCCCGGCCCGGCCCCGCCGGGGTTAAGGCCCCGCGGCGCCCCCGGCCCCGGCCCGGCCCCGCAGCCCTCCCAGGGCCCCGCAGCCCGAGGACCCCCAGCCCCGCCCGGCCGCCGGTACCGGGCCTCCTGCAGCCTCTCCCGGAGCTCCGGCAGCGGCAGCGCCGCCAGTCCCAGCACCGCCATGGCCGTCTCCTAGCAACGGCCGGGGGGCACGAGCGGGAGCATGGCGGGGGCACGGGGATGAGGCACGGGATACGGGGGCGGCACGGGCTGGCATGGGATATGCGGGCAGGAGACATGGGACATGGGGGGACACGGGCCCAGGGGGACATGGGGACACATAGGACACAGGGGGACACAGGGGGACATGGGGACGGGGGGCACGGAGGACACAGGGACAGGGGGCATGGGGGCACAGGGACTTGGGACATGGGGGGACATGGGATGTGAGGCACGGGATATGGGGACACATGGGGACAGGAGACATGGGGGGGACACAGGAACACAGGGACACAGGAAAGCTGGAGAGGGGCTTTTGACAAGGGCATGGAGTGACAGGACGAGGGGGAACGGTTTTAAACTGAAAGAGGGGAGATTGAGATGAGATATTAGGAAGAAATTCTTTGCTGTGAGGGTGGTGAGACCCTGGCCCAGGTTGCCCAGAGAAGCTGTGGCTGCCCCCTCCCTGGCAGTGTTCAAGGAGCTTTGTGGGGGTGTGGAGTGTCATTTCTAAGTGTCCGTGATGCTGGATCCAGAGCACAGCACAGTGATGTCCCCTGACTTCCCTGTGCTGGATGCTCAGGACCAATGGTGGCGGGTGGCAGGTCTGTTTAAACGTGCATCTCTCCCCCCGAAAGCTGGTGATGTGGCCAATGATGTGTCTCCACGGCTTTTCTGGGATGAGGGATACAAGTCAACCTAATTATACAAACAGGAGAAAAATCAATGCCTTGGCAATGCTGGTCCTATTTCTGGCCATAACATGTCAAAACTCATCTTCAAAATGCATCTTGATTCATAACTATGTCCGATCCATGGGAGCAACCAGGCTTCCTGGCCTCGTTGGGTACAGAGATGAACACCCCCCATTGCAGGATCTTCATCACATACAGAACTCAATGCCAGAAATTAAGCGTTTCGAGATGAGGAGGAGAGGACAGGATGTGTGTGACACAGCCTGGAAGTCCACTTTGCATGCAGGGTGGGACAGGAATCCCATGAAAAAGCTTACGTGGGGTCATGAATTAAAACCTGTGGTAAAAGCAGTGCTTGTGTGAGCTTTTTCATTAAGACCACAGAGATAATTATAACACCAGACTGTCGGTCTCTGCATTGGCCCACGTTTTGTGGTGCTCCAACCTGAGACAGACAGTATTTTATCATTCGGTAGGATGGGGAGAGGCCACTGAGTGACCCAGGGGAGCCAGGTTGAGGGAGGTGATTCTGCCCCTCTGCTCTGCTCTTGTGCAGTGCTGCGTCCCCCTCTGGGGCCCCCAACATCAGAAGGACACGGAGCTGTTGGAGCGAGTCCAGAGGAGGCCACAGAGATGCTCAGAGGGCTGGAGACCCTCTGCTATGGAGACAGGCTGAGAGAGCTAGGGCTGTTCAGCCTGGAGAAGAGAAGGCTCCAGGGAGACCTTCTAGCACCTTCCAGTACCTGAAGGGGCTACAGGAAAGGTGGAGAGGGGCTTTTGACAAGGGCATGGAGTGACAGGACAAGAGGGAACAGTTTTAAACTGAAAGAGGGGAGATTGAGGTGAGATCTGAGGAAGAAATTCTTTGCTGTGAGGGTGGTGAGAGCCTGGCCCAGGTTGCCCAGAGAAGCTGTGGCTGCCCCCTCCCTGGCAGTGTTCAAGGCCAGGTTGGATGGGGCTTGGAGCACCCTGGTCTGGTGAAAGGTGTGGCAGGGGGTTGGAACTAGATGATCTTCAAAGTCCCTTCCAACCCAAACCATTCTGTGATTCTATGATTTTAGGATGGGATGGTGGACAGGGATGGCATCTCCAGAGGGTCCCGCAATGTTGTGCCGGAGGTTTTGCAGCTGCAGGAATGTGGGGTGCAGATTTCAAGAAGTTTGTAGCTCAGTCCAGCTGCACAAAGCTTTTCAGAAGTCAGCAGGAGACTCAGCGCATCTCTGCCAGGAGATTTGTCCCTTGCCAAATGCCGAGCTCCAGAGCTCTGAAGTACCTTCAGGACAAGATCTCCAGGTGTTTTTAATGGCCAAAAAAATATTTTCCCTGACTTTGCTCTGGGAAACAGCTGGACCTTACTGACCAGATTTGAAAACAGTGATAATAATAATAATAAAAACAGCTCTCTAGCATTTCAGAGAAAGTAGATAAAGCTTGGCAAGCTTCTCTGTGACTGCAAACGGCTTTTTGCTGTGGGAAGTGCCGGGCAGCATCAGAAAGCCGCAGGCAGCCCCGGTGCCCGCAGCCGGGCAGCCGAGGTGTCAGCTGGAGGAGCTGGCAGCACATGGCTGGCTTTCCTGCCAGGAACCAGCCTGGCAAGCCGGTTCCGTAGCCTGCCTGTGTCTCGCTGGAAAGCGCTGAGGAAGATGTCACCGGTGATGAAACTGCTGACAACTCGGCATACTCCACAGGGAAAATGATCCTTCAGAAAAATTTTAGCCAAGTCGATGTTTGAGCACCCATGCCCAAATGGCAGCCCCCTGTGGAAGGAAAATCTTCCTTTTAATGTGGGATTTTACCCTGGTGCCATGCAGAATTTATTGGGAGAGACGAGTGTCTCTGCTGTGCAGTGGTGCAGGTCGAGCCATACGCACATGCAGGTGTCATGGTGCCACTTTAACCCCGTGACTCAAGGCCTTTGCACATGTTGTCATCAGTTGTAGTTTCTGCAAGGGCTGATGCTTTGCTTATGCATTTCCGCATCTCCTCCGGGCCGTGGTAGATGATGTTCATCTTCGCTCTGCAGTCCTAGGAGGAAGAGGCCAGTAAGCTGCTAGAAGGTCTCCCCTGGAGAAGAGAAGGCTCCAGGGAGACCTTCTAGCACCTTCCAGTACCTGAAGGGGCTACAGGAAAGCTGGAGAGGGGCTTTTGACAAGGGCATGGAGTGACAGGACGAGGGGGAACGGTTTTAAACTGAAAGAGGGGAGATTGAGATGAGATGTGAGGAAGAAATTCTTTGGTGTGAGGGTGGTGAGAGCCTGGCCCAGGTTGCCCAGAGAAGCTGTGGCTGCCCCCTCCCTGGCAGTGTTCAAGGCCAGGTTGGATGGGGCTTGGAGCAAGCTGGTCTGGTGGAAGGTGTCCCTGCCCAAGGCAGGGGGGTTGGGACTGGATGGGCTTTAAGGTCCCTTCCAACCCAAACCCTTCTATGATTCTATGATTCTAAGCTGGACTCTGGACGTGGCCAGCTTCCCCTAGGACAGCTGATTTTCATCTCGCCTTGTCCTGTGTTCCAGCTTGCACCCGTTGCCCCTTGTCCTGTCAATGGATGTCCCTGAGAAGAGCCTGGCTCCATCCTCATGACACTTGCCCTTTACATATTTATAAACATTAATGAGGTCACCCCTCAGTCTCCTCTTCTCCAAGCTGAAGAGACCCAGCTCCCTCAGCCTCTCCTCATAAGGGAGATGTTCCACTCACCGGGCAGTGGGAGGTGAGGCCAGGAGGTGGGTTGAAAACTGTCCCAGAGGGTGGTTATTAGTGGCATGAAGTCTAGTTGGGGGCCAGTCACTAGTGGTGTACCCCAGGGGTCAATATTGGGCCCAGCCCTGTTGAGAAGCAGCTTTTCTGAAAAGGACCTGGGGGTCCCGGTGGACACCAAGGTGAACATGAGCCAGCAGTGTGCCCTTGCTGCAGAAGTGAATGGTGTCCTGGGCTCTGCATTAGGTGAAGCATTGCCAGTCCGATCATCAATCATCTTCATTAATGATCTGGATGGCGGGGCAGGACGCACCCTCAGCAGGTTTACAGATGACACCAAAGCAGCAGGAGTGGCTGACACTCCAGAAGGTTGTGCTGCCATCCGGAGGGATCTGGACAGGCTGGAGAAATGGGCTGACAGGAACCTCCTGAAGTTCTCCTGAACAAGGAGATGTGCAAAGTCCTGCCCCTGAGGAGGAACAACCCCAGGCACCAATATACACTGGGGGCCACCCAGCTGGGCAGCAGATTGGCTGAAAAGGACCTGAGGGTCTTGGTGGACACAATCTGAACATAAGCTGCAAAGAAGACTAATGATAATGCAAAGAGGACACTGAGCTGCTGGAGCATGTCCAAAGAAGGGCAACGAAGGTGGTGAAGGGTCTGGAGCACAAGTGTGATGAGGAGCGGCTGAGGGACCTGGGGTTGTTTAGTTTGCAGAAGAGGAGGCTGAGGGGAGACCTTCTCACTCCCTACAACTGCCTTAAAGGATGGTGTAGTGAGGTGGGGGTTGGTCTCTTCTCCTGGGTAACAAGCGATAGGACGAGAGGAGACGGCCTCAAGTTGTGCTAGGAGAGGTTCAGGCTGGATCTTAGGAAGAATTTCTTCACTGAAAGAGTCATTAGGCATTGGAACAGGCTGCCCAGGGCAGTGGTGGAGTCACCATCCCTGGAGGTGTTCAAAAAATGTCTAGATGTGGCGCTTCAGGACACAGTTTAGCGGGGATAGTGGCATTGGGTCGATGGTTGGACTTGATGATCTTTTAGGTCTTTTCCAACCTTAATAATTCTATGATTCTATGAATGGTGTCCTGGGCTGCGTTAGGCAAAATATGGCCAGGAGGTGGAGGGAGGAGATGCCTACCCTCTGCTCAGCAATGGTGGGGCCACCCCTGGGTGTGCTGTGCGCGGTCCTGGGCTCCCCAGTACAAGAGAGACAGGGACGTACTGGGGAGACCCCAGTGAAGGGCCATGAAGATGAGTGAGGGACTGGAGGGAGGGTGTAAAGAAGAGGGAGCCAGGCTATTCCCAGTGGTGCCCAGTGCCAGGGCCAGAGGCCATGGGCACAAAGTGACACGCAGGAGGGTCCCTCTGAACATCAGCAGACGCTTTGTGAGGGTGCCCAAGGCGCCAAGGGAGGCTGTGGAGCCTCCGTCCCTGGAGGCATTCAGAAGCCATCTGGACACGGTCCTGGGCAACCAGCTCCAGGTGGCCCTTGCTTGAGCGGAGGGGTTGGACCAGCTGATCCTTGGAGGTGCCTCACCCCACCCAGTCTGTCCCTCCAGAGGAACATGGAGCCTGTCCTCCAGCCAGGGTCCCTCCTTGCGGGTGACAAGAGGCGACGGGGTGACGGGGGTCATGAGGGACTGTGACAGGTGATGATGGGGGTGACGGTGTAACGGGGGACTGACCAGGGCTGTGACGGGACGGAGCTGGGGTGACAGGTGACAGGGTCTGCGACAGGGTGTGAGGGGGTGACAAGGGTGTCGGGGTGTGTCTGACGGGGGTGTGTCGGGGTGTGACAGGGCGCGACGAAGCCGTGACGCGGACAGGAGGAGGCTGGGGGGTGCCGGGGCCGAGGGGGGTGACGGGCTCTGACGGGCGAGTGACGGCTGCCGCGGGGGGGGTGACGAGGCGTGACGGCATCCGCGCGCCGGGCGGGCACCGAGCGCCGGCCCTCCAGGCCGCCGGGGGGGCGCTGCGCGGCGGGCGGCGCGAGCGGGCGCCTCTCGCGCCGGCGGCCGCGGCGCCTTTTCCGGGTTGGGTGCGCGGCGCTCGGGGCCGGCCCAGGCTGCAGCCGCCGCCGCCGCCGGCACCGGGCCCGGGCCTCGGGCACGCTCCGCGCGGGCCCCGCGCCCGCCGCCCCCGGGCCGGCCCCGCCCCAGTCCCGGCCCCGCTCCGGCCTGGCCCTGCCGCCTCCCGCCGCCGCCGCCCTCCTGCGCGCCGCGCCCCGCCTCGCCAGCCTTCCGCGCCGGCCCCGCGCCCTCCTCCTCCTCCTCCTGCAGCCGCCGCCCGGCGCCGCCATGCCCGGCCCGGCCGCCGGCAGCCGGGCGCGGGTGTACGCCGAGGTGAACAGCCTGAGGAGCCGCGAGTACTGGGACTACGAGGCGCACGTCCCGAGCTGGGGGTAAAGCGCCCCGCGGGAACCCCCCCACCTTCCCCGGGCCACCGGCGGCCCCGCTCCCTCTTGCGGGCCTCACCCCACGGGGAGGGTTCCCTGTGTCCCCCGCCCCATTTTGGGGTGTCCCCGGGGATCTGCGGGCGGCTTGGGGGGGGGGTGTGCTGGGAGAGGACCCCCCCCCGGCCTGCTGCCCTGTCAGTTATCTTCCTCCCCCCCCACCTCCTCCTCCTCCACCTCCTCCTCCTCTCTCCTCTTGGTGCCCGCAGCAATCAGGACGACTACCAGCTGGTTCGCAAGCTCGGGCGAGGGAAGTACAGTGAGGTCTTCGAGGCCATCAACATCACCAACAACGAGAGGGTCGTCGTGAAGATCCTCAAGGTGAGTGTCCCGTTGTGGTGTAGGGGCTTGTGGTGGCTGGAAGCGAGGGGGTGAGGAGCTGGGTTGGTGGGGCCCAAGGACTGCCGGATCTCCTTCACCCCACAACTCTTGGTTTGTCGTTAAGGACACTGGGACGGTGGGTTTGGAAATGGATTTGGTGTCCTGTGTGCTGTAGCGATGTTTTGATGTCTCCTGTCCAGAGGGCAGAGGGCTCCTCTGGAGGAGGAGAGCTGTGAGTCCTGACATTTGAGCAGCGTTGCGTGTGCTGCGTGCGTTTGGTAAATCGTATCTGGCAATGCCTGTCTCAAAGAGCCCAGGGACTGCCATGTCACCAGGAATGCGAAGCCTGGAGGGGGGAATCCTTCTATTGCTGGCACGTGGCGTTATCAGAGCCAGGCTGTGGGATGCTCAGCAGTCAGAAAAAAAGGAAGCAAAATTTTATATTCAGTCCTTTAGAGGATCTTACATGGAAAAGGACTTCACCGCAGGCAGGCCAAAAACACCATGGCAACTTGAGGAGACTGAAAGAGGCCGTCTGAAGTTTGGCAGCGTTGGTGACCTGTATTCTGGTGTGTTGGCCCTAGTGGGGTCAGGCTGTGGGGACCTTCACACAGCAGTAACAGGTTGTGGTTTGGGATGGCTGAACGCACGGGTTAGCCGCTGCAGGGCGTGCCGTGCCGTGTTTGGTGCCGAAGCAGCACGCTCACGGCGAGCTGTGGTAACTGTCCGGGCAGCAGCCTGCGTTGGGGATCTGGGGGTGGACAGACAGAGGGGTTAAAAAAACAGAAATTAAAGGTTAGAGTTGAGGTGCTTTTGGTTTGGGCTTGGCTGACACTTGTGACTGTCACTTGTTGGACCAGCAACACTTGTCACTTGTTCCCAAAGAGCACGTGGGAGCCGGTGTCTGACCATGGGTGTTTTAAGAATTTGGGCACTTGTTGATCTGCAGCGTGCAGGGGGATCTGAGCTTAACCTGCCCTTGCAGCCACTAAGACTAGCAGCTGCCGCAGGGCTGTAGCCTGAAGGCATTTGCTAGATCCCCTCCGATAGCGTGGCGTGCTGAACGTGCTGTCTCGTTTCGTCTTTGCCGGTATCCCCGCTCGCTCACTGCGCCTGCTTCCTTGGGATCTTCCTTGGCTTCCCAGGGAACTCGTCACGGTTTGTCTGACCACTGCTCCTAGGCAAGGCGTGATGTCCTGTCTGCCTTCGGGAGGAGGGGCGCACACCCCTGCTTTGGCTGTGGTCAGGGTGGTGGCCAGGTGAGCCTTTCGGGAGAGCCCCTGTGGCTGAGCCTGACGTCAGGGCAGAGGGGTGAGGCTCGCGTGTTCTCGCCGAGCTGAGTTCCTCTGGCATGCTGTTTGGGGCTCCCCCTCCTTTGGATGCTTTATGTGGGTTTGGGGTTTTTGTAAGTAGAGACAGGTGGGAGTTTTTGCTATGAGAGAGTAGTCAAAGGTAGCCAGTGCAGAGCTGGGTTTTATGGCAGGGTGGCTTGTGGCTGGGGAAACTGTGTACTTCTGCACGCTGCTCTGGAGCCCCTGATGGTCTCTTCAGGACTGCTGTGGTTTGTCAAGACCCTAGGTTTTGTCCCACATAGAAAGGCACCATGAGGCTGAGAAGAGACTGCGGGGAAAGTCGTCAGATATCTTCCTCCTTGCCTCTTCCCAGCCTAAAGAGCCTCCCCTGGGGTGATGCTCCTCTCCCTGTGGCAGCCGAACTCTGTCACGTCTAGGGAGCCTCTCAGTGTTGGACTGAGTCAGCTGGCAAGAGTCATCTGAGGGCGGCTGGGTGCTCCTTCTCCTTGGGGCCTGAATTTGTTGCCTTAATGCCCTGCGAGCAGGGGACTGGATTGTCCCAGATTTGAAGCGGATGGTGTTGCCACAACTTCCCCTGGCTCCCCACACTTGTATTAACATGCAGACAGCATTCCTGCGAGTGAGCAAGGGGAAGCAGAACGTCCAGATAAATAAAGATGAACTTTCTTCTCCGTGGAAAGTGGGTCAGTGAAAAGTGAGTTTCAGAGCACCGCGTTGGTACGTTATGAAAACCTGTGAAATGTGGCAATAACATCACTGATCTGTGGAAAGTGCCTCTGGTTTCCTGTAGTTAGACTCAAACTTAATTGCAAATGTAATTGTGTGTATCTACAGCGGGGCCTTAGCGAAGAGGCTGGGGCTGTCTGTGCCTCCTGATTCAGGCTGGATCCTGTGAGGTGGGAAAGGCAACCAAAAGTCTTCAGGTTTTTGTGTGGCTGTCGGGATGGGACAAGGGGGAAGGCTGTTGCTGGGTGATGGATGTGGTTCTTTAGCACAGTTGTTCCTTTCTCCTTAAGGTATTTTGAGAGGACAAGTTGTGTTATGTGTTAGAGCGATTTTTAGCAAGGGTCACTGTTTCAATGTCTGTGCCTCATGGGAGGTGACTGGTCTCTTCCCAGCCTTGCTCTTTGAAGCAGCTTACCCTTACCGAGCTCAAATGAGCACGTAGCAAGTACTTCCCCTGCCTTTTTTCCTCCCCTTCTTTGGTGTTGTGCTACCTGAACATCTTGTACCCTCCTTCAGAGAGGTCAGGAAATTTTATCACCCTTTCTCTGATGCAGAACTGAGCCACAAAGATTTCCTGTGTGACTTTGGGCAAGTCCCTTAGCCTCAACAAAGCTGAGACTAGAGCATAGGTCCTAGTCTAGTGCTGCATGAAGGAGATAACTGCTCTTCCTCTTCTGGTAGCCACTTGCCTTGTTTGTTGAAGTGCCCTATGAAGACTTTAGCATTGGACAGGACCGGGGAACGAATGGCTCTGATTGATTGGTATCCCAGTACCCCCGGCCTTGTGGGTTTGCATAAAGCAAGATTTCCCTGGCCAGCACCCAGCATTGCCTTCCTCTTCTGCTACCCCAAGTGCAGGACCAGGCGTAACCCTGCAGGAAAATGGGATGTGCTCATGCCACTAGTTGTGGTCATAACGTGTCAGCAAAGGAGCAGATTTAAGATCGTGCAGATGACTATAACGTTACCATTTCCTGGGTCAAGTGCCTTTCTTTGCAAATATGATGCCCTTAATGTCACTTTTTCCAGGAAGATTCTGCAGCTCTTTAAAAAAGGGCAAACGAAGCAAGCAGGTTGTTTCTCGCTCCACTGCAGCAAGCCATCAGGACGCGCCGTGTAGGACAGTGTGTGCAAAGCAGCGAGGCAGGAGCCCTGGTTTGCCACACAGACACCCCCTGCCAGGTGTCCTCCAAAAGCCTTTATCTTGACTCCCCACCTCTTCAACCTGTTCAGGGAGCAAAGATTCGGCAAAAACAGCCACGGGGCTGAAGTCATCTTGGTAGGTAGTGGAGGACTCTGCACTGTACTGACCTCCCTACCCCTCATGGGTAGTAGGGCATGGGGTTAGCCAGCAGCTGTGCTCCTGCAGTCCCTGGCTGGTGTAGGAGGCTCTTGTGGCCTTTTTGATCTGGCTGCCCTCGGCACAGCTGTGGGCATGCTTCCTGCATGCTCTGGGGAGGGCCAAGCCAGGAAGAGGGAACGTGTGAACATGGCCTGTACGTGCTTCCGTGTCTTGCTTGAATTTGATGCTAAGGTTTGACTCCCAGGATGAGGTCTGGCGTTCCTCAGCACGTACAAAGGAAGTTTAAGACATCTTTGTTTCCAGTGAGTCACGTATCGTCTGCATCCAATGCAGGTATCTAAAGCCCAGGTCTGCTCTTTCATATCTAACCACGCAGATTTTTGGTGGACCGCTGAGGTCGGGCTGCAACCTTTGTGCTGTCTCTTTGATGAACTTCTCATTTTGCTTCTCCGCTAACGCAGCCCCAAAGTGTCTGCCAAGTCTCCTCGTGTGCCTTAAAAGTGAATCCTCTGTTCTGGGGTAACAGTGTTCCTGGGGGATGTGAACAGCATCGCAAGTTGCCACTCTAAAAGCCAAAGATAAACTTTCCACATGGCTTGTAACTTTTGTGAGAGACGCTTTGTGGTGAGAATGCTGTTGTTAAAGTGACCTGCAGTTATGGTGGTTGGGGAGCTTCAGCTGTACCGCGGCGTCCTTCACCCCCGTTCTCTTGGACTGGTTACCACCCCAGGTAGAGAGTACAGCATCCATATTGTCAGCTCTGTGCAGGAGGCCTCCTGCTTTCCTGAGGCACACGAGTGTCTACGTACGCTCTACTTGCCTGCGAAGCGTTGAACCCATCACGTAAAGACTGTTCTGTCTCCTTGTATAGTTACTATCTGCATAGTAACTTGTATTGAGGCTTTGAGCAACCTGGTCTGGTGGAAGGTGTCCCTGCCCGTGGCAGGGGGGTTGGAACTGCATGATCTTTAAGGTCCCTTCCAACCCAAACCAGCCTGTGATTCTATAGGCACAACACGCGGGTGGAGGTTAGGGGAAGAACGCAGTTACAAGGAGAGGGACCAGTGAAATGGAGGCTCTGCAGCAGTGATGAAATAGCCCTTTTCTCTTTGGTGGCTTTTGTCCCTCTGTGCTGAGTCCATGAGCTGGAACTTTCAACCATGTGCGTGGTTTCACAAGTGCATTCTTGTTTGTTTGGCTTTGTTTCTCCCTTGTTCCCCCTTTTGGGCTGTGTGAACCCTCCAGAGCTGCTGCTCGTACCAGGCACTGCTGCAAGGTCCTTCCAGTGTCGAACTCCAATTATTGCTCTAGTAACTAGAGAACCATTTGGGAGAGGTATCCCTGTGGCTAATTTTCTTCTGTCTCTAAAAGCTTTAGAGCCCACATACGTCAGCATGTTCTAGATGGGGGCTGAAATGACTCCCATGCTGGTGTGCAGAAGGGATTGCCCAGGGAAACAGGACTGGATGGTGTTGGTCCCTCAGGCTGGAGCTTTTGACTGCCTCGGTGACCTCCCACCGAAGCCGTTCAATGCCCGCTCCTGGTAGCTGTGTCTCTTGCTCCTCCTGCGTTTGCGTGCACTGAATCAGCTCTCCCTGGCCCACTTCCTCCTCTGGCAGTCTTGAAATGAGCCTTTTTGCAAGAGAGCCGCGTACACGGCTCTTCTCTTTTAAACACCAGTTGCCCACACTGAGCTTGGCACAGTTGGCTGCTGGAGTCCAGCCTTGTTTGGAGCCGAGACCGACTGGGAGGGTACCAGGTGTCTCGCAGAGGCCTGGAGCTGCAGCCAGTAACTCTCGCGGTGCTGTTCTAGCACCGAGGGATGGGTGAGCTGCGAGGAGGAGGGTGAGTTACGGTGCTGTGGCTGCTCACAGTGGCCTAGGGCAGAATGAATGATTCTCATCCCTTGTAACGGTGGTGGTGGGAATCGGGGCTTGGTCCTTCTGCATCTCCCTTTTCAGTTGACTGCAGAAGTCTTGATGCATCGCGGGAGGTCTTGAAGCCCCAGGAGGGCTGTTTCGGGATGTGCTGTGGGGGGAGGAATGGCATCCTGCAGGAAAGAAGGGCACTGCCCTCCAAACGTGCTGGTATATTCTACCAAACTTAAATAAAAAAGCAAAAGCGCTTTAGTAGTTTCAGGGTAGTTTTTTCCCCCCCTTCTTTTCTAAAATTCAGCTTGGGAAAGTTTGAATTCGCATAATGGGAGCTGTAAGACGCAAACAACCAACAGACTATTAACACAAGTGGGCTCCTTGATTTTGTAGCTCTTTTGAGTCCGATCATTTGGTTTCCCAGCTGATGTCTGGCACAATAAGCACTGCTGCTCCGAAGCCAATTTTCCTATTGAGCAATTGGCATCAGACTTTATAGGCCGATTATTGTGATCCTTTCAATAATACTTGCTAGAGACGAATGAGCTTCTAGTGCCAGCTTTTAAATGTTTAAAGCCTGTCATAAAGATGCTGCTCGAGCACTTTGCTAGTCCTGGATGTTGCGTGTTGAGATTTCCCTGCTCATTCACTGGAAGCATCGTGGTGTTTCCGGGCTATTTGGGTTTGGTGAACAGAGAATAGGTCTTTTTCTTTACAGGGTGGTGGAATAAATGACTTTAGTGTCTCGTGGATGTGTATCTTTTGACTGCTAAACCTCCTCCCCTGCTGCGCTAACCCCAGGTTTTTTTCAGAGCATCTGCTGGGCAAAACCCAGCACCTTCTGTGACTCCTTCAGAGCAGCACGTGTGCTCCTCAGCTGGCAGCGTGTGCGCGCTGCCGGCTTTGGGCTAATGTAAAATGATTTTCATGCTTTGGATTTAACTCGTGTTTCACATGCCTTCCTGGTCACTGCTTTTCTTTCTCGGTGTGGAAATGCGCAGAGAACTTTGGATAACAAATTTATTTTCTCTCTTTGCTTGAATTCAAGCGGTGGGTCCCCAGGTTGTTGGGGAAGGCTGGAACTGAAGCATCTGACAGAAGAGTGTACTCCCTTTGCTCTAGAAACCAAGCAAAAAAGATGATTAACCCCGCAGCCATTTATTTGTTCAAGCCAGGAAGTGATGGTTGCAGCCTTGTATTTAAAGGTTTATTTTAGCAAACAATGTTAATTCTCCCAGCTGGTGTTTGCTGCAGCTGGTCTCCTTCCCTGCTTACCAGTTTACATGATCTCACGGAAAATGACCCAGGATCTGATCTCTCTGTCACAGAGAGGCGTTTTCTTCTGCGTCTACCTGACTGCAAAGCAGCTACTTATCCCACGCCATTTCTCACCTCTGCAGCGGGGTGGCATCGCATGATGCTCCCTGATCTTTGGGCATAGGCAGTTGGGATGGTGCTGGCCACTGCCTCTTCTGCCTGACTTTCAAGTGGATTGAAGCACCCTCACAGACTCCCAGCCTGGTTGGGGTTGGAAGGCACCTCTGGAGATCATCCAGCCCAACCCCTGCCCAAGCAGGGTCACCCAGAGCACGTTGCACAGGGTCGTGTCCAGGCGGGTTTGAATATCTCCAGAGAAGGAGACTCCCCACCCTCCCTGGGCAGCCTGTGCCCGGGCTCTGACACCCTCCAAGTCAAGAAGTTTTCCCTCATATTCAGATGGAACTTCCCATGTCTCAGTTTGTGTCCGTTGCCCCTTGTCCTGTCGCTGGGCACCACTGAGAAGAGTCTGCCCCCATCCCCTTGACACCCCCCCTAAGGTATCTGTGAGCACTGATCAGATCCCCCCTCAGTCTGCTCTTCTCCAGCTGAACAGCCCCAGCCCCCTCAGCCTCTCCTCGGAGCAGAGATGCTTCAGCCCTCTGACCATCTTTGTAGCCCTCGTGGGATCCTTTTTGGCTGGTAGGGTGGGAAGCCTGCAGCAAAGGGTGGCCGGCTGGGGACAGTGGAGCAAGAGCTGCCGGGTCCAGCAGAGACCATCCTCCTGTGGCTGGTGGTCACCTTGTCCCTCTGCTCTGGGCGCTCAGCGTGGCGGACAGCCATGAGCTGCATTTCATCTCCACAGTCTACAGCCACCTCACTTCCAGTCTGCCTGAGGAAGGAAGCAATTTCCTGGGAAACTGGCAAACTGGCTTGTGCTAGACAGACGTGTTGTTCTGAGGGTACTGCTGCAGTTGAAGGAATTAAACCCCTCCCAGCGTAGACACGGTTAAACTGAGCCGTGTCTTTCAGCCCAGTTTCCTATGGAAACGAGCCTTATGCAATCCTGCTGTCTGTCAGCCCTTCTCCCCCTCCTCCCCTCCCCAGGAGTTTTTTGCACCGGTTGGCCAATTTCAACCGAATGCGACAGAAGTCTTCAAGCTGTCAAGTTTTGAGAGATTTACTGGAAATAGGTGTTTGCATAGAGCAGAGGGACGGTGTCGGAGCCTGTCTCCGAGGGAAAGGCTGCAGTGAGGGTTTGACTCATACTGGTCACTGAAGAATCCCAGCGTGGAGGAAAGCTTTGAAATGCCTCTGCCATGGGAACAGATGGAGTTGGAGTCTGCACCTCTATAAAACGTTGCCTTGCAAACACAGGCAGATCAAACTTGGGAGCAGTTAATTTTGTCTAGGTGCCTCCTCCATTCCTCTGCTGGAAATGCCCCTCCCAGGGCAGGGGGACTGAGCCAGGTAGGAAACATAACCTGAAACACCGCTGTTCATAGCCTGGTTTAATAAAATAGCCTTAAATGAGTACTGTTATAGTACTGTGGCTGCAAGGGCTGGTGCCTTAGAAGCTATCCCTGCTGGGAGAGGCAGATGGTTGGAGGCCATAATAGCTTCAGTTCACATTTAATCCGTGTGTGTTTGGAGTCAACATCCTTGGAGAGACAGATCGGGTGACTCCGAGAGACAGTTGTAGCAACCCAGACTTAATCCCGGTGCTTGGAGGATACGCTGCTGGTTGCCTGTGGTTTAAGAAGTCTGGGGACAGGAGGGAAGTCAGCAGAGTTTTTGTGGTTGTGACCAGTTAGCTCCAGTGCGGTACTGGCCGTGTGCTGGAGTGGTTTGCACCAAGGTGTTTGACTTGCCAGATGCAAGAGCCTGGGCTTGGAATCAGTTACTGGGCAAAAACTGAGCCCCGGTGTTGTGCTCTTGGGTAGCAGACGGCGTTTGTGGTGGAGCAGTGGCGCGGGACGGCGTGTGGGTAGGAGGTGGCGTGTGGCTGGGTAGGCCGGTGAGGTGGAAGCTGTGCGGGGTGGGATGCAGGCCAGTGATCACCTCTGTTTTCTCCTGCAAATCTGGAATGGGGAAATGATGCGTTCCCCTGCACTGCTCTCTGAGGAAACTGCCAGGCAATAGCTTTTCCTCTGAGGCAACATTACTTCAGCCCGTGGCATTTCTCCCCTGTCATCCCTGTGTACTTAGTGGTGGAAAAGTCCTTCCCCGTGGCTGCAGGCAGGGAGAGCGCTCGGACGATGCATCGCGATGAGCAGGGCTTCCCGTACCCCCACCCTGCCCAGAGGCTTGCGGGGCCCTTGTCCCGGCATCATTTTCCCATCCTGAACAAGGTGGAAACGTGGAAGTGACTGGAAGGGAAGCCAACATCTTCTGCCCCGGTGGGAGTGGTGGTTGCTACAGAAGGGGAGATGGAAATCTCAGAGGGATAACCTCCCCTACCTAGCTGAGGCAAAAGGCCCTTGAAATAACTCCAGTACAAAGGAAAAGGTTTTTCAAAGTGGGCTTGTGTCCTCTCGGCTGTGTTCAGGCGCTGTTTCAGCTCCTGATCGGTGCAAGTGTTGCAGCAGAGAGGCTGTGATGTGTGTCTGTCACTAGCCAGGCCATTCAGCGAGCGCTTCAGGATGGCCGTGGCTCAGCTCCCTCTTTGAAGGTCCTTGGAGAACAGCTTGTGTGTGCATCTGCCTCGCTGGGCGAGCGGAGTAACCAAATTACATCGTCTAATTCCATCTTGGCCTTCTGGTAAGATCCGTGCACGTGGGTGACACAAGGGTGGTGTCTGTCCCCATGCTGACATCAATGAAATTAGTCCCTAATGAAGAATCTTCCTCTCTGTTTTCCATCCCCCTGCTCTGGCTGTCCCACTTCCCACCCATCCCCCTGCTCTGGCTGTTTCTCCCTGTCTGTCCCACCTCCCACCGGCTCCAGCCATGTCTGGGTGCTGCCCCGGGGCTGCTGGTCACCCCCTCCCCAGCAAACCCTGCCCCATATTGCTCCAGCTCTGGCTGACAGCTGCAGTGGCCTTGCTGCCATTTTCCACAGTGCCTTTCTGAGGTGCTGACGCTCCCTGTGCCCGGATCCGTGTTATTTTTGGCACTTTGCTTCGGGCTGAGATTCTCATCTTTTGGCTTGAAAGTCTAGTTCCTGCCTTTTAACTTGGAAAAGGGCAGGAAGGTTTCAGCCACCTGAAGAGCCTAAAAAGACAGCATATTTTATCACTTATATAAACGCCATATTTTCCCACTATATAAAAAGCATCTGTTCCTTCTCCCGCCTGCTCATACATTCCTGTGAGAGGTCTGGAACCAGGGATTGCCTCGGATTCGCCTGTCACGGGGATGTGAGTTGCCCCATTGGCATTCTGCAGCCATCATCGGAGTGGGAGGCTGTGGGAGAAGCGAGGTGGTGAGCACGAGCTGTTGAGCTCTCGGGGCTCCTCGTCCTTCACGTAGACATCTGATAACGCGTGTCGCTTTGATAAGGTGCCTCGTACCTCTTTGGTGTTCCCCGTTACTCCCCTCCTCGCACACCAGACTCTGTGCCGGATGGCGAATGTTCTAGAAAGCTAAATGGAGAGGAGTGTTTTCATCAGCAAACCTCAGAGACAGGGCAAGGGCTTTACCAGTCCCTGCAGGATGCCTCTGCAGCTCTCTGCGATGGTGCCGGTGGTGCAGGAGGGGATGTCCCAGCTCCGCAATGGAGGGCTGCTGGACTCAGTGACTCGCAACCCGTGATGCCCACACCGCTCACTAGCCAAGGCTCATTAAAAAAGTCTCACCTCTTAGCTGCTCTAAGCTGCCTTTCCTTTCAAGCAGGCCCAGAGCTAGAGCTGTCCTGGGAGCAGATGAGTTACAGAAATGATCGTTCCTTTGCGTTGAAGCGAAGCGCTGGGTCAGCAGAGTGTAAAACTAACCCAACCTCCAAGCCCCTGCCTTGGGAGCAGCTGTTCTTTGTCACTCTCTGCAGGGAGATGTCCAGAGAAAAGCTTACTTTGCAAAGGGAATTCCTGGGGCTGCACAGCTTCGAGGAGGAGTCAAAGACTCTTTAAAATGTCTAGGTTTTCAAAATCCTCATGGTATATGGATGCGATGGCACGCTGTGCAGTTGGGTCTGTGCTCGGGGGGTGGTTGCAAAAGGCACGTGCACGTAGTTAGGGGTAGCAGTGTCTGAGCTTACTAGAAATCTTGGTGTGGGAGTCTCTCAGGTTGTTGTTTCATTGGACTAAAGTACTCCTTGGGAAAGGGGTTGGCATTAAGGAGTAAAAAACTGGTTTGTGCTGGTAAACAAAAGCGGAGATACGAGGTTCACCATGCTTGTCCTGTGGCTCCAAATGCAGAACGCAGAATGAGTGTGCTGAGATTTCCACGGAGCAGCCCAAGGCGCTTTTAACCACAGTTACTGGAGTCACAATCATGTTTGTCTGGAGTGGTTTGATTTTCGCCCGATGAGTGGAAAGCTTTCACTGATGAGAGGGAAATCCTAGTTCATGCGAGGTGTCCGTCTCTTCTTTGAAGCTTAAAATGTTCCCTTGTGAGGGTGGGAGCAGAGAGAGGAGGGGAGGTGATGTGATCCAGTCAAAATCGGTGGCAGAAATCCGTGTTAATTTCTGAAAGGACTCTCACTTCTAATTTCTTTTGTCTATTTAAGCCAGTGAAGAAAAAGAAGATAAAACGCGAGGTTAAGATTCTGGAGAATCTACGTGGTGGCACCAACATCATTAATCTGATCGACACAGTCAAGGATCCGGTGGTAGGTGCCTGCGTGTCACGGTGGGTGTGCTGGGCTTGGCGGCAGGCACGGGGCAGGCGCTGCCCCGTGGCTTCTGCTCTCAGCTCAGGTTAGGTGCTGCCTGTGCCTTTGTGCCAGCTCATTAGGGTCTCCTGAGGTGGGTTGGTTTGGATGGGCCAAACCGTGTTCCCCAGACTCTTTTACACCCCTTCTGTGAGTTTCCCGTGGCTGATGGGGGAGAAGGTTTGCAGCCCGACACATTCTCTGTAAGAAAGCAGAGCCTGTAGCCTTCCAGCTTCTGTCTGGGATCCAGAACAGAAGTATCTGCCAGGGCAATTGGATGTTAAGCACTTCTCATCCTTCTGGTTGCTCTCCTGCCCAATGACCAGAGGTCGTATCCTTTGTCTGTGTTGCCACAATTACCCCATTCCCGGGAAGTTTTCTCTGACCAGCAGCTGGCTGAGGTCCGTGACTCCCGGCCTGCTGGCAGCCGCGGAGGGGAAATGATGCTGCGGTAGCGTTAGCAGCCCTGGCTGACCTTCCTCCTGCGATGGGCTGTGAGGCCTTGGCCCCTGGTGACACCTTGGCCTTGCCCAGTGCTGTCTCTGCTCCGTGGCATGGGGAGGAGCAGCAGCTTGCTGCGTGGGGTGTAAGCGAGGCTCGCCTCCGCCTGCTGCTCTCCGCAGCAGAGGTTGGGTAGGAAGCAAAAGCTTTCTCAGGTCTCTTGGGGCAAAGAAGGGTCAAGAGGGTGTTTTAAACTATGACTTTCTCTCCCTCTCTTGCAGTCAAAGACCCCTGCTCTGGTGTTCGAGTACATCAATAACACAGATTTTAAGGTGAGTCTGCCTGAGTGTGGAGGGGGAAGCCTTCCCATTTCTGTTAAGAGTGGGTTGTCAGCTACTCCTGGAGAGCTAGGGGGGCAGTTTGGAGTTTTCACCTATGTCAGCTTCACTTTCCTGTCCCCATGTAAGTCAGAAACCTGTGAATAGGCTCTAGATGAGAAGGAATAAAAAGCTTGTGTGCTGAATCTCCTCCTGACTTGGAGGAGTAAGTTCAACAGGTTAGATATTCTTACACCCCTCTCGATTTAGTAATCACTGCTGTGCTGTATATTCAGCCCCAGTTAATCCCTGTGCTGCGATGCTCTATTTACAGCAGTGCAGTTGATGGAGCAGGTGACGCTGATTTGGGCTGGAATCCTTCAGACCTGGGGACTTTGGGGTGGCAGAGGCTGGAGAGCACATCTGCCGCTGCCGGTGGGCCTGGTAGCAGGGGACTGAGCAGTCTTGAACACATCTTAAGAGTTTTTCTGCTTGCCTGAGGCTGCAGCGTATTCCCTGGCCTTTCTGATTTCTGAGGAGCTCCAAGTGGTGTTATTCCTTCCCGAAACAGGGGTCCTTCTGTCTGTGGCTACGACTGCCTGTGCTGCTGAAACGCTGCTGGCTGGCAGCAGCGAGGTGATACACAAAACGGACATATAATTAGCAACCACACCTATTTTAATGGTATCTTTGCTTCCCCCATGTGAATTTTTACCCTAAGTCATTAAGTCAGTGGTGGAGAATTAATTGAGCAGTTGCCATTGGAAAGCCAGCAGTCTTCCCCCCTGCGCTGCTCAGAGAACTCTTCCGTCCTCCGTTACGTTTTTCTGCCTGTCTGTGCCAGGTGTTATGTAGGTACACGCCTTGTAGGATGCAGCTTCAGCAGATACACCAAACACCCAGAGAAGGACCCTGGGCTGGTGTTGGTGGAAAGGAGGCAGCTTGTCAGCTGGCCCACGGACCGTCTCACCTGCAGCCCGGCACGCTGCGAGGCAGCACACGTTGTTTCTGTCCCTCTGGGCTCGGTCTGGCAAGCTGAATCCTGCTGGGTGGGCTGCTGTGCATAGCCAGAGCTGCAGCCGTGCTGGCGGAGGTGGTGTTAGTGCTGTTTAATCTCATGTAGGGACTGATTGCAGAGGCTAGAATAACTTGGAGCAGCGTCTGCCCTGACAGCCCTGGGCGAGGAGATGAGTGTTGCCTCCACCAAGTAAACAGCCATGAGAGGAGCGCTGTGTGGTGACCTTTCCGGGCTAATTAAAGCACGCTTGGTTTGTCTGGGCTTCGTTGGCATCAGCTGGGCTGTTCCAGTGCTGTATGTATGTTGGGAATGTGCCCCTGTGCTTCTCCTGGTGACCCAGGGACTTTTCATAAGGCGGATCCTGGAAGTTTTTAACTTCCTATTTAGAGATTATTTATTTATTCATTTATATTTTAAGTATATGGCTTGAATAAAATAGGTTGCTAGGGCAGAGGCACACCTTGCTGAGGATCGCTGTGTATGTCTCCTAGTCAGAATGGGATTACACCACTCAGTCATGTCCTTAGAGGAAAAAATTATCATCAAAGATATCACCCAGTAACTGAAACACATTCACAAAGTGGAGCATTAAGTAGTAACTTGAGGCTGGTGGCCAATAGGGACCCTTAACTGAAAAATGCAGGGCTTGGAGAACATGGTAGGTCAGCTGTCCCAGCCACGCCGTGGTCTGGCCACAGCAGAAGCAGCACTGCTCAGCTCTGGCTGCAGCGTTAGAAACAACTCTGTGAGTTTGCAGCAGATCATTTGTAGGCTCCCAGGAGAAAGCCTGGCTCCTTGAGGAAGTCCACATCACAGCTGTACAAGTGCAAGACAGAAAGTCTTGATGCTTTTGATGCTGATTGGTGCAAGGCAGGAATAACTTGTCTTGGGAATGCAAGTGTGTCCCCCAGGGCATGCTCGTGTTCAGAGCGTATTTGTAATCTGAATTTCACCAGCTATGTATGGGGCGTGGGGGTTATTTGAGCTACGCTCCCATGAGCTCTGCTGCCTGTTTGGGTAGGTTCTTGGGGCTGCAGCTAACTGGCAGATTACCGAGCTGCTGCTACTCACAGGGGCCTGTGGATATCTTCTTCTAGACAGAGGCTCCCAAGCTGTCTCTTCCCTTGCTCTGAAGCGCCCTTGCCCAGCAGAACGCTCAGAGTAGATGAGACCGCTTGTGTTGGAGGTCTTGGTTTGCCCTGTCCCTCCATACATGAAGCAGCTGGAGAGCACCCAGTGATTGTCCCCTCTGCTCCACAGTCCTGATCTCTCCGGGCAGCCAAATTCTGCTGGAGTTAAGTGCCACGTGAGCTAATCCTGGTGACAGGGACCTCTTCTCTTTGTTTTGAGGTGGCTGCTGCTCATCTGCCCATCTCTGCATTGACTTCTGGTTCAGCAGTACTGATGAGTACCATGCAAATACCACTGCCAAATCACCTTTGGGGGTGTGAGGGCGTTCCCAGGGCAGCTTGGGTACAGCAGGTGGTTGCTGACCACTTTACAGGATTGTGTTTTTCTCTGTCCTGTTGGCAATAGTTGCTCACCACCTTGGATGTCTCCTCAGTTTTCTCCTTTCTGGCAGTTTCTTTCCTTCAACATTATTATTTTTTTGCTTAATGTTAATATTTTCACCCCTTTGCCCATTCAAATGGCAGGACACTATTCTGTGCGCCCATGAAAATGGCTGCTGGGTTTCCTCAGCAGAGGCACCTGCAGTTCTGTGGGGCCTAAGCCATGGCTGTGGATGATTCCAGGTCAGAAACACAAGCTTTTATTCCACATAGTTTGGCTATTTTTAAATGACTATTAACAGGAGACTTAGGTGATACCTCCCTAGAGCTGATTACATTTTCTTAGATGACCTGGCTGGGTCCCTTCTGAAAGTGGTGGCTCAGTTCTCCCAGGGATGATGAGTTGGAACTAGACTAAATGCATATTCTCCTGCGTGAGGACAGCAGCTTGTGTGTGGGGCTGGTGTTTCTCTTCAGACCTGCTGCATTGTTATCTGTGAGCGCTCAAGCTCCCCACGGTCACCTGCCTTATATGATAGCTGCACTGCAGAGCCACGCGGTCAATTGAGTAATTCACCCCCAGTGAAATTAAAGGTCTTTTGCTAATTGGTTTCAAACTAGAAATGAGGCACCTGTCCTTCAGCCACCGTCAGCTGTCACGTATGTTGTGTAGTCCCTGAGTATACTGTGCCTTTCGTCGCCCTGAAGAGGCAAATCCCTGGGTAAAGGAGGGGAAAGAGCCACATCTCCAGGAGCAGTGCTGGGTTGGGTTTGCTATTTCCTTCTTAAAACAGGCCTTGTGCGATCCTGAGTGCTGGCAACCAGCTGAGCAGATGTTGGAGCTGATCTGAGTGATCCCCACAGTGATGGTTCTGATAGTTTCGCTCCAAAGTGCCAGCTGTAAGAGCAGAGCATGGGACGTGGCTGTAAAGGGGGTGTCCGCTCTCCCCTGCCAGGCTGGGCAGAGGGGATTTGGAGTCCACTGTTAAAGCCTTCTTGGGGCAGCTGCTGTGTGGGACCCATTTGCAGTGGAAACCTTGGCTCTGTCCTTCAAAGCCTTCTGCGTTCACTGGCTGCCTGCAGTGGGGCTGAGCACAATCCTGCAGGGACTGTGGCCCACAGCAAGCAGAGCCTGGGCGCTGTTAGCCACACTGTTGGCCTTGGCACAGCGAGAGGGTCAGAGGTGCTGGGTTTCACAAGCAGCTCTT
Source organism: Nyctibius grandis (assembly GCF_013368605.1). NCBI lineage: Eukaryota > Metazoa > Chordata > Aves > Nyctibiiformes > Nyctibiidae > Nyctibius > Nyctibius grandis. Next base: position 848,031 of record NC_090669.1, read on the forward strand.
CTAGGGAAGTCAGTTGAAAGCTGGTTGCCCAACGGCTGCCTCTGCTGAAGGCTACGAGTCGTAGAAGTGACAGCATCATGGGCCTGAGAAGAAAGGCTTCGGTGACCTCCCTTCCGTCCCCTCCCCGCTTCCAGGCAGTGAGAGGCAGAGGAGCCAGGGAATGGGGAAAATGGGGTCTAGCCTTGTTCTGCTGCTGCCTCTCCTGCCCTCCTCCTTCCCCGGGTGCACTGATGTTGCCCAGGTGAAGTTGAACAGGGTAGTGATTCTCAGAAAGACATATTTTAAGCATCTCTGTCCCCCCATGGTGTTTGTTACCTAACAAGCCATTTAAACAAGCTCCTGGAAGGGCTCAGCTGTCCTCTGCCAGCCCTGGGTCGTGCGCCAGAGCCGTGTGCAGGCGAGTCAGGAAATCTGTCCCTGCCGTAGCTTGTGGCTGTGTCTTTTTTGCTCCCTACTCACTTGTCTGCTTCAGTGTGTTGCTCCGAAGCGTTAGGATCATCCCAGCTCATGAGAATACGATGCAGCTTGTGTCGTGGAGGCTGTTAAAGCTCTGTGTGTGTAAGTGACACTTGTATGTTGTCAAATGATTTCCCAGAGCAGTGTTGGGGGTGGTGGGGCTGTTTGGAGCTTGGCCCTAAGGCAGGATCCTGAGGATCTCGGCATGGGCCTGGATGGGATCTGGGGCCAGAGCTGCTTTCTTAGAATGTGAATTTCAATCCCTCGCTCTGGGATTTTTTCCTGAAGCTGCCAAGTGGTGCCCGTGATGGGCAGCTGGCTCCAGTGCTGATGCAATCGGTGATTTGACTGAGCTGTGAGATGATCCTTGTTTGTTAGAAAGGGCAGAGGGGTCTGGTCCTGCTGCTGCCCTGTGAGTGTCCTTCCTTGCCCTGCCCGGGCGTCTCGCTTTACTTTCCCTGGGCGAGAGCACAGCCCAAAGCGGTCGGGCTGGCACCGCTGCCAGTGACAGATATAGAGCAGAAGGCAAATTTGGGGCCAGTTGTGACCTGGCGTGGGAGCAGCAGGATGATGAGTTCTCCAGTGACGGTGCTGGTGGCACGGTGTAGGTTAAAGTGCACCCTGGATCTTTGTCACTTCCGCGTGAGTAGCCGCAGAAGGACACAGAGAAGAGGAGGGTGGCGAACATGTGCTGGCAACAGACACCTCACTGAGACTCCGAGCTGTGCTCTCCTTGGCCCCACAACCATTTCTGTGCTGTTGAGTTGCCTTTACCCTGAGACAGAGGGGAGCCTCCACGGCTCTGAGGCCGTCTCTACTCTTTGTGCTTCCCCACCCCATGCTCCTTTAGGTTGTTTTCCTCTCCCTGCCCCACCTTGAGCACTTGGAAGCCTTGCCCATGTGGTCCCAGCCTGCCTGCCCTGAGTGCTGTTATCCATGTTGTCAAGTCACCATGATCACTTTGCATGTGAACAGAGAGTCAAGATCATCTGTGCCAACTCCAGCATGTTCTGAAGGGCTTGCTGTCTTCTCCTTGGACAGACAGCCTGCCTGGCTCCTGCTGGAAAGAAGTCATGACAGGTCTGAATGATCCCAGTAGCATTTCGCAGGAGCTCTTGCATCCTTTCTGGGTTTCCTAGCGTGTAGCCCTGGCAGGTCTGAGACCAGGACAGCCCTCAGGAGTGGCAGCATTCACAGGGGGTCTGGAATGGGGTCAGTGATTGGAGGCAGGTGGGGTGCAGGAAATGAAACTAATCCAAATCTGGAATATTTATTTTTGTTTCTCTCTTTTTTTTCCCCTCCCTCCCCAAATCTGTTTCAGCAATTGTACCAGATCCTGACAGACTTTGATATTCGGTTTTATATGTATGAGCTGCTGAAGGTGAGTGGCATCGCGTACGGCAGTCTGGGTGTGGAGACCAGGAATGAGAGGGGCAGTAGTGGGGCTCACGGGGCAGTGCTGCTGAGCGGTTACTTCTCTTGTGTTCGATGAAGAATCCATGTCTCATAACTCAGGAAGGTTTGGGAAGAGATCTGGTTACCTGCCTTGTTGCTGTGAGGTCTTACAGCCAAACTAGGGACCTTAGGTCACCTTCAAAGAGTCTCTGATCCTCTGGGGTCTGTTCTTTCCCCGTGAAGCGTTTGTGATTGTTAGTGGCCAGGTAGGACTGTGCTTGGTCTCCCTGTGTCTCTAGCACTTTGAGGCTGCTATGAGGAAAACCAGCTCCCTCCCAGACAGACCCAGTACGAGCACAGAGAGGCATCTGCAGGGCTGGGGAACCAGGGACTCTTTAGCACACTAAGGAGAGCAGAAGAGAGGGATTGCCAGCTCCAGGCATTCTTCTCCTGCAGTATTCAGCTGCAGCCCCAGAAGGTGACTTCTGCCCACTTGGTCTTAGACCCCTGTGTCTCTGGGTGGGGAGAATCTAGGACACTTGAAGAACAAGCTGGCCAGCTCGGTGCCCTGTGGTCGCAGAACCCCATGAATGTGGTTTTGGGGAACAAAGCTTCTGGTTATGCTGGCTGTTACGTGTTGATATAACGCTGGTATTTTCCTTTGAGACCTCCCAGCCAAAGCTTTCCCTGCCCCTCTGACTGAGGCCAAGGGGTGCCCTGAATACCTCCTCTTAACTAGCCTGGCTTGCACCTCCCCATGGAAACGCTCACGGAGCCGTACGGCAGATCTGGGAGATCGGCTGCGCTGCCTCTCTGGGATCTCTGGCTGCAGGACACCGGAGGCAGCGGGGCGTTAGGGAGAGCTTACAGGTTTCGGCTCATCCCAGGGCTGTTCTGTGCTGACCTGCTGGAGCAGCAGCTTGGCTGTGTCAGGTTCTAGCAGGGCCTCGGGACTTCTGGGCTGGCACTTTGCAGGTCCCCTGCCCCTGGAAGTGAGTGGTACAGGCTAGGGAAAGCCCTTTGTGCTCCACGACTTGGTGACTGCAGGAGACTTCCTGAAATAGATCTAGTGAGCTTGGGGGACGCTTTCTTCTCTGCATCTGTCTGCAAGGGAAGGACTCTCCTGCTGAAGCTCGGAGGGAGCCTGAGGCAGCCCAGGATTAGGGTGGGAAGGGTTGATGACTTTAGATGATCCAGCCTTGGGACAAGCAAGACTTCAGAACAGCTTCATCCCTAGAAGCAGTTTGTCCAACCTGGTATAGATCTCCTGTACTGGAGATCCCAGGACCACCGTTTGCTACGACTCCTGTTGGTTGTGAGGCCACGTGTCAGTGCAGGGATAATCCCTGAGGCCTTGCAGTGATGGATGCTGCAGCCTCCGACGCTTCCTGCTGCGGCAGGGGCCCAAGGACAGTGTTACTACCCTGGCACTGATGTCTTGGATATTGAATGACTGCAGACTCTACCCTCCTTCCGTGCTGCTGGAGATCTCAGAGCATCTGATACGTGTTGATGGATGGATCTCTCTTCCCCTTGGAGATGAGAAAACAACATTCTCCCCCCCTTGCTCAAGGGAACAGCTGCGAGGTGGCGGGAGTGGTGCAAGGTCACGGAGCTGGAGAGCTTCTGTGTGCTCCTGCCTTCGAGCTTTAAGCAGCATCGCTCTCCCTCATGCTATCGCTTGTCTTTTGTAAGTGCAGGTTTGGCTTAAGCGAGCAGGGCAGAGGTGGCTTTCTAGCTTGTGTTTTGGGACACAGGTGGAAAGCTGCACCAGAATCACAGAATCAATCAGGTTGGAAGAGCCCTCTGGGATCATCAAGTCCAACCATGGCCCTGACACCACCATGGCAACTAGACCATGGCACTAAGTGCCATGTCCAGTCTTTTCTTAAACCCCTCCAGAGATGGTGACTCCACCACCTCCCCGGGCAGCCCCTTCCAATGGCTAATGACCCTTGCTGAGAAGAAATGCTTCCTAATGTCCAACCTGACCCTCCCCTGGTGAAGCTTGAGGCTGTGTCCTCTTGTCCTATCAGTAGTTGCCTGGGAGAAGAGGCCGACTCCCACTTCACTACAACCTCCCGTCAGGTAGTTGTAGACTGCACTAAGGTCACCTCTGAGCCTCCTCTTCTCCAGGCTAAACACCCCCAGCTCCCTCAGCCGTTCCTCGTAGGTCAGACCCTCCAGACCCTTCACCAGCTTGGTCGCCCTCCTCTGGACTCGCTCCAACACCTCAACATCTCTCTTGAAGTGCGGGGCCCAGAACTGGACACAGGATTCATGGCACAATATTCACTGGCCTCACCAGTGCCGAGTGCAGAGAGAAAAGTCTGGTTTATGACCAGAAGGCCATAAAACTGTGTGTGTGTAAGAATCATCCCCTTCTGGGGAAGAGAGCGTGACCTAGGAAGCACAGGGCTACCCAGGTTGGAGCGTTGGGCTTGTCACCAGGTGGGACACCTCTCTGCATTGTATTCTTCAAAGACTCTGCAGGGAACACGGTTCCAGGCCCTGTGACTGCAGTAGGATGTGAGATCAATACAGTCTTGTTGCCAGCTTGTCACTTCATCACGTGCAGCGTAAGAGCTGAACATGCCAGTTCCTCGTGCCAGGGTTGCAGCACTTCCTCATGGATGGGGCACTCTTGCTCCTGCCTGAGGCCTGTCTGTTTTATTGCTAACACTGTGCCTGTGGTTCCAGACGTGTCTAATGTATGTGCGTGTGTCTGCCAGGCCCTGGATTACTGTCACAGCATGGGGATCATGCACAGGGACGTCAAACCCCACAACGTCATGATAGACCACCAACAGAAAAAGGTACCGTGGCACCAGGGCTTACAAGGGGGGTTTTTCCAGGGCAACCTGAAACTCTGCTGCCCCTGTACCCGTAGCCTGGGCAGCTGTACTCACCCCTTTAACCTTTCTTTACCCGCTCCCCTCCACTTGTGCCTGTGTCAGGCAAAAGTCCCACCGGGGAGTCCATCGCTTGGAGGTTGCTCTTCCCCCCAGCCACACTGGGTTTCTTTGCTGAGAGGAGCAGGTCTGGGCCATTAATATCCACGTGGGGAGGTGTGGCAGTAGGGTGCAGAGGCCCTGGGCAGAAGGGTGGCCTTGTCTGAAATACACTTGGATATTTTTACCTAGGGGACATAAGCTCCTCCTGCAATACAGCCTGCTTGTCCAGCCGTGGCTTCCTCACTGCTGGGTCACGGGAAACATTTGTACCCGGCTGGCTACCATGGAAATGGGCAGCACAGGGAGCTTCCCCACCCCCTCATGGTACTTGTACCTCGTCGGGTGCTGTGTGTACTTGTCTCTGCAGGGACCTGGGATTTGCAGCAGCATATTAGTTGCTGGTCCACAGGTCCCTCCCTGTCAATCAGCAGTGGCTGTACAGGCAAGGCAAGGCTTATAAGGAGGTGGAAATCTCTTGCTAGACCTGCTGTCCTTCAGTAACACGGCAGGTCATCCGTCCCTGCGACTGCGGAGGAGATGGCCTGCCTCGCAGGCTGTGGTGGGCCACCCTCCTGCCTCGTTTCCTGCTCTCAGCCCCCAGGTAAAATCAACGCTGCCTTCGGCCCAGCCCTTCTAAAGAGCGGGATAAGACAGTTGGATTTTGCCTGTTCTCTAGTATGCAACGACCTGTCTGCTGTGGCTGGTGGTGCTGGTAAGGAGCCAGTTGCCCAGCAGTAACAGTGTGCTTGGACTCAGGAGGCAGAGGAGCTCTCTAAGCTGGGCTTTGCCCCACCAGCGAGCCTGACCAGAGCACTGCTGAGAGCATCTCCTCTCCTCAGAGCACCTCCCTGCATCCTGGGCTCCACGCTTGCATCGCAGCATTGAGAGGTTTGGCCAACATGGCTTCACCTAACGAGCTCATACTGAGGCTCCTGACTCTGTGTCTCTTTATCCATGTTCAGCTGCGGCTCATAGACTGGGGTCTGGCCGAATTCTACCACCCAGCTCAGGAATACAACGTCCGTGTGGCCTCTAGGTACTTCAAAGGACCGGAGCTCCTTGTGGACTACCAAGTAAGAGTCTTGCCGCCTCCTTGGCTAGCCAGTGCTACCACTTGTGGTTGCACTTTGGCCACCTTTGGGTTGTCTGGTTTTGCCTGCCAGGGCATCGCTGGGTTGGGAGGAGGCTGGCTGTGAAGCGAACAGGCGGAGGTTGCCTGTGCGGTGGGGGAACCGGGCTGTGGTGAGCGTCCCTTTTCTGACAGCTTCTCCTTTGTCCCCTCAGATGTATGACTACAGCTTAGACATGTGGAGTTTAGGCTGTATGCTAGCAAGCATGATCTTCCGAAAGGAGCCCTTCTTCCACGGCCAGGACAATTATGACCAAGTAAAGACTTTGCTACCTGGCTTATTTCATGAGACGTTTGTCACCGCCTCATCTCTGTGTGTACAGTGGGGAGGTTCTGGGGACTGGGCCATCAGGCTGGGAGGATGTTGCTGTGTGCTTAGTTAAGCCACCTGGGATTATGCTTCACTACCTTGTACAGGAGACTTGTTTCCTGCACATATTGCAAAAACAAGTTTCAAGGGAGATGTTCCTTCCATCTGGGATGTTTCCAGAAGGAGAGCTCTTAGATTTGGGCAGCTCTGTCTCTGCAAAAGAGCGGTGGCCTGCCCTTCTGCTCGCTCTCAACATGCCTCTTGTTCCAGCTGGTTCGCATCGCAAAGGTCCTGGGCACAGACGAGCTGTATGGGTATCTGAAGAAGTACCACATAGAACTGGACCCGCACTTCAATGATATCCTGGGCCAGTAAGTGGAGAAGTGAAATGCTGCCTTTTTTCCTTGTTACACAGAGAGGGAGATAAACTGATGTCCATCCCCTTGAAGGACTCTCAGCAAAGGCCTGCTTTGATATTCTGGGTCACAGTGCTGCCTGCAGGCCTCCCATCTGGCTGCTCATGCCATCTCAGGAGGTCACCGAAACGCAGGCTCTTTCCTTTTGCCTCTCCCGTGATCCACGAGCCATCCCCTGTTTCTTCCTTCTCCTGCTCATTGACATCCTAGAAGTGGAGATGTAGACACTGGAGTTGAGTGTGGGCTGAGGGGCTCAAAATCTCCCAGCTGAGATTTCTGAAAAGGACGAGAGGTGGATGGGAGAGCAAGGACAGCTTCTGTGAGGCTGGCTGGCAAGCCAGAGCACTTCTGCTCCCGAGGGTGTCACCCTTCCTGCTGCGTGCTGTTGGCTGGTCCCTGTAGACAGAAGGCAACGTGCAATATTGTGCCTTTCCCAGGCGTTAGGACCTCCACACACTTGTGTAACTGAAGAAGAGGGTTTTCCCTCTTCAGCAAGTGCTTGTGCAAGGAAGAGCTGTAGGCACTGTCGGTCGCAGCCATCTCTTCTTAGAAGGGGATGGTGGCAGGTGATTCCCCTGGGAGCTCTGGGCACTGCTGGGCTGGTCAGAGCTGGGCAGTGACAGCCGGTCCCTTTGCAGGCATTCCCGGAAGCGCTGGGAGAACTTCATCCACAGTGAGAACAGACACCTGGTCAGTCCTGAAGTCCTAGACCTCCTGGACAAGCTGCTGCGATATGACCATCAACAGAGGCTGACCGCCAAGGAGGCGATGGAGCACCCTTATTTCTGTGAGTCTGTGGAGAAGCTGCTGCCAGCTGGGATGGAGAGGGGTCTTGGGGTGTGGGGGCAAATTTTGGCTTCCCGCTCTGTGGAAGCCTTAGCAGCTCTGTGGGTTTTGAGGGCAGTTTCTCTGGAAGGGTTTGCCAGGGTGGAGCTTCCGCTTTATTAAATGCTGTTTCCCCTTCCTGCCTGCTCTGTGTCTCCTGCAGATCCAGTGGTGAAGGAGCAGTCCCAGCCCAGCTCAGAAAACGCTGTGCTCTCCAGTGGCCTGACAACAGCGCGATGAAGACTGGAAAACGACGGGTAATTCAAGATGTTTACAAATAAAAGCAAAACCTTCGGTCACACAGTGAAGGGAAAAGAACCAAGGACCCCCCCCTCCTTCCCCTCCCCTTTATACTCGGCAGAAATCTAACCTTGGGGGGGGGGTCATAAACCTCAGTTCCTCTCTGGTGGTTGTGGTTAATGTAACTCTAACCCTGTGGTACCAAAGCCCTGGGCAAATGGTCTTGCAAGAGCTAAACATGTAGTGATATCCCCAGGGCTCAACACAACTGATTCTGGTTCACATCTCTATGGATCCTTCTCTTCCTTCCCAGTCCAGTCTTCCCCACCATGCTGGTGGGGACAAATTGGTCGTTCCACCATCAGCCCTTAGCATGCCTCTTTCTAAACATGCCTTTCTGACTTGTAGACTCTGGATGAACCAAATTCAGGCTGGGGGTCAGCAGGTGCAACTCTTGTTTTGAGGTCTAAATCCTACTGCTCACTCTGGGCTTGAATTTGGCCCTTGAATTCCAGTTTCGATTGCGAATGCCGGGGGCGGTTGGGGGGGGAGGTTCGACAAAAAAAAAACAGCCCACAAACCCAGCAGCATCTCAGGAGGGGTTGGGAGCGTTAAAACGAAGGCACTGAGGCGAGTTGCTGGGGAGAGGTGAGATCCCCCCCTCCAGGCTCGCTCTGAGAAGAAACCTCAATAGACCTGCTTTGGAAACGTGTGAATGTGAGGGCTGCTCTCGGGGCAGGAGCGGGGAGGGACTGGCCAGGCTTTCCCACGGAGCTCAGGAAAGTCAAGTGTTGCAAGACTTCTTGTGATAGGTGTGCAACCACGTACCTCACGGCGTGGCTCCCATGAGAATTCGTGCCAGACGCAGACTTGTGCCAGAGCGCGGCTCTGGGGCGGTTCAATCCAGCGCCGCAGGACGGAGGAGCGGAGAGGAGGCCGGGGAGGAGAGCACGGGGAGGGGGGGAGGATCAGCAAACAGCGGCGTGGTCTGTCGGGGAGGGGGCTGTGCAGCTACTGATCCAGGACTTGGGATCCCACGGAGTGTTCTAACGAAGTCAGGCATTTGTTGAATTCTGGGGTGCCGAGCCTGTGGCGGGGGGTGGGGGGTTCGTCTTGCGGGTTCTTTCATCAGATCCCTCAATGGCTTTAGAGCCCCACAGTTCACAGTTGCCTCCTCTACTTGTTCTGTGTGTAACTTCATCAAGTGGTTCTGGTGACACTCAAACCTAGAAGCTGGAGATAGTGTTTTCCCACCAGCACCTAAACACAGAATTTCCTTCTGCGGCATTGTTGAAATAGTTAATTTTTTATAAGGTTGCAATGTTTCTATTTGAAACATCTGTTTACATTCCATATTCCAATAAAGTTCTATTGGCATTGATAGCAGGTCAATCCATTTGTATAAATCACTGAAACCAATAAATATCTATACGTCTGAACGTCTGCCGTCTCCAATCTATGGGCTAGCCAGAAGGAGGGAGAGCTGAAGGCATTGCCTCCTCAAGGAGGTCACGTTGGCTCTTCCAACCCCTCTTGGCTGAGTATTTTTGGGAGCTCTTAGTCTTTGGGTGCAGTTCATGCTGTCAGCCCTGAGGGTTTCATTGTGGCAGATTGTCTCTGCCTCCACGAGGCTGCAGAGGAGGTGCGAGGTTTTGGGTACGGCTGTTGTGGGTACCGGTCTGGGTCTGTCTGTTATGTGGCTGGTCAGAGGAGAAGTCACCGATGCATGGCTGGGAGTTGAGGGTTCTCCCTGTGCTGGTCTCCTCTCGCCCTGCGTGGATGGCTTTTCCTAAAGGTGTGCTGAGCGGGGAGGAGCTCTTCTTTCCTCCCACCCTGGGCTACGGCCAGTGCATGAGCTCAGTGATCAGTGTCCAGGCTGAGGAGCCGTCTGCGGTGTTGCTGCCGTGCCGTAGGGCCCTTGCTAACGTTACCTCTCCTGCAGATGCTGCCGAAGGCTTTGGCGAGTGTTTCCAGCCCTCTGGCCTGAGAGGCCTGGGGGTCTTTTGGAGCGAGTCCAGAGGAGGCCACGAAGATGCTCAGAGGGCTGGAGCCCCTCTGCTCTGGAGACAGGCTGAGAGAGCTGGGGCTGTTCAGCCTGGAGAAGAGAAGGCTCCAGGGAGACCTTCTAGCACCTTCCAGTACCTGAAGGGGCTGCAGGAAAGCTGGAGAGGGGCTTTTGACAAGGGCATGGAGTGACAGGACGAGGGGGAACGGTTTTAAACTGAAAGAGGGGAGATTGAGATGAGATGTGAGGAAGAAATTCTTTGCTGTGAGGGTGATGAAACCCTGGCCCAGGTTGCCCAGAGAAGCTGTGGCTGCCCCCTCCCTGGCAGTGTTCAAGGGCAGGTTGGATGGGGCTTGGAGCAACCTGGTCTGGGGGAAGGTGTCCCTGCCCATGGCAGGGGGTTGGGACTGGATGGGCTTTAAGGTCCCTTCCAACCCAAACCAGTCTGTGACTGTATGATATGATTCTACGATTTTGTGCTCTTAAGCTGTGCCAATACCAGCAGGATTGGTTTGGGTTCTTAACATCAATCTCTGAACTGATTTGAAACATGTATTGAAGTGCTCCGTCGAGAAGAGGCAGGAGTGGGTGGATGTTTCTCATGGCCTCTCCAAGTTGCTGTGGGGGAAACTTGCCCGTTTTCCAGCTCTTGTGTGTTGGCATTTCCGGCTTGCGGAGAGCTGAGGCAGAAGAGGGGTGGGGGAGAAGAACGAGTTCAGTGTGGAAATTTCAATAGGTGAAAAATGGTCGTCGTTGTATATGAGCGTTTGACAGGGTCCAAACCTGACGGTGGAGTTTCAAAGTGGTGCTTCGGGAAGTATCAGTAAACCTGAGTCACAAATTCCTGCCTCAAGCAGAGGAAGAGAGATGCTCTTCCCAGCGAGCGACATGGGTAAATGGCTTTCCGTGGTTGCAGTAACCAGAGAGGCTGGAACAACCTACCCCATATCTCCCCACATCCCCAGCCCAGCTCTAGGGTAGGATGAGCTGTGACAGATTCATGCCGGAGGGAATCATGGCAGTTGAGCAAGCGTAGCCTGGGAGCGAGGAGGGTGCGGAGTCTCCTGATCCCAGGGCAGTGTGGACGCTTGGATGCAGCTCAGGCCAGTTCCTCTCGGCACCTGTTGGCCCTTCCAGCGCTCAGAGCAGGAAACCCTGCTCTCCTCTGGCCCTTAACGAAGCGTTGCCCTGCCTGTAGGGACAGCTGGGAGCTGGAGAAGACAGTGCCTTGTCCTTTGGAAGGAAGGAGACTGGGGAACGTGCATCTTCATATGCTTTCTCCTGGAGAAAGTTGGGAGAGTCCTGGTGCACGTCCTGGCCTTTCAGGTTTCTAGCAGACGTAGAGCGCAGGTTGGCTGAACGCCTTGTAAGAGGAAAGGCTCAAAACTAGAACCACGGCAGCCATTGAGGGATGCGGGAAGCAACTTCCCCGGCTCGTCTGTGCCGGTGTGTGCTGTGGCATGACGGGAGCCTTCAGCGGGGCTAGAGGAGATGCTTGTGGCAGCAGAGGGAGACTTAACAGAGGAGGTTGGGGAGTAAAAAGTCCCAAGTTGTGTCTGGCTGCCCATCAAAGTGCTGCTTTGCTGAGCTGCGTCTCTCCCTTGCCTTGCTTGGCCCTGCCTTCCCCTCTCACCCTGCCCTCCCTCCCAAAGCAGGCTGAGGAGGCCCCGCTGTCCCCACCTCCAGAGGGGCAAGGAGGGTACAGCGGGGCCTGGCTGGCAGCGGGGTGGCAGGACATGGGGCAGTGTCCCCAGCCATCTCCTCGTCACCTGGGCTGGAGGAGCTCTGTGTGGAGCTGGCAGTGCCCCGCGACGCTCACTTCCCTCCTCCCGTCTCTCCTCAGGTCCGATGCTGTTGCTCCCAATTTTCCATAAGCAGAATGAGAACCAAACCAAACGTCCTGTCGGCGCGCGTAGAGGGACGGCGGGCAGGGCTGAGAGCGGGCAGCACGCCTGGCTGGACAGCACTCACCTCTGTAGGACCCTCCGAGTGTTAAAGGTTCTTCTGCCTTTGGTTCCTTGTTGAGCTCTTCCTGACCCAGAAAGCGTGGAAATGAGAAGGGTGCGAAGCAGTTGTTGGTTAGTTGTTCCTCCCTCCGTTCTGGCTGTTCCCGCTCCAACCTCTGACGGACCACGGTTAGCCAGCTCGCGCCTGTCCCTGCCAGGGCACGGGGGTGGCAGGGGATGGAGTTTCACGATGGACAGTTCTATATTATAATTAACAGAATTCTATATTGTTGAATAAAAGTTTTAAAAGAAGCATATGAGGAGGAGTGTTCAGTGGGGAGGTGTGGGGCAGGACCGGCCGTGCTGGAGAACGCTGGCAGCGTGAGCCATTCCCTGTGCCCTCTGAGGACAGGCTGGGCGAGGAGAGCAGGAGGCAAAGGAGCCGCCTTTGGAGGTGGGTGTCCCTCCTTAGGCCCCCACACTCTTCTGGAGGTACCTGCCTGGGTGGTGGCCTGAGTGCTAATGCTGGTACCTGCTTTTCCCAGCCTGTGGGGCTTGGCCATGGCTCTGTCTCTGCACCCCAGGAGCTCCCACCTCTTCCTCTTCCTTGAGCTGCAACTCTCCTCCTCCTCCCCAGCACCATCACCGCAAAGCCCTGAGCTTAGAGCTCCTGCCCGCGGGCCTCTGCATCGCAGGAGTTCCCCTACAGATGTGGTGCTTCACCAGCAGCTCTCAGGAGAGCCTGGCTGCAATGCTGGTGGTTGTCCAACCTGTGCTCTGCACACTTGACTCGGACTACTTGAAACTCTGGTCTAAAAACTCCAGCTGGACTCTGTATGACTGTACATGGTCATTTCTCTTCTGTTGTCCCATTCCTTCATCACCCATGTGTTTTTCCCTACAGTTTTCCCTTGTACTGAAGCTGCCCAGGTTAAGGGCACCTCTGAGGCGAGGCTCCTGACTGGGAAAGACAGACCTGTTGCCGGTTCCCAGGGAGGGGAGCTCAGGTCAGGGGAGCTGTGGGCTCCTGCTGGCACAGCACCCCACGGTGCTGGTGGCCGAAGTGGAGATGCAGGACTGAGTCCTCACACAAAGCCTGTGAGTGGTACGGGTGGAAATTTGCCAACACCGTCCTTGCACGTCACTCCTGGAGATGTGCTGATGTGGGGCCAGATGTGGACGTGTACATCAGGTGAGTTCAAGCTGCTGGTGCTGTGAGGCGGGGCTTGGTCCGCTGCCGGGGCACAGTGTAATGATGGCCCTGTTGTATCCAGGACTGTGCTGATCTCTGGCGCCTAAATTCAGCAAGGCTTTCTTGGCTCGTGTAGATCTGGCCAGTGGTGAGAGCCTGTCCCTGCAGGGAAGAGTCCATGATGGAGTCCACCTGAGGTCCACGAGTGCTGGGTGGGAGCAGTGCTGCGAGCATACGCCAAACTGAGGTCCCTGCAGCACGGTGGCACATCCAAGTGCTGTTGCTACCTCAGCCGTTCTCCTGACGCTGCTGGGTCATGCCCCCCATTCCCACCTGCTGCAGCCCAGGTCCTCTCCAAGTCAACAGCTTGTCTCTAAAGGATGCTCTCAATGACTCTTTTTAACTTGCTTGTCAGAAATAAGCTCTTCTTTGCCTGCCCAGTTTTTGTGTCCAGTTTGTCCAGAGTCAGAAAGGTTTTGTTCATTCTCGCCCCTTGCTCCACCATGACATCCATTGCACGGTGGTCCCACCAAGGCAGTCTGTCCTGCTTCCTTGACTTTCTCTGCCAAAGAGCTCCAGCACACACTGGCACTACCTTCTCCTGCACCCACTGATGTTTATGTCCCCGTTCTCTTCTGCTCAGCAGCAGCCCAGCTCCCTCCTCCTCCTCCTGCACTGCTCAGAGTTCAGCCAGCATGAGGTCCAAAGCCTTCGTCCGGGTTCCCTGAGCACTTGAAGACACTTTTGCATCTTGCCTCCCCTTGCATGTGGTGGCTATGGATCTCCTGCCCAATTCCCTTTTTGGTTTCCTTGTTACAGCTGCCCTTCATCCAGTCCTGCTCCCGTAGGAAAATCCAGGCTGGGAGAGGCAGCTGGTGTCACAGAATCAGAGAATCATTAGGGTTGAAAGGGCCCTCTGGAGATCATCCAGCCCAGCCCCTGCCAAAGCAGGGTCACCCAGAGCACGTTGCACAGGGTCGTGTCCAGGCGGGTTTGAATATCTCCAGAGCAGGAGCCTCCCCACCCTCCCTGGGCAGCCTGTGCCCGGGCTCTGGCACCCTCCAAGTCAAGAAGTTTTTCCTCATATTCAGATGGAACTTCCCATGTCTCAGTTTGTGCCCATTGCACCTTGTCCTGTCGCTGGGCACCACTGAGAAGAGTCTGGCCCCATCCCCTTGACACTCGCCCCTGAGGTATCTGTGAGCATTGATAAGATCCCCCTCAGTCTGCTCTTCTCCAGCTGAACAGCCCCAGCTCCCTCAGCCTCTCGTAGCAGAGATGCTCCAGCCCTCTGACCATCTCCATACCCCTCCGCTGGACTCTCTCCAGTAGCTCCTTGTCTGTCTTGAACTGGGGGGCCCAGAACTGCCCACAGTTACTCCAGATGTGGCCTCACCAGGGCAGTGTAGAGGGGCAGGAGAACCTCCCTCGACCTGCTGCCCACACTCTTCCTCACACACCCCAGGACACCATTGGCCTTCCTGGCCCCAAGGGCACATTGTTGGCTTATGGGGAACTTGTCCACTAGAACTCCCAGGTCCTTCTCTGCAGAGTCATCTGGACAAATCCCGGGATCTCACACTCCTTGCAGAAATCATTGCTGTGTTCTTGTTTTTGCCATGCAGCGAAGGCTTTTGGCTCATAAAGGTACTGACTGAATCCGATTCTGGTTTTACTGGTCCAAGCACCGTCCTTTCAGCTGGCCCACTGGGCCATGCAGCCAGCCCTAGGCATCTGCTCTCCAGCAATGGCTTAAGCCGAGAGGGCGACAGTCCAGGTTAGAATTTCCCAGGCCATGAACCTGGACTGTGTGCTCCAAGGCAAGAACAGACTTGGTGATACTGGAGGGAGCTGCTACGGTTTGCTCCAGTAACTGCACCCAGCAATGTGAAACCTCAGAGGAGCAACATTTCAGGAGCTTCCTGAAGATCTCATTCCTCTGAAGGCATCGGGTTGCTGGGAACTCTGAGGGGCAGGAAATGCTTTTGTGGACAGTTATTTCTGGAGCACGCAACCTCTGCTCACCTCTTGGACCAGATCATTTTCTGAGGCTGGGCCTTTTTCTCCACCTGCTCCCCAAACTCCAATCCCTTACACCCTGGGAACTGGGAACGGGGGTGATGTATCATGCCGACATCTTCCTAGTGATCTTCCAGGTGGGTAACGTCAGTGAGTCTCATTGAACCACAACTCCCAGAGGCCTCTTTCCAAATGTCAGCCTCAACTGTTAACGTGTGTTAATGTCTCATTAGGCTTCACAGAATCAATCAGGTTGGAAGAGACCTCTGGGATCATCAAGTCCAACCATTGCCCTGACACTGCCCTCTCCTTTAGCCCGCACATGCCTGGGGAAGGAGGAGAGGCAACGGGTATTATTTTTCGTTAAAATTCATTGAGAAACAGGGACCATTTGAAACCACAACATATTTCCATGTACATCCCTTGCAGCAAAACATGCCATTAACATGGTAAGTGGAGAGCGCGGGAATGAGCAGGCTGGTCAGGAATGGCAGCTGGATATTTGTCCCAGTTGTCTCTTACCATCCCATTAAGCTGTTGGAGCGAGTCCAGAGGAGGCCACGGAGATGCTCAGAGGGCTGGAGCACCTCTGCTCTGGAGACAGGCTGAGAGAGCTGGGGCTGTTCAGCCTGGAGAAGAGAAGGCTCCAGCGAGACCTTCTAGCACCTTCCAGTGCCTGAAGGGGCTACAGGAAAGCTGGAGAGGGGCTTTTGACAAGGGCATGGAGTGACAGGACGAGGGGGAACGGTTTTAAACTGAAAGAGGGGAGATTGAGATGAGATGTGAGGAAGAAATTCTTTGCTGTGAGGGTGGTGAGACCCTGGCCCAGGTTGCCCAGAGAAGCTGTGGCTGCCCCCTCCCTGGCAGTGTTCAAGGCCAGGTTGGATGGGGCTTGGAGCAACCTGGTGTGGTGGAAGGTGTCCCTGCCCGTGGCAGGGGGTTGGGACTGGATGGGCTTTAAGGTCCCTTCCAACCCAAACCATTCCCTGATTCTATGATTCTAAGGGAACAAGTTGTTTAATCGTGGCATATGAAGTGTACTCTAACCCACTGACTAAATACAGCTGATCATTTCTAAATGACACCTCGCTTTTTGTGTGCTCCACTTGTTTGTGCGAGGAATTGTAAACGAAGGAGGCAGTGTGGGTAACCCAGGTGCTGCGAGGGACCGGGCGGCTGGGACAGTCGGAGCATCGGTAGCCCAAGGGGGAGCCAGGCACAACTAGCAGACGACGTTGTGGCTGTCAGGGGGGTTTGGATGGGGCATTAGTTAGCAACAAGCACTGCACGGGGGCCTGGAGTTACACTGCAGGACCATAAAGCTGACGCAGGGTGGTAATTTTTATGCTGTTTAGCGTCTGTACATTGAAAATAGACGCTACGGGTGTTATTACAGCAGGAACAACTGTAATATATTCCAGTTTAAAGATGTAATTTCTAGCCCAAGCTGTGCCTGTTAAGCCTCTTCAGCTGTGCAAGGCTCCGTCCGTACTCGAAAGCATTTTCACACCAGTAAAGCTGCACATCAGCCCCCCCTTATATCGGTAAAGGTGCTGCACCTTATCCCAGCTCACAAAAAGGAAAAAATAAAGCATGTTTCTTTGCAGTCACGCAGTAAGAGACAAGGGTTGCTGCTGGCACAGTTATCTTAGATGAACATAGAATCACAGTCTGGTTTGGGTGGGAAGGGACCTTAAAGCCCGTCCAGTTCCACCCCCCTGCCATGGGCAGGGACACCTTCCACCAGACCAGGTTGCTCCAAGCCCCATCCAGCCTGGCCTTGAACACTGCCAGGGAGGGGGCAGCCACAGCTTCTCTGGGCAACCTGGGCCAGGCTCTCACCACCCTCACAGCAAAGAATTTCTTCCTCAGATCTCATCTCAATCTCCCCTCTGTCAGTTTAAAACCGTTCCCCCTCCAACAGATAAAGCTTTCTACTGGAGGCTGGGCCAGAGCTGAAAGCAATAACAATTTAAAAGGAGTAAGTAAACAGCATGAAAAATTAAGGTTGTACAGTGCACTCTGCCACTTCTTGCTCGTGCACAGATAAGGGCTGCTTCTGAAGAGGAACTGGGTTTGGCTCGTGTCCCCGTGCCACAGAGATTTCCTGGACAAATAAATGGTCCCTGGGCAGCCAGGCAGCAGAGGCAGCAGGGACACGGCTCTGCCCACCTGTGTGCTGGTGTGCAAGGAGTGTTGTGAAACCTCATGGCAGAGGGTTTCACTGACTGGTACCGGCGAAGGGCAGAGGCACCGTTTTGGCTTGAGTAGAGGCAGCTGGTGGAGGGCAGGGAGGGAGAGCATGTGCGGCCACATCACACACACAGAGTCACACACAGAATCAATCAGGTTGGAAGAGCCCTCTGGGACCATCAAGTCCAACCATTGACCTGACATCACCCTGTCAACTAGACCACGGCACTAAGTGCCATGTCCAGTCTTTTCTTAAACACCTCCAGAGATGGTGACTCCACCACCTCCCTGGGCAGCCCCTTCCAATGGCTAATGACCCTTGCTGAGAAGAAATGCTTCCTAATGTCCAACCTGACCCTCCCCTGGCAAAGCTTGAGGCTGTGTCCTCTTGTCCTATCGCTGGTTGCCCGGGAGAAGAGGCCGACTCCCACTTTACTACAGCCTCCCTTCAGGTCGTTGTAGACTGCACTAAGGTCACTTCTGAGCCTCCTCTTCTCCAGGCTAAACACCCCCAGCTCCCTCAGCTGTTCCTCGTAGGTCAGACCCTCCAGACCCTTCACCAGCTTGATCGCCCTCCTCTGGACTCGCTCCAACACCTCAGTGCTCATCTGTACACCAGATGGAGCAGTTCTGGCCTGAAATGCTGTCTGAGGAAATGCCACCATGACAGCAAGCATGCCACAGGACTGGGACAACCTTCTGCCCTGCTTGATGCGCAGGAGGCTCCTCTGGAAAGCACGGATTTGCAGATGTCCCAGCGGTTTCTGACCCAACGAGGCAGCACGAACGTGTCCGTTGTTAGTGCCATATCAGTGCGTGGCAGAAACAGAGAGCACCAAGCACATGGCTGCAGCCAGCTCCAGCCTGGGTGGCATCAGCTTGGCGGAGGGGGAGATGTGCCCACTGCCATTGTGTGACCAAAACATCCTTCCCTTCCAGTCCCATCAAAGGTGTTTGCTGTTCTCTTGGCCACAGAGATACAGGAAAGGGCCTGGCCATGTCTTGGAAGACCCGAGTCAGGAAACAGCTTGGGAGTGACAGGAGCTGCTTTCCTGCACTCCCACCTCACGGTAGCGCTACCCAAAAGCGCAGGTCTGCAGGCACAGGGCTAAGCTGTGAGCATTTATCAGTCATGTTTTCATGGAGCCGCTGGCATTAAGTCACGCAGGATTGCCAACGAGTGTGCGTACGTGCTGATGCGCACAGGGTGCTCCGGGCAGCTCCGGACTGGGATGGATGGATGGATGGATGGATGGATGTCACCGACCAGGGCAAGTGAAGCTTGGGAATGTGGGAGCCAGATTGGGGCTAAAGGAAGCAGCAAAGCAGAGCAAACACCGTCCGGCCACTCCAGTCCTGTAAAACTGGCACAAAGGGAAACAGAGGAGAAAACAGCAGAGCCCAAACCAAGAAACACACCATGAGCCCAGAGCATCATCACAAACAGAAAACCAAAACGTCGCCTTTTGTCTGATGGTTGTGAATTGCAGGGGGAGAACTGGGACATTTAAAAATGTCATTTAGGCCAACTGTGTGAGGGTCAACAGGCCAAGTGTCGGGTCCTGCACTTGGGGCACAACAACCCCACGCACCGCTACAGGCTGGGGGAAGAGTGGGTGGAAGGTGCCTGGTGGGAAAGGACCTGGGGGTGTTGGTCGATGGTGGCTGGATATGAGCCAGCAGTGTGCCCAGGTGGCCAAGAAGGCCACCAGCATCCTGGCTTGTATCAGCACTAGTGTGGCCAGCAGGACTAGGGCAGGGATCATTCCCCTGGACTCAGCACTGCTGAGGCCGCTCCTCGAATCCTGGGTGCAGTTTTGGGCCCCTCACTGCAAGAAAGACCTTGAGGTGCTGGAGCGAGTCCAGAGAAGGGCAACGGAGCTGGTGAAGAGTCTGGAGCACAAGTGTGATGGGGAACGGCTGAGGGACCTGGGGGTGTTTAGCCTGGAGAAAAGGAGGCTGAGGGGAGACCTTCTCGCTCTCTACAACTGCCTGAAAGGAGGGTATAGGTGGGGGTCGGTCTCTTCTCCCAGGTAACAAGCGATATGACAAGAGGAAATGGCCTCAAGTTGTGCCAGGGGAGGTTTAGGTTGGAGATCAGGGGCAATTTCTTCACGGAAAGGGTTGTCAAGCACTGGCACAGGCTGCCCAGGGCAGTGGTGGAGTCCCCATCCCTGGGGGGATTTAAAAGCTGTGTAGATGTGGTACTGAGGGACATGGGTTAGTGGTGGCCTTGGCAGTGCTGGGTTAATGGTTAGGCTTGATGATCTTAAGGGTCCTTCCCAACCAAAACTGTTCTGTGATTTGATGAGCTACAGCAGACTGGTCACGGGCACGTGGCCTTAAACAGTCTTGGCTTCAGTAACGTACTTTGCTGCGTGCATGAGGGAAGGGGACGGAGCCGGTGCTCCTGCAACTCCTGCCCAGTGAGACGCACACCCTCATCGCGCAAGCAGAGCATTCAGCAGGGGTCTGTCGGGGTGATCTGATCCCAACTTCTGCCTCCCCTCCTGCTCGGAACCCCCCCTGTTGCCCCCCACCGAGAGGTCACCGTGCCCAGCACCCGGAAACAGCCCCTCTGTGACATCAGCCCCGGGGCCAAGGGCACCACGGGCACCGCCAGTGCTGCCAGCACTACGTCAGCTGCTGCACTGATGGCGACCAGCCCTCGGTTCTTGCAGCAGACATGTGCTGATGGCAGCGATGGATTTGCTCCCCCTCATCGTCCTGCTGGCCGTGTGCTGGCCCGCACATGGCACATGGGACAGCTGTGGGTAAGTGGCCCGAGGCTCTGGGAGGGAGCTTGGGTGACTCTTATGGGGTTCACTGGGGGGTGCCCGCCTGTCCCCCATGGCCACGCCACAGCTTCCCCAAGCCCATGGGGGAGCCTCAGTTCCTTGCCAGCACCCAGGATGCTGGCACAGCTTGTCTGCGGGGCTAAAGCAGAACCAGGCGCGGGCAGACGCACACCTCGGGGTTCCCTGGCCCTGCTGTCCATGTGGCACCTGGTGGGGAGGGAAGGCAGCTGACCTTCAGCCTGAACAGCAGCAAGCCCTCGAGCAGGACACTGATGAGTTTCTGCTTACAGAGGGACCTGCGGGCTGCGGCCCATGGCTTATTACTACGGGACATCGCGCGTCATGGGTGGCACAGATGCCCAGCCGGGAGCCTGGCCCTGGATCGTCAGCATCCAGGATCCCTGGCGAGCAGGCACGGGGCACGTGTGCGGAGGGTCCCTCATCAGCCCACAGTGGGTCCTCACAGAAGCCCACTGCTTCATCGAGGCCAGGTGAGGAGGACCAGGGAACGGGCATGTCCCCCCAACACCAGCAGGTGCCCTGCCCGCAGCACCACGTGCTGCTCCCATCCCTTTCCCTTGCAGTACGCCCAGTGCCCAGGCACTCCCGAGCCCAGCAAGAGGCTGCTCAGGAGAAGGCTGGGCTCGTGCCACTGCTGCCCAGCAGCCTCTGGCTTGACGTTCCTTGTGCCCAAGGCTTGCTGGGGCACTCGCACCCTCCGTACCGCTGCTTTCCCCTCTCCCTCGTGAAGCAGGAGGCAGGGAGCTGCTGGGCTGCTGCAGCACGCGGCTCCGCTCCCTCTGACCCCTCTCTCCGTCCCCCTTCCAGGCACATCGGCATGTGGCGCGTGGTGATCGGGGCCACCCAGTTGACTCAGCTGGGCCCTGAGGCCCAAGTGCGCCATATTAGGCGCCTGCTGGTGCACGAGCACTACAGTAACGTCACCCAGAGGAACGACATCGCCTTGCTGGAATTGGACCAGCCTGTCCAGTGCGGCTACTACATACAGCTGGCCTGCGTGCCCGACGCCTCGCTGAGAGTGTCGGAGCTGACCAACTGCTACGTCAGTGGTTGGGGGTCCACGACTGCAAGATGTGAGTTCCCAAAAGCGCTCGTGTCCTGAGGGCCAGCTTGGCACGCTGGGGAGGCGGGTTGGGCTTCCTGAGAGCAGAGGCGACAGCCCGAGTCAGGCTGCAGGGCCATGTGCCTGTAGAGACGTGGGCCTGAGCCATTGCCCAAAGCAAGAGAGAAGGGAAAGCCCGGTACGATGCCTCTGCAGAGGCCAAGGCAGGCCCTAGGGAAGGGGTTCGCCCAGACAGGGCAGGAGAACTGCCCATGAGCTGCTGGCTGTTAATTCCTTTCTGTGCTCACAGCTGGAGGACCCAGCGACGTCCTGCAGGAGGCCAGGGTGCGCCTCATCAATGCCAAGCTCTGTAACAGCCGCCGGTGGTACAGAGCGGCCATCCACAGCCACAACTTGTGTGCTGGCTACCCGCAGCGTGGCATCGACACCTGCCAGGTAGGAGCGTGCTACAAGTCACCCCCAGCAGCACAGGCAGCCCTGTCACAGCCGCCCAAATGCACCCCGGCGCGTGCTGGGCCTGGCAAGCCACCCTCCCACCGCTGGGTCCCCACCGCTGTCGGGGCTCACCTCCCCTTGCCCATCTGCAGGCCCTTGCCCGGTGTCCCCTTGTCCCAGAGGCCCACAAAGCCCAGCCAGTGCTCTTGGCAGCCCACGGGCCCAGATCCCAGCCCTGCAACATGCGTCTCCCACGCACCCAGGATCCCTGTGCAGAGATGAGAGAGCCCCACCTGACAGGCCCCCGACCCCCTCCCAGACAAGGCTCTGCAGGCCCCGGCACCAGAGCAGAGCCTTTCTGCGCAGTGAACACGGCTCCGGCAGGTGCTGGGAGAGAGAAGGAGCCAGCCGGAGCGCTGGCAGCGGCCACCCAACACCACCTCGTCCTCTCTCCCCCGCTGCAGCGTGACAGCGGTGTTCCCCTCGTGTGCCAAGACAACAGCGCTGACTACTTCTGGCTTGTTGGGGTGACCAGCTGGGGGAGAGGCTGTGCGAGACCAAGGCAGCCTGGAGTCTACACCTCCACTCAGCACTTCTATGACTGGATCCTGGTCCAGATGGGACTGCGCCGAGCAGGAACAGTGACTCCAGCGCCACAGCCAGTCCTCACCACACCACCTGTGCAGAGGCCAAGGCCAATCCCAACACAATCGGGCAGGTTTACACCCTGTCCATTTCCATACCAGAAGCTGGTGGAATTCATTGCTTGGGCACAGAAGCTCCTGCAGTACCTACGAGGAAATAAGGTTTGACCAGCAGGATGGACAAGATGCTGTGCAGGCTGCAGTGCACCACCACCATCTCCCCCTGGGGCAATGCCTGCCCATCCACAGGAAGCCTCGGTCTCAAAGGCCTGCTCGGTCCTGCCCGCGCTCCTCCGAGTGCACACAACGTCTGAAGCTGACTTAGTTCTTGAAATAAAGTTGCCAGTTTTCACAGCTAACCATGCTTCAGTCCAATTCAGTCTCCTGTGCCAGGCAAAGACTTCCATGCCCGGCGCCTGCAAAATGAGGCTGCAGGCAGAGAGTAGGGCACAAAGGGCCAGAGTCACCCCAAAGGGCTGGAACCGCGCCTGCTCGGAGAGGAGGGTGAGGGTGCAGTGGAAGAAGGTAACACAGGTCATGGGGGCTAGAGGTCTTGGGGACAGCAGCTGGAAACACCAAGTGTCTTAGGCCGGCTACTGGTGGGATCCCTGTGTGTGTGTGTACAGTGCACCAGTGAACTTGGAGCTGGACGTTCTCGTGACCCAGGAGACACGGATCTAGAAAGACCCAAGGTGTGCACCAATGGCTGGGTAAGGAGCTTGACATCCAGCCACAGATACTACATGGGACTGATTTCCACACTGTTCTTTGAGGAATCTATGAACATGTTGTTCTTCTGGAGTGAGGGAGTGAAGGTGTGTTTGTGTTTCACTAGTAAACATCCAATCCTGATCACCTGGAAAGGCAGAGCAGGACTGCACTGTGTTCATGTTGATGTAAGTGGTGGTTACGTACACATGGGTGCTGGTAAAGGTGTTGCTCGGGCTCTGTCGATTTGTTTCACCGCTCACATTAACCGTGTAAGTCTGTGTTCGTGTTTGTGTATCTGGCTGCAGCACCATCACTTGCCGGGGCCAGGAGCACAGCAACAGGAGGATGGGATGGATGGTCCTGGCAGCTTCCGAGGCAGGACCTTGTGCAGCTGGTGCAGAGGGGACGTGCCTAGGTGGGAAGCAGCTCGGGGAATGCATGCTCAAGCACCTCCAAGTCCTTCGTGACTCCTGGAGGTGCAGATGTGGCCAGTGGTTGGCAGGCCTGTCTTCTTGGAAGGTCTGTGGATGCTGGGGCTGATCAATCACATGAGCTGCAACCACGTGCCATCCACATGACTGCATGGGTCTCTCTCCTCTTGCTCGTGAGCTAGTCCAGCTTCAAGTTCACCTTCTGCCGTTGCCAGCAGCCAGGCCTCTGGACCCACCCCCTCACCGGGTACACAGTGGGGCCACACAGAAAAGGATTGAGAATCGCCCTCAGAAAGAAGGTAGGATGGACTGTGGTGATTCGGTGCAGGGCTCAGTCAAACAAGGAAACCAACCAGCAGTTTGCTCATGTGTGACTAGCTCCTTGATCCCCCTTCTCTCCATTTTCCATCCTTATGCATATCATAGAATCGCAGAAGGGTTTGGGTTGGAAGGGACCTTAAAGCCCATCCAGTCCCAACCCCCCTGCCATGGGCAGGGACACCTTCTACCAGACCAGGTTGCTCCAAGCCCCGTCCAACCTGGCTTGAACACTGCCAGGGAGGGGGCAGCCACAGCTTCTCTGGGCAACCTGGGCCAGGCTCTCACCACCCTCACACCAAAGAATTTCTTCCTCAGATCTCATCTCAATCTCCCCTCTTTCAGTTTAAAACCGTTCCCCCTCGCCCTGTCACTCCATGCCCTTGTCAAAAGCCCCTCTCCAGCTTTCCTGTAGCCCCTTCAGGTACTGGAAGGTGCTAGAAGGTCTCCCCGCAGCCTTCTCTTCTCCAGGCTGAACAGCCCCAGCTCTCTCAGCCTGTCTCCAGAGCAGAGGGGCTCCAGCCCTCTGAGCATCTCCATGGCCTCCTCTGGACTCGCCCCAACAGCTCCGTGTCCTTCTGATGTTGGGCCCCAGAGCTGGACGCAGCACTGCAGGGGGGGTCTCACGGGAGCGGAGCAGAGGGGCAGAATCCCCTCCCTCGCCCTGCTGGCCACGCTGCTGGGGATGCAGCCCAGGACACGGGTGGCTTTCTGGGCTGCCAGCGCACGTTGCCGGCTCATGGTGAGCTTCTCATCACCCATCACCCCAAGTCCTTCTCCTCAGGGCTGCTCTCCATCCATTCTCCGCCCACCCTGTGTTTGTGCTTGGGATTGCCCCTACCCACGGGCAGGACCTTGCACTTGGCCTTGGTGAACTCCATGTGGTTCACACACTTCTCCAGCCCATCCAGGTCCCTCTGGATGCCATCCCTGCCCTCCAGCGTGTCACCGCACCGCACAGCTCGGTGTCGTCGGCGAACGTGCTGAGGACACACTCAATCCCACTGTCCATGTCGCCGACAGAGGCGTTAAACAGCGCCGGTCCCGATACCGGCCCCTGAGGGACGCCGCTCCTCACCGGTGTCCGCTTGGGCACCGACCCCCCGCGGGGCTGCACCGCCGGGCGCCAGGGCGGGCCCTGCCCGGGGCCTCCGCCCCCCGCCCCCGCCCGCCACCGGCCGCGCCCGCCCCCGTTGCCACGGCAGCGCGCGCTCCCACAACACCCGGTCCCTCGCGGAAGTAGATCCGGCGGCAACCTGACGGCGGCGGAAAGTAGTTCCTTGGTGACGGCGGCGGCGGCGGCGCCGCGACCCGGCAGCGCGGGAGGGCGGCGCGGAGGGATCGCGAGGAGGCGCCATATCCTTGCGCGGAGCGGAGGCGCCGGCGGGGGAGCAGTGCCCGGCCCGGCATGTTCAAGAACACGTTCCAGAGCGGGTTCCTCTCGGTGCTCTACAGCATCGGCAGCAAACCGCTGCAGATCTGGGACAAGAAGGTGAGGCGGCACCGGGGGCGGCGGGGCCGGGGGAGCAGCGCGGCCGCTCGCCTCAGCCTCCCGGGGCTGCGCGGCGGCACGACGGACCGCGGCCTACCGGGAAGCAGCCGGTGGGGCCTGGGCAGCCGTGGGGCCGATCGTGGCGGGTTACCGGGACCCTCCCCTGGGGTTGTTTGTTTGTTTTTGAGGGAAATGTGTTTTTATACAGTATCTTTTCTGCCCGTGCCGAGCAGCAGAGCCCCGCCCGGGAGCGGGCCCGGCCCGGTGTCAGGAGCTGCAGCGCTGCAAGAGCTGCGTTCTCCAGCGTTCTCCCGGAGAAACGGGCTGCTCCTGGCCTGGACGGGCGGACGCTTCCCTGGGTAAAAAACTGGCTGGATGGCCGGGCCCAAAGAGTTGTGGGGAATGGAGTTAAATCCAGCTGGTGGCCGGTCACCAGGGGTGTTCCCCAGGGCTCAGCGTTGGGGCCGGTTCTGTTCAATGTCTTTATCAATGACCTGGACGAGGGGATCGAGTGCACCCTCAGTCAGGTCACAGATGGCACCAGGTTGGGTGGGAGTGTTGCTGTGCTGGAGGGCAGGAGGCTCTGCAGAGGGGTCTGGACAGGCCGGATCCATGGGCTGAGGCCACTGTGTGAGGGTCAACAAGGCCAAGTGTCGGGTCCTGCACTTGGACACAACAACCCCACACACCGCTACAGGCTGGGGGAGAGTGGCTGGAAAGTGCCTGGTGGGAAAGGACCTGGGGGTGTTGGTCGATGGTGGCTGGATATGAGCCAGCAGTGTGCCCAGGTGGCCAAGAAGGCCACCAGCATCCTGGCTTGTATCAGCACCAGTGTGGCCAGCAGGACTAGGGCAGGGATCGTCCCCCTGGACTCGGCACTGGTGAGGCCACACCTCGAATCCTGGGTGCAGTTTTGGGCCCCTCACTACAAGAAAGACCTTGAGGTGCTGGAGCGAGTCCAGAGAAGGGCAACGGAGCTGGTGGAGGGTCTGGAGCACAAGTGTGATGAGGAGCGGCTGAGGGACCTGGGGGGGTTTAGCCTGGAGAAAAGGAGGCTGAGGGGAGACCTTCTCGCTCTCTACAACTGCCTGAAAGGAGGGTGTAGAGGGGTGGGGGTCGGTCTCTTCTCCCAGGTGACAAGTGACAGGACAAGAGGAAACAGCCTCAGGTTGCACCAGGGGAGGTTTAGGTTGGAGATCAGGGACAATTTCTTCCCCCAAAGGATTGTCAAGCGCTGGCACAGGCTGCCCAGGGCAGTGGTGGAGTGCCCATCCCTGGGGGGATTTAAAAGCCGTGTAGATGTGGTGCTGAGGGACATGGGTTAGTGGTGGGCTTGGCAGTGCTGGGTTAACGGTTGGACTCGATGATCTTAAAGGTCCTTTCCAACCTAAACGATTCTATAAGAGGCTACAAAAAATGTCAAACGCTGGCCATAGGCAGCAGAAACCAAACCAGCCCTTTGCCCCATCCGGCGGTTTCCCCACCGTGGCTGGGTGTAACTGGGATGGGGATCTTCCCTCCTACCTGACCCATTTTTTTCTACAGGCTTGCTAAAGGTATTTAAGGGTAGGCTGCGTGGTGGCTTTTAGGGTGTACAAGAAGTCACGAATGTTACGTTTGTTTTTCCTTCCTGTCTGTTCCCAGAGTGGTTCTGTTGGGATGGGGGACGGGCAGCGCAGACCCATCCCGTGTCCCATCCATCGGTCACCCGCGCAGCTCTGCGAAGAGCTGGGTTGCCTCGCGTAGCCTGGCTGTGCGCACGCGTCTGTGTTAGGGCTTTTGCACAAACATTTGTGACTTCAAAAAAGGATTGGCACCTTATTTGAGCGGTGTGGGGACGGGACACGTTAAAGACTTAGACAAAGGGATGTAGCCTGCCTCCAGACTGGATAAAACCACGAGCAATCTGGGCTGACCCTGCTTGGAGGTGGAGGTTGGACTGGAGACCTCCTGAGGTACCTTCTACCGTGAATTGTCCCGTGCAGGGTGATACCGTTTTGATCCTGCAGCTCGTGGGGTGGCCAGCAGGAACCTTGCTTGCAGGGTGGACGTAAGCAGCGGTCCAGTCGGGTGCAAGAGTTGTTGGATTGGCCAGAAAAGACTGATGAAGAATGTGGGGTTTCTGGTTTCTCTGCCTGTGTATGTCGGCGTGGCTCGCTCTTTCACCTCGCTTGTCCATTTAAAAGGAGTTGGGGTGGTGGGTTTGTGGTATCTTCAGCATTCCTGATCCGGTGCCCATGGTGTGTTTGCAGCAGCACGAGGCGAAGGGCAGCACTTAGGAGCTGAGAAAGAGAAGTCCCTCAGGTCTTTACTCCACTGCGTGTGGGTGTCATCTCCCCTGCTCAGCCCCTTCAGAAAGTCCTGCCCGTGCTGCTGACTCGCGTGTGGAGCGGTGTAGGGTTGGGGTTTCTGGAAGGGGGGAGAGCAACCAAAACTTTGCAGTAAGTGATCGCTGCTCTCTTCAGGAGAGCATGAAATGCACCCGTAGTTTTGGTGAGAATTGGAAACGAGGGGTTTGATGTTCTCCCCCGTCCTGGATGAATGCCCTGACGGCTGGATTTGGAGCTGTCCTAGTGTGGACTCACTTTGCAAAAGGTACCAGCAGATGGTGATTTCTTTTTTTTTTTTTAGATCTTAGGGAATCTCAAGCTTTTGTGACGTGGGGAAAACCATTTCTTATTTGGCTCTGGTAGGATGTGCACTGCTTGTGCTGACGGGGAGCGTGTGAAGTAGAGGCTTCTTCATTTGATACAGGTGTAGGAATGAGGCACTGGAAGCCTTTCCTTGTTGTGAGCATTTGTAACCTCCCTCGCAGTAGTAGGATACGTCCTTCCCTTCTCTCCCTTCTCCCTCTGGGCAGGCCTTGGCAGCAAACCCTGCCAAGCCCAATCTGTCCTGGTCACCAGCATCCTGTCCCAGGGGACTGTGGCAGGACTGAAGTGTCCAGGCCTCGGGAAGAGCACAGTGACTTTCCCACCATCCCTGCAGGCAGAGGTTCCTCACTCAGCCTCGTCCGCAGAGAGCCGGTAACTGCTGGGCTGTGCTCTCTTCTCCTGCCTTCCAGCGCTGCGTGTGCCTGGTTTGGAGACCCGTTTGCAAGGTGTTTTCTGTCTGCCTTCCAGCGCTTCGTTGTGCAGAGTCCTCTGTTTATTCCTGCAGCGTCCTGCCACCATGGTCCCCCCGCCGACGCGTGGACACACGCCAGCCGGTCTCCAGGGGACACGCTAACGCTTTTCCGCAGAGCAGATGGGAACGGTTTGATGAAACTTGTCAAACCTATCGATCCTCTTGCTAATTTCTCCATATTCCTTCTGCTGCTGCGTCGACACGGGATGTCGGTAGCGATTCCAAATGCCGTTGGGAGGACACGAGGTCAGCGAGCGTTCAATACCCGTCTGAATGTCGACTGTGTGCTCTGCCACCAGCGTGCAGATAGCGATCGCCCTGCTGAACGCAGCCAGGATCAAGCCCCTGCGAACGCTGGGGCGGGTTCCTCCCTTGCAGCCCTTCTCGGAATCGTTAGTTCTCTCGCACAGCGTCCTTGGCTGGGTTGCCCCAGATGTCTGCATCTCAAATAGAGCAGGCCGGGCTGCTCCCTCCTCCTCCCCGACCCTCTGTGCACCAGGTGCTACAGCAGAGCCAGGCAGCTCCTGCTTTTTCCTCTTCTTTTGCTCCTTTTCCCTTCCTGGGGCAGGGAGGTGGCACAAGGCGCCTGTTCTGGACCCACCACTGGCTTCCAGAAGTGCTGGCCTGTCCCGAGGTGAGGATGCACCCATGCCTACTGTAGTCTGGGTGATGGCACCACCCGTGCCGTTACAGCTTGCTGTTGCTGGCCCAAGCCCATCACCTAACGATGGGGTGGCCACAACGATGCGGGAGCGAGCCTCCAGAGGTCGGCCGTGGACCATGGCATCCCCTCCACCAGCGGGTGGGCGGCTGGGCCTGGGGAGGATTGCTCCTTCCTGCTTTTCCTCTGGTCTTTGTTACGTTTGACTAGTGTTGCTAGCAGCAACGGCGGCATCAAGAAATACGTGTGTTGAGATGCAGCTGTCTGCGAGGCTGCTGCTCCCTCCAAACCCTGTGAGATCTGAGGTTTCCATCTGCCAAAAAAAGCTTTTTCGGTTTGTCTTTGGACAGCAGGTAACTTGCCTAATATCCACTGCATCAGGATAACTGGGATGTGAAGAGCTTTTATTTTCTAAGAAGGTCTATAACCCTTTTTTCCAGCTTCAAAAATCCACCTTCTTAGGCTTAAGGTGGCTAGAAGGTATTGGCCAAGTAAAAATGTGGAGTGTTTTGTTTAGATTTCTAAAATTTTCTTATATCTTCCCTTTCTGATCTTCTGTGAGGTAGGGGAAAGCCCCTGAAGACCAGGAGCTCTGGCTGAGCTGCCACTGCGAGCACGGCAGGACTGTCCCTCCCGCCCTGCACGGCACAGAGCTGGCGGCTGTGCCTGATGGAGCTGGAGGTCGCCTCTTGGTCCGTGTGAGCCTGTTGGGAAGGGACTCCCAGAGCTGGCGGGGGAAGAGAAGTGCTCCTCTGGCTGTGACCAAAGTGTGTCCCCCATCAGGGAGGCAGGAGGTGAGCTCAGCCCCCAGCGGGGATCCAGGCTCTGGAGCGAGCTGAGGGGCTGAGCTGGGACGTGTGGCACCACCGAGTCCCACAGAGCAGCACTTTGAGCCCCTGTTGGAGGTGAGCACTTCTGATGCCCTGCAGCCTTATCTTACCGAAATGGTGAGGCTGCTGGCACTGCTGATGCAGCCGGTGCTGGATCACAGACTCCCAGCATGGCTGGGGTGGGAAGGGCCCTCTGGAGATCATCCAACCCAGCCCCTGCCCAAGCAGGGTCACCCACAGCATGTTGCACAGAGTCGTATCCAGGTAGGTTTGAATATCTCCAGAGCAGGAGCCTCCCCACCCTCCCTGGGCAGCCTGTGCCCGGGCTCTGGCACCCTCCAAGTCAAGAAGTTTTCCCTCATATTCAGATGGAACTTCCCATGTCTCAGTTTGTGCCCGTTGCCCCTTGTCCTGGTGCTGGGCACCACTGAGAAGAGTCTGGCCCCATCCCCTTGACACCCCCCCTAAGGTATCTGTAAGCATTGATCAGATCCCCCCCTCAGGCTGCTCTTCTCCAGCTGAACAGCCCCAGCTCCCTCAGCCTCTCCTCGGAGCAGAGATGCTCCAGTCCAGACGAGTTGGATGTCATGCTCCAAACGTCTGTGCGTCTGTCCTGCCGCCTGCTGTTGTGCAGAAGGGCGCCTGCGCGACCCAGCTGCTCTCTCCCTGCAGCTGGGCAGTAGTGCAGCTCACAAAAACTTATCCCGAGCTAGGTGGGACTGGGAGGAAGGGCTCTGCTGCAGTCCGGCCCCGTTCTGTACTTACCTCCTCTCTTTTCTGCTGTCTTTCATCCTGTTTCTGGCAATGCTGAGGACGAAGAGTTGCTTCTTTTCATTGTCCCTGTGATCTGGGGAAGGAAAGCCTGGGTGCAGATAGAAACGCTGCTGACTAATTGGTTTAAAGCATGTTTAGCTGTTTTCTCTCTTACTGTTAATCCTGTAAGGATCCTCTCTCTGAGCTTAATGTTTTCTGGAAGTATCTGTGCAGGCTCGAGGCAGAGTTAGGAGCAGCCTGGCAGGGTGAGCTGCACTCAGGCTCAGCAGCAGCAGCTGGGTGATGCAGGCTGAGGTGTCTTGGAAGTGCTTAGTGCAGAGACAGGCCAGGGGGGTGGGCTGCTCACAGGGCTTCTCTCTCTCTTCCAGCAAATGTGTGCGACGTCACCCCAGTAGGTCCCTCTGAAGAAATGAACTTTGAAGATGAATTGCTAAACCTGTAAATGGTTTTGACTGGAACCATCCCATTAGAAGCTTAATGTATCCTGTGTATTAGCAGCGGTGAGAGGTGCTGAAGAAATGAATTCATGGAGCCGGAAAGAGCATTGCAATTTGCTGATGTAGCATTGAGGGCTTCATTAGCAAAAGAGCCTTTTAAATGGAGATAAATTTGATGGGAAGTGAGCTGCTTCGTTAAAAAAAATAAATCCTCAGGCCCTGGGATTCAGCCATGTTGCTCGTGGAGAAAAATGAATTTGTGTTGGCTCCTGGTTCTGGCCCTGGCCTCCCTGAGCTCTGTGGGGAGCTGGCTGCGTCCGAGGAGCCAAATCCCCGTGCCCCTCAGCAGGGCAGACGATGGCCCTGCGCTTGCGTGCGCTGTAATTATGAAGAATTTTAACCAGTCTCTCATCTGGTCCTGCTCTTCCACAGAGGCAGTCGGCCATGCCCAGCAGTAGAGGCTAAGACCCCTCGGTGACCAGTGGCTGGCTCGTGGCTCCCTTTGCTTGCCCCTGTAGTGCTCGTACTTGTTTTTACCCTTTATCCCACTCCAGTTTGATCTCGCTCTGACACTTTTCTGTTTGTTTATTTGGGCCTCTAACACGAGGCGTGAGTCACGTGTGTTCACTGTAGCGTGTTTTGAGAGATCCAAGTCTTGCACTCGGTGTCCATAAACTCGTGCTTGGAGTCCTGACCCTCTGGGGTGGTGATCAAAGCCTTGGAAACAGCGATGTCCAGGACAAGAGGAACCAAGTGAACGTTGATGGGTCCTCCTGGGATCTTTTCCCCCCTCTTGATGGAGCTGTGGGCACCTCTTGTTTCCCTCTCCAGTAACATCTGTGCTCTCTGCTCCACTTCCAGGTGCGCAATGGCCACATCAAGCGAATCACTGACAATGACATTCAGTCGCTGGTGCTGGAGATCGAAGGAACTAACGTCAGGTAGGAGAAGGCATCATCTTCTACCCTAGTGTGCCCAGGGGTCTTGGCCCTCGAGCAGAGAGGAAGGTGTTGGTGCCCAGCAGACAGCTCCTTCAGACTCTGCTGCAATCTCTGTGTCAATAAATTGAAGAATATGATCTGGGGTCACTGTGGCACTGTACCGTGCCTTTCCCTGGACGTGCTTGTAGAGCTCTCTGTCATCCTCAGCGGGACTAAGATAAAAAGTAAAAAAGTCCCGTTATTTTTCCATCACTTAGGGGGGAAAAAAGCAATATTTGATACCCAGTCTCCAGTCAGTGCCGCCAATTACTGAGAAAGCAGCGCTCTGCCTTCTGCATCTTTTATTGTCCTGCTCTGCAGCTCTCCTGACAGCAGGAAGATCAAAGGGAGATTTATGAGGGGAGTTGCTTATGGAGCTTCACTTAGCAACCTCGTCTCCATCGACCGAGGAGAGAGACAGCAGCTCCAGGAGCGGGTTCAGAGTCTCCAAGGCTCCTCCAGGGGTGATTCAGTGCAGGGCGCTCCTTATAAGGGCAGCGGAGACTCCTCTCCTGCAGACAGCCTGAGCCAACGCTTCTCTTCCTCCCAAGATGTGTTGATACAGACCTTGCCAGGCGTGACGTGTACTTCTAGGGCTCATGACCTCTGTTTTCCCAACCATATAGAGCACACAGGGCCTCTGCTGTGTTCTGGAGGGCTCTACCTGTTCAGTCAAGGGTAAGAGGAGGTTGTGTTGAGAAACAGTGCTGACGTGGCCTTGAAATTGGGGAGGTGAAGCTGTCCAGGAAGGTGTTTCATGCCCTGGGTGAGAGAAGTGGGATTTGAAATTCATTCTTCGGGCCTTTTATCTTATTCTCCCTGCAGCTACCTCTGAAACTCTTCCTCCTGTTACAGGAGGCCCTGATTGCTGCTGAGATCTTACAATCACAGCTGTTTGTTTCTCTGCCTGTCCTCCAAGACTGTGTCAGGTCAAGGGAGAGACCTGGGACTCGGGCTGCTTTGTGCCATGTCCTAAAGCATTTTTCTGTCCCTCTCAGTACCACGTACATCACGTGCCCTGCAGACCCAAAGAAGACCCTGGGCATCAAACTACCTTTCCTAGTGATGATCATCAAGAACCTGAAGAAATACTTCACTTTTGAAGTGCAGGTGAGGAGCGTGCAGCGGGGAGGCCCCTCGAGGGACCAGCGAGGAAGGTGCCAGGCAGCCCGCAGCCTTATGTTGGAACTTGTCCCAGGCAGCCCGTGGTCCCCAAAGCAATTTGGCCTTTTTGGCCATGGGATGTGTCAGGTCTTCTGCTCTGGGGGCATCAGCCAGCTCACAAGCACGTCGTTGCTATTCCTGAAAATGGGTCTGTTTCCTGTGTTAAAAATATTTCTGCTGTGAAATGGAGGGGTGGGAGCAGGAGAGCCGGGCAGAGCCTGAGCCTAGAGCAGCGGCTGTCTGGGGGAGCTGGGGCCCCGCCACCTGGGTCAGCAGCCTGTCTCCTTGCCCCAGGTGCTCGATGACAAGAACGTACGGCGACGGTTCCGGGCCAGTAACTACCAGAGCACGACTCGGGTGAAGCCCTTCATCTGCACCATGCCCATGCGGCTGGACGATGGCTGGAACCAAATCCAGTTCAACCTGTCGGACTTCACGCGCCGGGCTTACGGGACAAATTACATCGAGACCCTGCGAGTCCAGGTGAGAAGCGGGTGTGTCCTGCCCACAGAAACCAGTGGTGGGGAACCTTCCTGCTGGCTGGGACAGCCTTCCTGTAAACTGGGAATCCGGGTTTAGCCCTGACTGGTTGCAGGAGGGGAGCAAAGGCCCAACTGAGGCAGCAGAGCTCTTGGGCTCCTTCATCCCAGTCTAGTCCAGTGAAGCAAAACACTCAGCAAACACTCAGCAAATTTGCTGATGACACCAAACTGGGAGGGGTGGCCGATACACCAGCAGGCTGCACTGCCATTCAGCGAGACCTGGCCAGGCTGGAGAGCTGGGCAGGGAGGAACCTTGTGAAGTTCAACCAAGGCAAGTGTAGGGTCCTGCACCTTGGGAGGAATAACCCCATGCACCGGTACAGGTTGGGGGCTGATCTACTGGAGAGCAGCTCTGAGAGAAGGACCTGGGAGTTCTGGTGGACAGCAAGTTCACCGTGAGCCAACAATGTGCCCTTGAGGCCAGGAAGGCCAATGGTGTCCTGGGGTGCGTGAGGAAGAGTGTGGCCAACAGGTCAAGGGAGGTTATCCTGCCCCTCTACACGGCCCTGGTGAGGCCACATCTGGAGTAACTGTGGGCAGTTCTGGGCCCCCCAGTTCAAGACAGACAAGGAGCTGCTGGAGAGAGTCCAGCGGAGGGGTATGGAGATGGTCAGAGGGCTGGAGCATCTCTGCTCCGAGGAGAGGCTGAGGGAGCTGGGGCTGTTCAGCTGGAGAAGAGCAGACTGAGGGGGGATCTGATCAATGCTTACAGATACCTTAGGGGGGGTGTCAAGGGGATGGGGCCAGACTCTTCTCAGTGGTGCCCAGCGCCAGGACAAGGGGCAACGGGCACAAACTGAGACATGGGAAGTTCCACCTGAAAATGAGGGAAAACTCCTTGACTTGGAGGGTGCCAGAGCCCTGGCACAGGCTGCCCAGGGAAGGTGGGGAGGCTCCTGCTCTGGAGATATTCAAAACCGCCTGGACACGACCCTGTGCAACGTGCATCTAACGCAAAGCAGAGGGCATGGGCCAACGTTTCTTCTCTGATGGCCTGTCAGATTCAGAGAGGGGCAGTGAGGTCTCGTCTCCAGCTGCTGAGCCAAGGAATCCAGGCTGCTGCATGTCAGCAAAGCTGAATGTGGAAAGAGCACATGGAAAATGGACTGACTCTTTGTTTTGACTCTCAGATCCACGCCAACTGTCGCATCCGACGCGTGTACTTCTCTGACCGGCTCTACTCAGAGGATGAGCTCCCAGCTGAGTTCAAGCTGTATCTGCCTGTCCAGAACAAGGCCAAGGTGAGCTAGCCATGGGCAAGGAGGGTGGGAGCAGCAGCTGGGCCAGGCTAGTATTCCCTTTCCTCCTCCCACTGCCTTCCCAGTCCAGAGTCTCCTCTAGCAGCAGAGCTCTTACCAGCTTTGGCCACCAGCCCAGGAGCCCCCTCCCTGCTGCCGGGGGGGGGAGCAGTCTGTCGGGGGTGCCTTGCTGAGTGGCTTTCCTGCCAGAACATGTGGCAGTTGTCATTCCCATCTAGGAGCAAGGCGGGCTGTGCAGGTGCTCCCCACGTCCTTCCTCTTCATGTGGAAGGACCCTGGGCAGGGTGGCAGCCTCCCGGCGTCTCTCCGGAGCTTTCACCCGTGACTCAGCACAGCAGCTTCGCTCTTCAGAGCTAGCTGCAGCTCCACACTTGCCTTCCAGGAGAGATGCTGTTTGTGTCCCTCTAGCCCAAATTTCCTCCCCTCTGATCTCTTCCCTGCCCAGTGCAGACGGTGGTGCTGTGAGGTGGGAAGGGGGTAGGCAAGGTTGTGGCTGCCCAGCAGCCAAGCTCTGCTCTTACGGTGATGGAGGAGGAGTCCCTGGCATATTGACAGCAGTCTTGAAACTTGTGAGGAAGCACCTTCTTTGCCAGGGCCAGCCTGTCCCAGTGCAGAGGATGCTTTTAGCAGAGAAGATTCCAGGAGCTGAGGGAGGATGGTGGGTGCTGGTCTTACTGGGAGGTAGAAGGCAGCGTTAACAGGAGGTAACGCCTCTGGGGAACCTCTCGCTGCCTTCTGGGCTGTAGCAGCCTCCTGGGGGTGTCTGGGGAATGCTTGGAGCCCTCCCAGTACAGTTGTCTTGGTGCTGCTGAGTCTAATAAGTGTCTCCTTTCTTCTCCCTGCTCTGTCCAGCAATAACAGCACGTCGGGAAGAGATGCAAGAAATGTTGGGGTCAGTAGGAAAACAAAAGCAGGTGGAAGAGAAGGCCCTGCTGAGACCAAGTCTTAGATCAGCTCACCTTGCCTAGGGTAACTTTGATTCCTCTGATATCCCTCGTCTGGACAGGACACAGTTCACCATGTAGTCTGGGACTGTGGTGTTGGTGTGCAGGTTGTACAGAACCAGGGTTTTCCTAGCTGTTCTAACGTGCTGAGCCTGAACTCTGCGAGTGGCCTGGTACCCGATCTCGTGTTGCACAGAGGGGTTGGTTAAGTGTGCCCTCTTGAAGATACCAGGTTTTTTTTTTCTTTCCTTGTTTTCCACCTCTTGTTTTATATATGTTCTAAATATGGATGTAATACTCCCTGTTGGAAAGTTATTAAACGTTTGACTCTGTAAGGCTGCTTCTGGCTTCTTCCTCCTTTGATGGATCCTTTAACACATGTTAACGCTTCAGAAAGTGCCGAAGAATTTCTTTAGGAGCCCAGATGTTAGAATTTGCCTCTGAATTTGACTTGGATTGGCAGCCTCGCTGTTTAAGGGACAGCACGGACGTGAACAGCAGCAATCTGGAGAGAGGGAAAATAGTGAGGTTTCCAGAGAGGAGACAGGGTCTGTCTGCAGTCCGGGAGGTTTGTGGTGCTCTGCCTGTGACAGAAACTCGTGCTGTTCACTTTTAGTACATGGAAGTGTTTTTTTTTATTCCCTTCCTACTTTAAGCCATTTTTCCCAGCAGTGACAAATTGGTGTTACCTGCCTGTCAGGGCACAGCTCTGTCCGCAGTGTAGTTAAACAACTCCAGCTCTCAGCCAAGCCTGTAGCAGCTACTTATAGCAAGAGGCACACAATAGTCTTCCAGCTGCCAAATTGTCCCTTTCCCCCAGGGGATCAAAGGGGAGGTTTAGCAAAGCAGCGTTAACAGGAGCGGAAAGTCTTTTCCTGTGCTGGAGCTGCCCTTCTCTGCCTCAAACCCATCTGCCTTTGTTGTGGAAAGGCTCGTGGAGGGGAGGCCGGAGACCTCCACCAGTAACAGAGAGGGGCTGGGAGTAGCTGAGGCCTTTCCTCCCTGGAGCCAAGCCCCCCACAGCTACTCCCATGGGCAGGTACCTAAGGCAGGGACTGATCCTTCCCTGGTGTTGGGCTGGGCGGTGAATTGGGAAGACTTCACTTTCGTTATTGTCCCGTAAAACAAAGCTGGTCGGTCCTAGGAGAAGGAGAGCTTGTTGGGGAACATCTGCCCCAGACTCTGGGTTTAATCCTGACCACTGGCTTTCCACCTGGTTTAAAGGTTTGGCGTGTCCGTGCACAGTCACGAGCAGCAGCAGCTCTGTACGGACCCAGCTTCACCTCTGCGGCCGGCTCTCGGGACGCCTGTAACGCCGCTGCCTTATTTACACCGTTAAAGCTGGTGGGCTTTGAACTGGAGCTGCTGACCCCGTGCTGCCACGTGGTGCTGGACTTGCAGAAGGCTTTCTGGAGCAGACCTTCCCAGTTCTTATAGCGGCTGAAGAGCTTGGTAGCTCTAAGGAACCACGTGGGAAGGCACCATCCATCTTGCTTTGACGTCTGTCAAGGCTTGGCTGGACTTGAGATTTGTGAAGTGGAATCACACTGTGTCATGTGCCAAGGATCGGCCCTAATGAAGTCCAGGGCGAGGCTTTCCTGCCACGTTCGCAGAGCTTGCCAGGCCTGGGGGAGCTGCCGAGGGCATCCCTCAGACCCCGGCAGGGTAGAGCGTGCGTCCTTTCCCACAAGCCCTCGCTCATGAGCGTGTGTTTTTGGCAGCTGAGCAGTCCCCAGGAGCTGCTGCTGCCTTTCCCTGCCCCGCTGGGGCCCGAGCTCGACTCGCCTCTTGTCCTCGAGGAGTTGGGCTTGCTCTGAGTGAGTGACCTTAATGTGTTAAGAGGGACTGGGCTCCCCAGGGCCCCGAGCTGGCTGCCTCTGCTGAGAGATTAGATGGGCCCTGCTGCCAGTTCCTGCCAATTCTCGGAGCTGTGCCAGCGGATTTGCTGGAATAAACTCCCAGCCCCAAACCCTTCCATCCACGGGGACCCTCTGTGTATTTTTTAATATGAAACAAACTGCTGAATCTTCCTGTTTACATGCTGCAGCATCAGA
This sequence comes from Nyctibius grandis, assembly GCF_013368605.1. Taxonomy (NCBI): domain Eukaryota; kingdom Metazoa; phylum Chordata; class Aves; order Nyctibiiformes; family Nyctibiidae; genus Nyctibius; species Nyctibius grandis. The sequence goes on from NC_090669.1 coordinate 885,795, forward strand.
TACTGGCTCTTTCCTTTAGGGCCAGACGGTGGTGGATTGATGTGGTGTTCTTCAAAACTCTTCTAATCCCCCTCTCCCATCAAACTGTAACCACCTCGCTGAAGGTGATGCTCTCCCTGTGGGAGAACAGGACGGTGCTGGCGGAGAGGTGTCCTGGCAGTGGTCATTTCCCAGAGTAAACGTGCACCAGCAAAACCCCGGTGATGCAGCACCCAACTTCTTACTGCTTTGCTTATGGCTCTTGACCCGGCTGGGACACAACGTCCTCCTCCATGGAAAGAGAGAAGGAAGGACGTGGGTGCAGAGATGGGAGCGTGGCCCCAAGGACAGGTACCCCCTGCGTGCTCCTGGGGCGGCCCCAGCCTGGTGCGAGGGGTGAGCAGAGGGGGAGTCCTGCGGAGAAAAGGTCTTAAATATCTCCTCGTTCACCTTTCCGTGGGTGCCCTCCTCCTTCCTTCCTGCTTAAGTCCTTATTGCAGTTCATGTCTGGTGGGAGAGAGAGGAATCTTTCTTCACGGGGAGTCCTGGATTCAACCGGGGGCAGAGCGGCGCCCACCCCAAGGTGAGTTTTCCTTCCCTCCGCCGGCTTTGCGCCTGCCTCTTCCACAGGCTGGGACAAGGTCCCTGCACTTGGGCACTTTGATCAGGACCTAAGTACCGGGAGCCTGCTCTCGACATCAAAGGCAAAGCTTCCCTCTGAAATCATCTCGGCCGCTGAAGGACGGTGAGCGCGGGGGCTGCAGCACCTCGGGGCAGGGGACGGGAGAGTGCCCGTCCCCAGGCTGGGCCGGGGAGTGGACACGCTCGGACGGAGCTGGGGCGGCTGCCGGTGGCCGTGGGGTGTGAGCCGAGGCTGGGACAGCCCCGGGCTCCGGTGGCTCTGGGGGCAGAAGCAGCCCCGGTGAGGGTCTGGCCCAGCAGAGTGGCATGACAGTGACACGACACTGTCCCTGCCTGTGGCCTTCCCCTTGTTCTTTGTCCCCTTCCTATGAAGTGGAGCCTGACACAAAGCCCAGAGCTCTGATCACAGAGGTGACACGCAGGAATCAAAAACAATCTGGGCCAAACTCTGCTCCTTGCCCTCTCCACCTCCCGTTCTGCATCTCCTGGATGTCTTGGGCCAGACGTCGTCTCTGGAGCAGGATGACACCTCCAGGGCGACGCTAATCCCCTGCAGCTGCTGTCTAGCGTGGGGCGGGCGGTGCTGGGGGTGAGGGAAATATTTATTTTGAGTTTTGCCATTGGCCACTGCCCAGGAAAAATGAGTGACGGTCCTGGGGACTTTGGCCACTTCAGCACGCAGGGAGACCTGATCTTCCTGCCCCGCTGGCGCCTGCGGGAGAGGGGTGAGAGCTTCCCTCAGGGGGCTGCGAAATGGGACCACCCAAGCAAGAGTTTATTTGGATGAGGGAGCGGCTGTGCACCCTGAGAGCTCCCCTGGGATGTGGTGGGGAAAGCCCCAGAGCCACCAGAGGTGAGAAGATGATGGATGCCAAGTTGTGGTGAAGCAGACCTGCAGAGCGGCTGCTCCGCCATCAACCCCTGCGTTGCCCCTGCGGCCCCAGAAATGCTTTTCCTCCCTGTGACACGAAGGGTCTGGCACCACGGGGAGCGGGCTGGCGGCTGTGGGGTGAGTGCAAGGGGCACGAGCAGCACACACGTGTGCTGAGCTCAGCGTGGCCAGCGGGCGCATCCCACCCACAGCAGGGCTGTGCTGGTACCGACCCCTGCCCGGGCAGCAGGTCCAACCCCTCCCAGGGCCCCGCTGCTCTTCCCTCCGTCCCCAGCATCGTTTCCTCTGGCCTTGAGGCCGGCCGGTCGCTGCTCGGCGTATCCCAGCCCCAGTCCTTCCTCTGCTTCCTCTCTGCTTTCCGGGTCCTCTCCTCAGCAGTGCATGGGGGACCATGCCCTGGAGGCAGGAGGAAGAGGAGGAGGCAGGAGGAAGCATGTTTCTCTCTGCGGGCAGAGCGAGCCCCTGCCAGCCCTGGTCACCCCATCAGCCACGCTCCAGTGGCACGTGGAGCCCCATCCCGCAGCAACCAGCGTGGCAGAGCCCGGAGGCCGCTGAGCTCCTGTGGTCTTTTCCAGGTCGGGCTTCTCCAGACTATTTTTGGGAAGCTGGGAGCTGCCTGGTGGGGGTGGATCCTGGCAGGGCTGCCTGGTGTCTGCCACGGCCAGGCTGAGTGGGACTCACAGCTCCTCCGAGCCACCAAAAGCCCTGTCCCGTGCAGCGGGTGCGGCCCTGCCCTCCCCGGGGTCTTGCAGCCCTGGGTGGCCAGAGGCAAGCCAACCCCGCTGTGGGCACGCGGGGCCGAGCGGGAGCCTCCGGCAAAGAGCCCGGGCCCTGCCGAAACACCGGGCTTTGTCTGCAGCGGGGTCCCTCGCTGCTGTCCATGAGCGTTTCCAGATGGCCCCGGGCTCCTGGCACCGCTGCAGCATCCGGGGAAAAGCGGGAGGGGGTGGGAAGTGATGTCCCTGCTCCCCACCCCAGGCAGCCGGGACCTCTGCTCCCAGCGCTGCTAATTCCCCCCGGGGAATTGCTCCCAGCCCCCATCCCACCCTGAATCAGCAAGGAGCCCCCTCCCCTGCCACGGCAGGGCTGCCCCGGGAAGGGGATGCCACGAGCATCCGACCTTGGCCATCCCTGCCCAGCTCAGCTGGCTTTGACCTTGGCCATCACTGCCCAGCTCAGCTGGCTTTGACCTTGGCCATCCCTGCCCAGCTCAGCTGGCTTTCCCTGCGAGCCAGGCTTCTCTCCGGGTACCGGGCTTTGGGGGTCCCCACGCCTGCATCCCGCCGAGCCCTCAGCACTCCCGGGAGAGAGGGGAAACAACACGGCTGCCGTGGGAAATAAATCCCGTTGGCGGAAATGCATCTGCCGTGGGAAGTGCAGCTACTGTGGGAAATGCATCTGCCGTGGGAAATGGCCCCTGGAGCCGCCTCTGCGGGGGCGAGGAGGGGCAAATCCCAGCCACGCTTCCCTCCTGCCTCGCCTCTCGGCCAGGTTTGTGCCTTTTGGGAGCGCCCGGTGCCGGTGTGGCCGCGGTTCGGGGCAGGCCGGGGTTCTTCTCTCCCTGATTTTGGCTCCTCGCTTGGCTGCGGTGACGTGCTGGGTCTGAGCCAAGCGTGTTTCCCAGGGAATGGGCTAACGGCCAGGAATCGCTGCCCAGGGTGGGCAGGGATGGAGGCCGGGGCAGGGGACGGGTGGCCCAGGCCATGGGGTCCCCCCCTGCCCCTGGGAAAGCGGGGCGAGAGCCAGCATCGGTCCTTCCCTTTTAAAGTAATTAGTGGCTGACGAGTGGCGGGGCAGCTTGGGGTAATTTAGTGCTGGGAAGTGGCTGCAGCCAAGTCTCGGGCGCTGAGCCAGCAGCTCTGGGTGCTGGGGAGGGGGAAGGATGGGGTGGGGGGCAGGCACAAAGGCTTCGTCCCTACCGTGAAGTGGGGGATCCCCTCTCACCGGGGCTGGCAGGGTGGGGATGGGGGCAGAGGGACAGCCGGAGCCCCAGGGACGGGGACGGAGGGGGAGGTCCCTGCATCAAGCCACCAGCCCCGGGGGAAGAGGCAGGGCCCGGGTGCTGGTCCTGTGAATCCATACCTCCCCCTCCCCCACCACCCCATAGGGTCATCCCCACAGCGCTGGGTCAGCCCCACACCACCCCACTGGGGTATTAACTGCGCCAGGCCTCTGCTGCCCATCCCCAGGCAGCTCAAACCCGGCCGGGCTCCCACCCCGCTGAGCACCACCAGCGCAGGCCGGGCCCCCGCTGCCTCCATCGCCACCGCTGCCGCCCGCTCGGGTTTGGTTTTTCCTTCCCCTTAAAGGCTGAGCAACATTTTTCCCTGGATAAAGCCAATTTCCTACCCCCGGGTCTAATCTTTCCCACTCCCACGATTATTTCCCTCATCTCCCCAGCGGTCGCGGCTCCTCCTGCTTTCCTCTGCCGAGACAGGATACGGCCACCCCCTTCCCCCCAGGAACCACGCCGGGGCCGCCCGGGGACACAGAGCCGAAGCACCCGGTAAACCGGCTCCGGGACGGACCGTGCACCGGCCCCCGGTGGCCCCTGCCCAGGGCCGGGAGGTGGCCACCCCAGGGCTGGCCGGGGGAGAACAAGGCGCGCTGTGTTCCCGGCCAGGCCGTGGCCGCTGCCGTGGGAGCTGGTGAATGGCGGCTCTGTCCGCTGCCGGGGTGCAGCTGCTTCGCTGACACCCCCCCCCCCAAAATGGCAGCCCCAGGGTGGGGGCCGCTGCGGGGCCATCGCCTTCCCCACATCCCCCGGCGCAGCGCCCAGCCCCCGTGGGTGCCAGGCAAGGTGGCACCCCCAGGCAAGCCCCCGTCACCACAAAATCCACCACTGCCCCCCCCGGCACGGCTCCTGTCCCCATCCCGCGGCACAAAGGACGGCACCACGGTTCTCCACGCGCCCGACCCCTTTAATACACACGTACAAGGCCCTGCCGTGGGACCACGTGGCTGCGGCGGCGGCAGGGTGGGGGCCGAGCTGAGCCCAGCGAGGGGGGTGGCAAAGGTGGCGTCTCCCCCTCCTCGTGCTGCCTTTAGGCACCACGTCCCCGTATCCCCGGGGTTCAGCGGGAGCCACGGCCGCCAGCTCGGCCCTCCCCTGCCCTGGCAGGCGGCAGCAGCTGAGACCTGCCAGCTCGTAGCACTTGTGAGCAGCCCCCGACCCGCTCAGCACAGGCACAGCCCAGCGGGTTCACGCGGGATGAAGGGACCCTGCTGGGACCCCGTCACAGAGGTGGGTGTAAGATGATGGGTGACAACCTGAGGGTCACGGCCAGGGGCGGGGGGCAGGCGCCGGGGAGCAGGCAGGACCTCGCCGCCCTCCACTCCCCCCAGTGACCACCCCCTGGTCCCAGCCCAGCTGCTCCGGAGGGGCTGGGGGAGGGCACGAGGGGAGGGACAAGGGGAGGGGGAGGTCAGGTCCATCGTTAGCACCATGGTGGTGGGGGAGGCTCGGGGAGGGGTCAGACCCACTCCTGCAGGGAGCGCTTGCAGTACAAGAGCATTCGGGGCGCGCCCTTCCTCTGCATCTGCACGATGACATAGATGAGGCCGAGGATGCAGAGCAGCAGCACCAGCAGCACCAGCACCATGACGACGCTCATGGTACGCGTGTACTCATCGATCTGCACCACCACGTCCACGTCGCCGCCCGGCTGGCGGCCGCCCTCGCCGTAATCCTCCTCGTCTTCCTCCTCCTCCTCCTCTTCCTCCTCCTCCTCGCCTTCAACCCGCCCGTCCCCGTCGGGGTTGAAGGGGGGTCGGTCCACATCGGGCCAGCGGGGGTGGGGGTCCGGGACCAGCTCCGTGTGACAGCCCATGAAGTCCCGCAGGATGGATTTGGGATAACCCGGCTCCGTCCTGAGCCGCTCGTTGTCGAATTTCCAGTACTTTGTGCCTCTGTAGAAGTAAGTGGAGGCTGGAGGTGGGGGGAGAAGACGGAGGTGAGGGGTAAGCGGGCAGGCGCAGGGCACCCCACAACCCGGGTACGCCCGCAGGCGCCCAGGACAGCGGGTTTTACTCCGGGACCGGTGAAACCCTTCAGAAAGGGCTTCACCGCTGACTCCCGGGCACCCTCCCAGGGTGGCCAGGCCACCACCCCTCTGGTCCCCCCGCCACCACCCAGCCCTCTCCTCCTCCTCTACTTACAGGCATCCGGGCTGAGGAAGGCACCCTTGGGTGAGGGAGGGATGCCCACCCACACGGAGATGGGTTTCGGGTACCCGGGGTCCACTGAGCGGGTGTCTTCATTAAAGCGCCAGTATCTGGGGGAAAAGGGGGTTGAGGAGCATGGGGGGGGCTCCACCACCCACCATGCCCACCCCTGCCAGGGGCCAGGAGGTGGCAGAGCAGGGAGGAGGACCCCAGAGCCACTCACCTGTCCCCACGGAAGAAGAAGGTGTGCCCCGTGGGTTCCCACCAGACGGCCGTGTCGATGCTGTCGTAGGGGATGCCCTGCCCGTAGGTGACCAGGGGTTGTGGGTACCCGGGCTCCAGGTTGGCTTCACGGAAGAGCCAGTACCGGTCACCTGGAGAGGGGCAAGATGGAGAAGGGGGGGATGAGGTGGCAACGTGGGGTACGATGCCTGCGGCCACCCCGTCCTTTTGGGATCAGGCATCGGCTCCGGCTGGGGAGGTGGCTCAGGCTGGGGTAAAGCCAACCAGCCCTCAGCAGCGTAGGGGGGCACTGGGGTCCCCCCTCCACCTCGGCCCTCCCACCCAGTTTCCCTGCTCACCTTTAAAGAAGACGAACCTCCCATCGTGCCTCTCGTAGGCAGCATCGATGTCCCCGGGGAGGCCCCGCCAGAAGTGCCCGATGGGCATGGGGTAGTTGTCCAGCACCCGATTGTGCCGGACCCTCCAGAACCACCGGCCCTGGTGGGAAACGGGGAGTTGGCAGAGGATGGAGGGGACACGGGGACACAGTCCCAGTGCCAGGCATCTCACTGGGGGATCTTCCCACCCAGGGACCCGCCACATCCCCAGGGAAGGGGCAGGAGGGGGTCCCGGCACGTACCTTGAACACAAACATCTCCCCACGCAGCACCGCCACCGTGTCGAAGTTCCCATCGCAGATGTTGGGGCCGTACTGGTCAGGTCGGTCTGGGCCGCCGGGTTTGGGGGGTCGCTCCGGTTTCCCCGGGGAGGGTGGTTTAGGGGGTCTCTGATCTGGCCTGCCAGGTCTCCGGGGTGTCACGGTGGGCAAAGGCTTGGTGGGCTGAGGTTGCCCATCTGCGGTACCTGGATCGGGCAGGCGAGAGAAGGGATGGGCTGATGCAGACCAGAAGCACCCGTGCCTCAGTTTCCCCACACACGGGCCCAGCATCCCACCTCTGGGCTGATCCTCCACCCAGCTCCTCACCGTACAGCTGCTGGATGCCCTTGAGGTCATCCTCGGGCAGCTGGAAGTTCTCCGTGTCCATCCACTGGTAGAAGGGAGCCATGATAGCGCTGGGGTTGCTGGAGTGCTCCAGGCCCAGCGAGTGCCCCAGCTCATGCACGGCCACCAAGAAAAGGTTGTTCCCTGCAGGGAAAGGCACCGTCAGCAAGACGGGGTGGAGGACACAACGCATTGGGCGGGCCCTTGACCCCAACACCCTGCGATGAGGGTGCTCCCACGGTGGAGCTGCTCTCCCTGCCCACACCGGCGCATCCCCCTGCCCTCAAACCCAGGGACCCACCAGGTTCCTCTGGTTGCCTTCACCACCCGCCTTGACCCTCAACTCACCAGACACATCCGCGTTTTCCAGCGTCCAGGGCTCATCCGAGTCAAAATGCGTGTCCCCCCCCATGCCAGGCCCGGGAAAATAGGCGTGAGCCAAGAACCCGCCGACGCCGTCGAAGGGGGAGCTGTCTCCGTGGAAGCCGGAGGCGAAGAGCACCATGATGTCGGCCTCCTTCTTCCGTTTCTGCCGGATGTCCTCGTAGGGCACCTCCCGGAAAGCCAGCGGCGTGGCTTGCTCCCACACCCGGAAAGCTCGGCGGACGGCCTCGTACGAGTGGTACCGACCCAGCTTCTCCGTGTAGTTTTGGATGCTGGGGGGGGGGTAACAGAGCTCGCTGGGACCGGCTGGGGACAGTGCTTGCTCCCCAAGGGGGTCCATGGGTGGGGGGGGAGCCCTTGGAGATGTTGGGTACCTGAAGGTGAGATGGCTCTGGCTCCAGCGCCGCCCCGTCAGCGCGTACCGCTTCCGTCGCATGTTGGATTTCATCCGCGTCCCAAACTGGTCCGGGACGCCGCAGCGGGGACGTTTCATCCACCTGCCAGGAGGGCATCGAGCCAGGGCTCAGGCCGAGGTCCCCGAGGGGTTACGGCAGCCGCGGACGGCGAGGGAGGTGTCCCGGGTGCAGCCCCCAAGAAGGGGAGATGCAGCTCCCACGCGAGACAGAGCTCCGGGGCCAGCGGGCGAAGGCCGGGAGCGAGAGGACACGGAGAAACTCACGCCTTGGTCTCCTCGTCCAGGACGCCGGTGACGGTGATGCCGTAAAACTTCTGCATCTCGGCGAGGGCCGAGGCGAAGGTCTGAGCCGAGCGCATGGTGGAGAGCTGCCGGCTGGGCTGCGGCAGGTACCCGTAGAGCCGCAGCCAGGCCTGCGCCGCGGAGAGCCGCGCGTGAGAGCCCCGCGGGGACACCGGGAGCGCCCCGGGGGGACGCAGCTCCCCGAGACCCCGCTGCCACCCCAGCCCTACCGCCTGTCACCCGTGCGCCAGGTGCCGGGGGCGAGCGCCGCGCCCAGCACGGGCAGGGCAGGGCAGGGCAGGCCGGGGCACGCGGGCGGGAGCGGAGCCCCGGCCCTGCCCGAAATTGGGGTGTGTGGGGGGGGGATCCTCTGATCTCGGGGGGCCGCCCTGCCCCCGGGGAGAAGGCAGCTGGCAGGGGCCGGCCCGCCCAGCCCCCGGCCTCTTCCGGAGGGGTCCCCTGGGAGCTGCGGACGGACGTGGGGCCAGGCCACCCCACCCCGCGGCCCCGGGACCCCCGCCCCGGCCTCCACCCACAAAGGGGCTTCTGTCCTGCGGGGCCGGCAGCCCCCCGGGGCGGGAGGGGGGTGCTGGGCCGCGCCGGGGCTCTTCCTTCCTGCGCCAGCCTCCGCCTCCTCTTGGCTTTTTAAATTACTTTTTTCTTTCTAATTTTTATTTTTCTTTCTAATTTTTGTATTTTATTTTTCCTTTTAATTCTTATTTTTAATTTTTTCTTTTTCACTCTTTTATTTTTCCTTTTAATTTCTGTATTTCATTTTTCCTTTTAATTTTCATTTTTAAGTTTGTTTCTTTTTCATTTATTTTTCCTTTTAATTTTCATTTTCTGTCTTTTTTCCTTTTACTTTTTAATACTTTTTTCCTTTTAATACTTTTTTTTTCTAAATTCCTTTTTTTTTTCATTTTCCAATTGTTTTCATTTTCCAATTTTTCCATTATTCTCCCATTTTTTCCATTACTCTCCAATCTTTTTCATTCTCCAATATTTCTCCTTCTCCAATTTTCGATAACAATAATTTAACCTTTCCATTCCGAAACATTTTTCACCTTTTATTCATTTTTTTACCCCCCCCCGCACCCCTCACTATAGCAAAGACGTTTCTCAAAGGCCCTTTCACCCCCCCCTTCCCCGCCGCGGCCCCGCGTGGGCACAAAGCGCTTCCTCTCCCCCGCCGCCCCCGGGGGACACGCCGGTCCCCCCCCGCCCCGCCTGCACCTGCGGCCGCCGGCGCTGCCCGCCCCGAGGGGCAGGTGCAGGCAGGGCGCGGGCAGGGCGCGGGCAGCGCGTCCCGGGGACCCCCCCCCCGCACCGCACCCCGCGCCCCCCCCGCTCACCTCCGCGTTGATCTCCTCGCCCGCCGCCCCCACCAGCAGCACCAGCAACACCAGCAGCGGCGGGGGGCGCCCGCCCGCCCGGCAGGGGGCGCCGCCACCTCCGGCCATAGCGCGCTGCCGCCGCCGCCGCCGCCGGGTCGCGGCTGCCCTGGGGCCGCGCCGGGCCGAGCGCGGCGGTGCGGGAGCTACGCGGTCCTCATGGCCCGGGGCCGGGGGGCTGCGCGCCCTGCATGGGGCGGCGCTGCCAAGCGCGGCCCTTCGCCTCCCGGCCCGCCTTTGTGGGGGAGATCAGGCCGGCGGCGCACGGCACATGGGCGGCCACCGCGGCGCGGCGCGGCGCGGCTCGGCTCGGCTCGGCGCGGCTCGGCTCGGCTCCCGTGCCCGGCCCTGCCCGCGGGAGCAGCGCAGCGGAGCGGGGCGGCAGCGGTGCGCCTCGGCGGGGAGCGGGCGGGGCGGGGCCGCGCCGAGGGGCGGGGCCGCGGGGAGGGGGCGGGGCTGCGGCGGAGAGGGGCGGAGTCACAGGCTCCCACCATGGTGGGGTGGGAAGGGCCCTCTGGAGATCATCCAGCCCAGCCCCTGCCAGAGCAGGGACACCCAGAGCACGTCGCACAGGGTCGTGTCCAGGTGGGTTTGAATATCTCCAGAGCAGGAGCCTCCCCACCCTCCCTGGGCAGCCTGTGCCCGGGCTCTGGCACCCTCCAAGTCAAGAAGTTTTCCCTCATATTCAGATGGAACTTCCCGTGTCTCAGTTTGTGCCCGTTGCCCCTTGTCCTGGCGCTGGGCACCACTGAGAAGAGTCTGGCCCCATCCCCTTGACACCCCCCCTAAGGTATCTGTAAGCATTGATCAGATCCCCCTCAGTCTGCTCTTCTCCAGCTGAACAGCCCCAGCTCCCTCAGCCTCTCCTCATAGCAGAGATGCTCCAGCCCTCTGACCATCTCCGTACCCCTCTGCTGGACTCTCTCCAGTAGCTCCTTGTCTGTCTTGAACTGGGGGGCCCAGAACTGCACACAGTTACTCCAGGTGTGGCCTCACCAGGGCCGTGTAGAGGGGGAGGAGAACCTCCCTTGACCTGCTGCCCACACTCGTCCTCACACACCCCAGGACACCATTGGCCTTCCTGGCCCCAAGGGCACATTGTTGGCTCATGGGGAACTTGGTGTCCACCAGAACTCCCAGGTCCTTCTCCACAGAGCTGCTTCCCAGCAGGTCACCCCCAGCCTGTACTGGTGTGTGGGGTTATTCCTCCCAAGGTGCAGGACCCTACACTTGCCTTGGTTGAACTTCATGAGGTTCCTCTCTGCCCAGGTCTCCAGCCTGGCCAGGTCGTGGGTGCCCTCACACCGACACCCCCCACCCCAGCCCAGTGTGCACAGCCGGAGCCATCGCCTGTCCCGCGCAGGCACCACCCCAGGCCCTGCCCGCCGCACCCGCCCGCTCACCCCCCCCACTCGGGGCTGCACCACCACCCGCCCATCCCCGGACTTTGTCCCCACAGCCCCACCGCCGAGCCTGGCTCCTTCCCCCACCCCAAAGCCACGAGGGGGGTCCCTGACACCCGCCGGAGTTACAACACAGGGAGATGTGCCAAGGCGGGCCCTGCCGGGGAGGGAGCGGGGCCGCGGGTTGAGCATTAACCTGGCACTGCTGGACTCGGACCACGGCGAAACCGGTCGTGCCGGAGCCAGTTTCACTGGAAGTCCCCAGAGGCTAAATATATCCCTCGTTGTTTGTCTTTCCTTCCCCAAAAGAAAACTCGGGGTGTAGGCACACGCAGATCCCCATCTCAGAAACTAATTGGCTACAGGATTTTGTTGAGGGTTTTGAAACGACCGGTGCCGAGATGCTCCCAGGGCCACGAAGCCCCCAGGCTCTCGGCGTGCGAGGACGGGCAGCGCTTGCAGGCGTCGCCTCATCTGAAGCCTGCAGGAGCTGGGCCTGTCTGAAAGGGAACGGCTGAAATACACCACGGCAGCAGCTTTGTGACACGAGGAGACGGATTTTTACTGCTCAGAAGTCTTGGAGTCTTTCATCAGACAGACACGGAATGAAAGATTGAGGGCAGCGCATCAGCACCCTGCTCCGAATACCCGAGAGGCTGCAGCCACCTCCCCGCAGGAATAAAAGGATTAAAAAGGAGCTTCGCCCAGGGAACAAGGTCCAGCCTGCCCTCCCCAGGGCCACCACGGCACCGGGGGTTCTGCTCCCATGGGGAAGAAGCGTGGAGCCCGGGCAGGAGCTGCTGCCCCTGGACTCGCCCATGGGCACTGCCCTCCCTTGGGCTGGCAGCTCCTCGGGAGGAGCAGCCCACCACAAAAGTTCTGGGCTGATGGCACACACAAGCTTAAACCAAAGCTCTTCTTTTAGACCCAGCCTGGAGCACAGAGGGGTTTCCAACCTCTCCCTTCCACATTTCATCTTGTGCTGTTTGGCAAAAGGATCAGATACTGAAATTTCTCTATAGAGCAGGGCGAGAGGGACCCAGAACATGACCCAGGAGCTTGTCTGAGCTGGCTTACAGCAGGGAGATGTTCTGGTGAGAAAGTCCAGCGCAGTGTCCTTGCCTCTCGCTACTCAAAGCACGCTCAGAGCCCCCTGACAATCAGGCAGTGCGAGCGTGCGAGACACTCTCCCTTTAGCAACAGCTTCCCACGCTACCTTCTTCCTCCTTCCCAAAAGGCATCTATGGCTTTTATAGAGATTTTTTTTCTCTTTTTTTTTTAAAAAAAAAAAAAAAAAAATCAGCAAAAGTAGCGACCGTGGGATGGCTGGAACCGCCGGTGCTGACTGCAGCACATACAGCAGCGAGGATGAAATCTGCTACAAACACATTTCTTCAGTCAGCAACTCAAACTTGGAAGTAGCCCGACTTGAGGCCACAAACACCCCCGAGATGCTGAGCAGGCAAGAAGAGCGTGGGAGGTGCGTGACAGCCTGCACCGGTCAGAGCTGCGCTGGAGAACGTGGTTGAACATCAGGGTCTTTGAGGCTCTGAAATCACAGTCCCAGCGGCCCCTACCTCAAGGGGAAGGAGAAGTACTTGTTCCCCGACTTGCAGCGGATTTCCTCCCACTGGACACGCAGCAGGAGAGCTGAGTCCTCAAACCCGTCCACGATGTCCTGGAAAACAGACGCCGGAGTCAGTACCCAGAGGTGGATCTGCCAGAGGATGGACTTACAGAACCACAGACTGGGTTGTGTTGGAAGGGACCTTAAAGCCCATCCAGTCCCAACCCCCTGCCACGGGCAGGGACACCTTCCACCACACCAGGTTGCTCCAAGTCCCATCCAACCTGGCCTTGAACACTGCCACGGAGGGGGCAGCCACAGCTTCTCTGGGCAACCTGGGCCAGGGTCTCACCACCCTCACAGCAAAGAATTTCTTCCTCACATCTCATCTCAATCTCCCCTCTTTCAGTTTAAAACTGTTCCCCCTTGTCCTGTCACTCCATGCCCTTGTCAAAAGCCCCTCTCCAGCTTTCCTGTAGCCCCTTCAGGCACTGGAAGGTGCTAGAAGGTCTCCCCAGAGCCTTCTCTTCTCCAGGCTGAACAGCCCCAGCTCTCTCAGCCTGTCTCCACAGCAGAGGGGCTCCAGCCCTCTGAGCATCTCCGTGGCCTCCTCTGGACTCGCTCCAACAGCTCCGTGTCCTTCTGATGTTGGTGCCCCAGAGCTGGACGCAGCACTGCAGGGGGGGTCTCCCGAGAGCGGAGCAGAGGGGCAGAATCCCCTCCCTCGCCCTGCTGGCCACGCTGCTGGGGATGCAGCCCAGGACACGGGTGGCTTTCTGGGCTGCCAGCGCACGTTGCCAGCTCATGGTGAGCTTCTCGTCACCCTCCACCCCCAAGTCCTTCTCCTCAGGGCTGCTCTCAATCCATTCTCCAATGGATTGTGAGTCGGCAGCTCCTTCTCTGAACCAAGCCAGAGACGAGGCCATTTGTGGCTGGAAGCCTCTGACTTCCCTCTGGAGAGTGATTTAACTCATGTTCCCCCCAAAAGCTTCTCTTCTTTCAACCCAGTGAACTTTGTCTTGCTCAGTGAAGAGAATTTCCTGCTCTCCACCCTCAGCAGGGAGACGTGGCCGGACACCAGCTCTGCTCTCGCCCTGCTCTCCACGCTGCGTGGGGACGCACCTGCAGCGCCCGCAGACATGGCCCTTCCAGCCTGCCAGACAGGTCCCCCACGCACCAGGCCAAGCTGATGTGGAACGACGGCTCCTGAAGACAAAACAGGGATGAGATCGTGAGGGCTACGGGAGGCTTTGCTCAACGCACGGAGCCGCAGTGGCAGATCTGGTGTGATGCCACCCTGCCTGGGATGGCAAAGGTAGGAGGACCCCAAAGCTGGGAGCCCCCCTTGCCATTGGCCAAGCTGATATGGACAGTGCTGGAGGCGAGATGAGCCCCGGCTTCCCCACCCTTTTTGGACACCAGTGGACAAGGCTGCCTCATTCCCAGCCTCCCCGTGGTCAGCTCTGCAGAAGCTTTTCCAACTGCACAGAGAACCTGTCATGGACGGTCCTGGAGCAGGTAGGTGGGTCACTTCTGAAGAACTCACAAGAGCCCCCTGCTCAGCTCCGGAGACGGAGAAATCTGGGTTTGGCCCTTCAAAACCCAAAACCTGTCCCCAAAGCTAGTACCAAGCAAAGAGGCTGGACCCGTGCCCCAGGAAACTGCCCAAGGAAGAGGCACAAGCATCGCCCTCAGTCCCACAGTGCTCACCCTAAGCCCATTCTGCCCTGGGACAACCCTGCTTCCACGCACAGTGGGGCACCAACCATGACGTTCATCATTCACCCCAGAAACCCGATTCTCAGGAGGCCACCAGAGAGTTAACACCCTCACTCTCCTGCGCAGGACGTGACACAGAAGTCATAGACCTGCGCTGGTCCCCTTCTCAGCAAGAGCATGTTCAGGGTGGTATGAACATCACCAACCGGCCCTGAGGAGACCATTTCAGGGTGTAACCTCCCCGCTCCTGTTTATTTGATCATTCCAAGGACCTCTCGCAGGGAACCAGCCAGCATGTCTGGACCGGCAGAGAAATATGTGGGAGAGCCCTCACCTTGTAGAATGTGGGAAGATCAAATTCCTCCAGAACTCTGTCCACTTCTGAGACCAGCTCCAGCAGCTGGAAATGCCCAGCAGAGACCTCCAAGCCAATGAAGGTCCTAAAGAAAGACAAGGAGAGACAGCAAGCACCCTTTTACGGTGGGAGAGGAAGAGGGGAACATGGGGAACTGGAAGTACCAAGCTGGAGAGATGTGACAAAGAGCTGCCTCCTCAAGGACTGTCTGGATGACGCTTTCTAGGCTCCAGGAGGGGAGGGGAAGACTAAGTCTCACCCAGGATCTGCTTCATCCCACCCGTGACCATCGTGGGCTGCAGTATGTGCCAGATTCAGCAACTTTTTTTGCAATTTTAGTCACCTTTCCTTTGACTTTTAAACTCCTTAATTGCATTCAATTGGAATCAGGCTTCTGAGCTGACACACAGGAGAATTAGCACCGTCTGAGCTATTTCTCTCCAGCTCTTGGAAGACCTGCACTGCAACTTCATGACCAGCTGCCAAAAGAGGTGGCCCCCAGCCCTGCTCGCCCCGGGCTGCTCACGCTGGCACGAGGGTTTGCACAACCACAGAACAAACCAGACGGGAGATGGCAGAATCTAACCCCAGCAGAAAGGCCTGCCTCAGGTCACGCTGTCAACCCATCTCCGCTCTTTGGAAGACTGAAATCCTGCAGCCTGAGGGTCGGCCACTGCTAACGAGACCAACGGCTTGCAGAGAATCAGCGCTGAAGCTAAAAATTCGTGTAAGTGGCTGGGGAAAAGTGTGAAACCTCCGGACACAAGGTGATGGCGTGCTGCCCCGTCACACGGCTCAGCCCGGTCGCCACGGGACGGGCAGGGTGATGCTTCCCATCCACCCAGCACCTCGCCCAGCTTTCTCCCCAGGCTGGACGGCTGCCCCGCCGCTCGCTCACCTGGTTTTGTTCTCGTTGGTGTAAATCTTCACTTGGTCAGCCACGCAGAAGAACCTGAAATAAAAAAGATCCTGTTTCAGCTGGTCAGGGAGAAAAAAAAATAATGAAAAAAGCAGAAGATGGGGAAGGGACAGGATTTCTGCCGAGCTGTAGAAAGATAATGGCAAACGTATGCCGCAATCGGACCGAATCGATGTAACCAGAACCTTTTTGGGCTCAAATTAATTCATTCCCCACCCCAGTTTGCAGCCTTCCAAAGCCCAGACGGTGACAGAAGCCCTGAAGCAGCTCGATGGGTGCCTGAGCCAGATGTGATGAAACCATCCCTGGTTTGCAGGATGGCGCAGCTCCGGCCTCGTCCTTGAGAGCCGAGACCCGACTTGCCTGGTGCCGGGTCCTGAGGCAGAGAGGAAAACTCCCCAGGGCTTTACTGGTGAAGCACCAGGTCCCAGAGAAGACTTTAGGTGCGGATAGTGGTGAAACCCAGGCGCCGAGGGAGGGGGAAGGGTGTGAGGAGGGCTGTCCCGGGGTCCCCACCTGTGGAAGGAGGCCAGGCGCTCCTTGAGGGAGCGGACGAAGGGGTCGATCCAGTGGTAGCGCAGGACCACGCACTGCGAGAGGCTGAGGTGGAACTCCTCCATGGCAGCCAGCGAGGGGACGTAGGTGCGAGCGCGGGACATCAGGAGCTCCAGCAGCTCCAGGAATTCCTCCTGGACTCTGTCTGCGGGGCAGCGCGGTCACAGCCACGTCCCAGCCAGGTCCCACCGGCCACGGATCCCCACCGGGGACAGACGGGTCCCCCCGGGGCTTCCGTCCCCGCCGTGCTCGTCGGGCCTCACCCGGCTGGGCTCCGTCCCGCCCTCCCGGTCCCGTCCCGGTTCCCCGGTACCTACAGGGCAGGTAGACGTGGGTGGCCCAGTTGCCCCGCTCGTGGGGGAAGCCGCGGACGCGGCCGCCGTGCCGGGAGCTGTCGTCGCTAACGGCCTCGTCCGGCTCCGCATCGCCCGGCAGGTCGGCGGGGACGGGCAGGCGGGGGCGGCCGGCGCTGCGGGGACCGGGGAGGAGGATGAGGAAGAGGAGGAGGATGAGGAGGAGGAAGGCCGCGCGCTCCCGCCGCCCCCCCCCCAAGGGCCCGTCCCGCCGCACCCACCTGGCCCGGGGGGGCCCCTGCGCGCCGCCGCCCCGGCGCCCCTCTTCCCCCTCCTCCTCCTCCTCCTCCTCCGAGCTGCTGTACCCCACCAGCGCGGCCCTCATGGCCGGCCCGGCCCCGCCTGCGCCCGCCGGGCCCTTCCGGGCCGGCGCCTCCGCCTCCCCTGGCCCCGCGGCGGTGCCGGTGCGGGCGGGCGGCGGCGGGGGCGCTGTTGTCGGCGCGGCCCGGCAGGGGGCAGCCGCCGCGGCCCGCCCCGCCCCGCCTCCTGCCGCCGCGGCCGGCCCGGCCCGGCCCGCTCCGCTCCCTCCCGCACCCCGCGGCCGCCGCCCGCCCGCCCGCCCGCCTCCGGCACCGGCACCCCCCTTCCCTTCCCTTCCTCCCGGCTCCCGCCGCCACGCCAGCGCGGGGCTCGGGCGGAGCGCGCAGGCCGCGGTCCCGCCGCCGGGGAGCGGGGCTGACAGGGGCCTCCCTCGCTCCCGCCGCAGGTGAGGGGCCCGGCCGCCGCCGCCGCCCTTTGTGTGGGCCCTCGCCGCGGCGGGGGCGGCCCCGGCCGGGCAGGGACCCCCCCCCGCACCCCACCGCGGGGCCTCCCGGCGCGGCGGTGAAAGGCCTCGGGGCGCCGTCGCCGCGGTTGCCCCGCAGGCCGGAGGAGCCCGTCCCATGGGGAGAGGCGGGCGGCGGGCCGGGCCTCGCCGCGGGCTGTGGCGGAGGCGGCGGCTGGCCTGCGAGCTCCCGGGCCGCCCCCGCGCCCCGCGGCCCCGCCGCGCCTCTCTCTGAGGCGGCCTCGGCCCGGCTGCGGGAGGCCCGGACGGCGGCGGAGGGCGGCGGGAGTCGGGCCGGCCCGTGGCGGAGCGGGCCGTGCCGTGGGCCGCTTCTCCAGTTTGAAAGTACCTCTGCTCTGCCGTCTGCTCTCCTTAAATGGTTGTCGCTTCCCACCTCCCACGGAGGGATGAGTTAGGCTCGGAGCTGGCGCCGGCTCGGGTACCCGTGCAGAGCCCTCGGTAAGCCAAGGTTGGTATTTCTTATTCTTCCCTACCAGGGGGGACACAAGCTTCCCCTCCCCGTTAGGCCGGAGGGTCTGCGATGCCAGCGCCGTTGGGTTGCTCCTGCCACGGTTAACGTTGCCCGCGGGGGAAGGTGGTGACTGGGCTGCAGGGAAGTTTTGTATCCCGTCGAGCTCGGGTTCGTAGCTGCGAGCCCTCCCTTCGTGGTGACAGCCAAGGTGAGCTACGTAGGAGAAAGAGGGGATCCAGCGTGCTGGCAGGGCTGCGGTGGGGCCTTTGGGCATTTTACTGCCTGAAATTGTGCCTGTGGACAAAGTACCGCAGCGTCCCCGTAGGCAGAAGCGTGGGCTGGCACTGCCCGAGCGGTGGGGCACGGTCCGGTGTCAGCTGAGCGCTGGGGGAGGTGGGGATGCTGGGAAGGGGGTTTCTCCGATGTCCTTTATAGCTTTGTTTTAAATACAACAAACGCTGTCCTGGCAGACCAAGGTTTTCCTGACCCTGGGTGAGGACAGGCGGTTTGACACAGAAAGGGGTGTGCTCTTGCGGGGTTAGGGGCTCGTGGCCCAGGAGCACTGGCTGCTGCTTCTCGCCAAGGCCTGGGGACCCTTCCTCTCTCTTGAGGTGCGCTGGCACTGCTGTAACCTGCTGCTCACCAGTGGGTTTTACTCTTCTCTAAGTTGATACCAGCTTTTAGTGGACATCTCTAGAAAGACTGGAACTTTTCAGTGAGCAAAACGCCTGTGATGCTCTAGAGTAAGGCCAGGCAGCGCCTCTGATGAAGGTTGTTCAGCTCTAGTTTACTTTTACTCCGTGGTTTGGTAGGAGGTTCAGCCAAGCCACTGCTTTGACGCTCCTTTTATCTTCACAGAGAGTGCTGCACAATACCTGCGGGTTCTGTGTTTTGTCTGCAGATAGGATAATGTTGAGGGCAAACCTTCCCCTGAGCTCTCTGCTCTTCCTAGTCTACAAGTGCTGCCCCGAGAAGGGGAAATCTCTTACATACATCCCTCGGGTAACGTGCCAGATACCTGAGCTGCAGGAGGAGCAGAACGGCTTCACAGGGGTGGGATCAGGTTGGGATCTGCCTTGATATCTGTAAAATCTAACCCAGCAGCTTCTTGGTTGCATTTGGCGTACCTCCGCCTGTGCAGAGAGACTGATGTTCTCAGCCAGTGTCCCCAGTGGGTCTGGGAGATCCAGCGACTGGCAGCATACGGGGTAACAGCCGAGCTGACTGGGACCTGGGCGGCTGTGCCGCTCAAACGCGTGCCTGGCTGCGGCCGGGCAGAGCCTGACCCTGTCCGGGCTGAGCACACCCTGTCCCAGGCCGTTCGCACAGCAGCAAGGGGGGCTCCGGTTCTGGTGAGTTCCCCCACACTGGCTTCCTGGTGGCTTTGCAGGGACACAGGACGCAAAGTGAGCCGTGGGGGGAGGTTGACTAGAGAGTTGCCTGTCTTTCCTCTGAGACCTGACATGAGCTGTCTTCTTCCTTGCAGAGAGAGCTGCTCCCTGGGCTGCCTCCCTCGCCCTTCCCAAATGTGAGCACATCGCAGCCAGCACAGAGAAGGGCCTCCTCTTGTTTTCAAGGCACTTGCTTCTGCCTCCCGTTCTTTTGTCCAAAAAAGAAAAAGGCAAACCAAATAAGTCCACAAAGAACTTGTGCTGATCTAAGGAGGAGGCTGTGGCATCTCAGTCACCTCTTTGCCTCCCCAGATCCTGGCTGTGGGCTGGATTTTGTGTCCTCGACTTCAGGGGATCAACTACGAGGAATCAGGATCTTGGCTACTTTTGATTTTTGTTTTTACTTGAACCCTTTCATCCGAGAAGCTGAAGCTGTCACTGCTAAAATCCCGTTTTTTTTTCCCAAGCATGTCAGAAAGCTGGCAGCAGCAACAGCAGCAACCACAGCAGCCGCCGCCACCACCGCAGCAGCACCACGCTGGGGCAGCCGCCCTCCCAGAGCACTCCATTCCACCCAGCACTGCTGACAACCCCTTGGGCTGTGCCGTCTACGGCATCCTCCTCCAGCCGGACCCCGGGCTGCAGCACCACCAGCACGCCCCCCTCCAGGCCGGGGAGCCGTCCCACAAATGCGGTGTGTGTGGCCATGACCTCGCTCACCTCTCCAACCCCCATGAGCACCAGTGCTTGCCAGGCCATGACCGCTCTTTCCAGTGTACCCAGTGCCTGAAGATCTTCCACCAGGCCACCGACCTCCTCGAACACCAGTGCATCCAGGTGGAGCAGAAGCCCTTTGTGTGCGGCGTCTGCAAGATGGGCTTCTCCCTCCTGACCTCGCTGGCGCAGCACCACAACGTCCACAACGGCAACGCCATGAAGTGCTCTATCTGCGAGAAGACCTACAAGCCTCCCGAGGCAGAGCACGTGCAGCCTCTCGACTCCTCGGAGAAGCCCTACAGCTGCTCCATCTGTCAGAAAACCTTCAAGCACCTCTCGGAGCTGTCGCGGCACGAGCGCATCCACACGGGCGAGAAGCCCTACAAGTGCACGCTGTGCGACAAGAGCTTCAGCCAGTCGTCCCACCTGGTGCACCACAAACGGACGCACAGCTCGGAGCGGCCCTACAAGTGCACGGTGTGCGAGAAGACCTTCAAGCACCGCTCCCACCTGGTGCGCCACATGTACGCGCACTCCGGGGAGCACCTCTTCAAGTGCAACGTCTGCGAGCTGCACTTCAAGGAGTCGTCGGAGCTGCTGCAGCACCCCTGCACGCCCAGCGGGGAGCGGCCCTTCCGCTGCGGCGAGTGCCAGAAGGCCTTCAAGCGCCCCTCGGACCTGCGACAGCATGAGCGCACGCACAGCGAGGAGCGGCCCTTCAAGTGTGACCTCTGCCAGATGAGCTTCAAGCAGCAGTACGCGCTCATGCGCCACCGCCGCACGCACAAGGCCGAGGAGCCCTTCAAGTGCAACCTGTGCGAGAAGGGCTTCGTGCAGCCCTCGCACTTGGTGTACCACCAGCACGTGCACGGCATAGAGAACCTCTTCAAGTGCAACGTGTGCCAGAAGGGCTTCAACCAGTCCTCGGAGCTGCTGCGGCACAAGTGCGTGCAGAACGCGGAGCGGCCCTTCAAGTGCGCGGTGTGCAACAAGTCCTACAAGCGGGCCTCGGCTCTGCAGAAGCACCAGCTGGCCCACTGCGCCGAGAAGCCGCTCAAGTGCACGCTCTGCGAGAGACGTTTCTTCTCCTCCTCCGAGTTTGTGCAGCACCGCTGCGACCCGGCCCGCGAGAAACCCCTCAAGTGCCCCGACTGTGAAAAGCGGTTCAAGTACGCCTCGGACCTGCAGCGCCACCGGCGCGTGCACACGGGCGAGAAGCCCTACAAGTGCCCCTCCTGCGAGAAGGCCTTCAAGCAGCGCGAGCACCTCAACAAGCACCACAGCGTGCACGCCCGGGAGCAGCAGTACAAGTGCATGTGGTGCGGGGAACGGTTCCTGGACTTGGGCCTGCTGCAGGAGCACAGCGTCCAGCACACGGCCGAGGGCGCCTACCAGGTGGCTGCCTGTTTGCCGTGAGCCTTTCGCCCCTCGGCGGCTTTCAGCTTGCATGTGACGTTCCTGAGCCTCGGCCTCCCCTTCCCTCTCCTTCGGTTGTAGACGGCCTCCAGGGAGTTTGGGGGGAAAGGGGAGGGACGGTGGGCGGGCAGGTAAACTTTCCTCTGGCCTCTGTGGTCGATACACCACCCGTATCGCAGGGGCGATGGACGACGTGAAAAGCTCGAAGGGGTGGAGAGGAAAGGAGGGAGGTGGGGAGAGGAAACGGTGCCTGTAGTTCCCTGGTGTCCCCCAGCCCACAGTTCACGCTGTACCCGCAGTTCCAGTGCTGGGAGCTCAGCTGCCCACTGCGGGCACCGGCCTCTTTCCCCTGCCCTGCCTGGGGGGGTCGGTGGGAGGGCTGGGTGACTGTCCTCCTGGAGAGGGCTCAGGAGCAAGGCAGAGCCAGCCCTGCCTCCTCCGGGGCGTGCTGCTCGCCGAGGAAGTAGCAGGTTCCCGCTGCTGGGATGTCCCAACTTCCTTGGTCCAAGCTCAGTTGAGAGGATCATTTCGGATCGTTAGCGTCGCTTGACTGCCCCGACCTCCCCTGCTCTCCCCCTCTTTCTAGAGTGTAGAAAGGGAAAAGCCATGGGGCTACCCAGCTCCAAAAAGCACTTTGGCACTGCTGCTTTTGCAGTTGCCGGCTGTCACCCTCTGCAAGGGTTCTGAGCGAGCCTGCCCGCCCCCCATCCCTGCCCGCAGCACGGGGGAGAGTAGCAAGCACTGCGCTGCTACCAGAGCGTGGCGAGGAGAGCCTCCGTGCCCTGCTCCTGGCCAAGAGCCTGGCATTGAAGAGCTGCTTCCTGAGGGACCTTGCTCTCCTGGCAAGCCTTACCTCCAGCCCCCAGGCCCCTTCCCTCTCTGCGCCGCCGGGAGGGTCAGGCAAAGGGCCGTCCCAGCAGGTCGAACACTAAAGGGTGAGGCAAACACTACTAATAACCTACAACTTCAGAGATGTTACCATTGCCGAGGGTAACCCACACCATGTGGGGTCTGATTTGCTGGGGGGGAACCAGAGCAAGCCAGGAGAATCCTTCCCGGCCCTTGGGTTCGGCTCCATGGGGAGGGGAAGGTTAGCAGCGGGTCAAGGAGGAGTGTGGTTTTTTCCCCCTCTTGCAGGAGGCCTGTTTTACCCCTTTACTCTTTCTTTACCTCTTCTGTATTTTTCAGGTTTTGCACAGTTCTTGTAAACATCACTTCAAAATAAATTTCCCCTAGCAAGGTCGATGCAGCCTCAGGTGTTTTCCTCTGCAGGGTTTCGCTGGCTTCTCATGACCGAGAGACCCGTTACATGCCAGTTAGATGCCGTGGAGGTTGAAGGCATGCTTACTAGGTTGCCCACCGGCCTTCCCCTCTCTGTCTTTGGAGATATTAAGACATTAAATACCCATCTGTGGAGATATTCAAGCCTTGACTGGACATGGTCTTGGACAACCTGCTGTAGGTGACCCTGTGCGAGCAGGAGGTTGCACTAGATGATCTCCAGAGGTCCCTGCCAGGCTCAGCTCTTCTGTGATCTTGGCTGGCCCTCCCATGAGGTAGGAGCGTTGTGACGAGCTGTAATTAGTGAACAGCAGCCAGTAAGTTGCCCGTGTGATTAGGGCAAGCGTAATAAATGTTGTCCACGGCAAGTGTAGACAGGTTAACCTTCCAGAGAGTTGGGCTTTGCTTGTGGGGGGTGTTCATCTAAAAGGTGGAGGGTGGCTTTCGTTTCCGTTTCCAGCCCGGTGAAGGGGAACGGGGTGTGTTTTCGGGGGCTGGAGCAGCTCAGTGACAGGTCTGACCCTGGGGTTGAGTCTTCGTGGGCAGCTTTGAGGAGGTTAAAGCAGACCTTGCTCTCTGCTGCCCAAGGAAGACGGACTGATGGTCGTCTTACTTCACGCTGCCTCAAAGATGCAGAACTTCCTCCTGAGTTTTCTCTCTGCATTTCTTTTTCCTTTTTTTTGCTTTTTTTTTTTAAAGCAGTTCGTTAATATTAGTTAAAAATACTGTATAGTTTAACCTGATGTCATACTGGATCTTTTAAAAACAAAAGATGTGATAACTTGGATTTTTAAGGAGCTCTTTGATTCTAGGTAGCTGTTTTTTGCTGTTTAATACGTAGTAAGTTCAGTGTATGCTTCACTGTAGGAGTAAGAATGAGTCCAGACCAAGGAAGGCTAATCCTGCCTTTGCAGAAGGGCTTGGTGGTGACGGAGGCTGCGAGCATGGGACTGGGGCCAGCCAGGGAGCGCAGCGCCCACCTGAACCCTCGCTCTGTTCCTGCCTTGGGCCGTGGGGAGCTCTGCTCTTGCCTGGAGCAGCTGCCGCAGGTCCCACAGCGCCGGGGGTTCAGCGGTCACCCTGATGGAGCAGCCAGGATCAGTGCCCAGAGCTGGGGGCTTGCGGAGAGGCTCATCTTTAGTAGGAGGTGGGTGTGAAGTGGAGCCTCCGGGGGCTTTTGTGGCTGTATTTCTTTTTGGGGCAGCTTCTGGCTAGAGGAGGGGTTTGGAGAAATCGTTAGCGTGGCCCCTGAAGGTCTGTGACCTGCTCCCTTCCCTCCCCAGGGGCCTGGGTGGCTGCACAGCCCCGGGTGCTTGGGGCAGAGGAGGATGATCCAGTAGAAGCCCACGGTGGCTTGTGCTGGCAGAGCTCGGGGCGGGGCGGGGGCAGGACCGCTTGCAGAGCGGGTGGCTGAGCGCCCGCCGAGAGCCTCGGGTGTATATTTGTAGGGAGATTCTCCAGTTAGAAGCAGCTGTGTGGGCTGGGGGAGCAGGTCGGGCTCCGGTGCTGTGCCTTTGGGTCGTGTTTTGTACCGTGAGGTGAGCGGTGATGGAAACAGCAGGAGGCACGTGAGTGTCAGGAGCAGGGCGCTGGGTGGGGAGGCAGGGGCTGGCCTGGGGGGCCTGTGTCCCCCGGGCATCACACCGCCAAGGTGTGATGAAGCACATCTCTGCTAACTGCTGGTGTTTCCTTTTCAAACCAAAGAGCAGTAGCGGCCAAAGCCTCGTGGGAGTCAAACGTGTTTCTACTCTGTAACAGTGTTGCACTTCACTTCTGACATGTATTTCAAGAGACTTCCAGGCTGCTTCCTGCTGCCCCTGCTTGGCCTCTCGCGTCACCCATCGCCTCACAGCACCCAAGAGGGTCGCCGTGCTGGAGCTGGTGGTGCGTCAGCCCCGTGGCAAGTGCTCACGTGTGTCTTCAAGACCTGGTTGCCAGACCCCCTGCGGATGCTCGGTAGGGCTGGAGGAGGGCATGGTCCCTCCCGAAGGGTCGCTCTCCCTGGCAGCAGCTTGATGCCGCTGGGGAGGCGGCAGGGCGGGTTAGGCTGACCGAAGGTGGCGTGGATGTTGTCTAGGAGATAACTCCTGCTCTCTATAGAGCTGCTGTTCCTCTGGCTTCCTGAGGCCAGGAGGAAGCTAGTCAGTTACTGTTGCTTTTTTCCTATCTTCACGTCCCCTTACCCTACCTACGGGATGCCTTTAGCTGTGTCTCAGCCCCTTCCCCTCCACAGCTCTTTTGCTTATACTTTTATAAGACCTTCCAGGCTTCTTGGCCCTTGGTTCACTCCTTTATTTGTAAGCAGAGGTTTGCTTTTCATCCCTTTTTCCAGTTTGATTGCGAGGTCTCTTCCCCCTCTCCTCCTCACCCCAAATTCCTCTCCCAGGCTGGATCCAGGTGATACCAAACCCCTGATGATGCGGTCAGGTGTTTGGGACCTGAATCTTGCTGGAATCCAGTGGGTGCTTCTGGTCCTTCCCCTGTCCATCTCACTGGGAACGGGTGATACCTGCGGCCTGGCAGCTTGGCTCGGCTGGGTCGTGTCCGTGGTACGGCTGGCTCTGGCGAGCGAGTCCCAGCCAGGACTAGAGCTGTAGGAAACGGGCACTGGGGTGAGAGCGGCCATTTCCGTGGTGGGTTCCTTTGCCGCATCTCCAAGGCTGGGGGTTACATCAGTGAAGGGCTGTTGGACGTTCCTGGGGTGCACTCGTGGTGCTGGGTGGGGTCGGACCCCTCGGTTCCCCTGGGGATGCGTCAGGCAGGTGGCTGAGCCAAGTTAGCCGTGGCATGGACACCCCTGGGACCGTGGGTACGCCCGGGCGGCCCTGCCAGCTCTCCGGGGAGCAGATGCCATCCCTGCGACCTGGGTGAGAGGACTTGCACGCTCCGCTCTTGTGACCCACGAGCTGGAGTGGGGGGCGAGGGGGAAAGCGTCCTCTGACAGCGGTTTGGGGCTGTCTCTGGGCACCGAAGCCTGACCTTGCGCTGCTGGGAGGGAGGAGAGCACTTTCTACACTTCCCTTGGGTATTTCCCGTAAGGTCCGGGCTGCAGCCGGAGCCTGGCTATTAATAATAACCAAAATAACCCCCTTTGTTCTTCAGAGCTTGGCTCTTCCTCTGTTGGGCGGCGAGTTCACCTGCGGGAAGGGTCCTGCACGCGCGGGCGTCATGCTGAGGTGCAGGAAGGGCAGCTGGCGAGGTCTGGGGCTGGCGGCTCTGCCCGGGGCTCTGCTGAGCACGGCTCCCTCGGCAGCATCCCCCAGCACCCTCCTCTGGCGCCTTCTGCCCGGGAAGATGCTGCTCTCGCAGCGTGCCCGGGATGCTCGGTGGGGAGAGCAGGACTGCAGGTGGGAGCTGGACCACGGGCTTGTCTCCGAATGCCTCTGAGCCGTGGGTCCGAGGGGTTTCATGGCCGGTGAGGTTCTCAGGCTCCTCCTGACCTGCACTCGTGCCTCAGGCAGAGTTCCCCGGGCCGTGGGAAGTTGTGGCCAAGGCTGCTGAGGTTTGTGTGGCTTGCAGTGCCTTTAACACTGCTCTCCGTGTGTTTCTAAGATGATACTCCATGTATGTGTGTATATATATTGTATTAACACATCCCGCTCTTCTGTGTGAGTGTCAAATGGTTTTGCTTTACTAATAAATTTATAGTTATTTATACCTTCCTGTGGACGTGTAAGATTCTTGGAGTGGAGGCCCTGTGCCGGGCACCGCCTCCCCTGTCTGTCTTTGTGCTCTGTCTGGCTCCTCTTGATATTTTTTTTTTCACGTTTTCTTTCTTTCCCCTGAACTTTTTTTGCTGGAGAAATGATGGTTCATCCGCCTGGTAACCAAAAGTCGAGCCGCAGGGTGTGGGCAGGCTCCCAGCGGAGTCTGCCGTGTGGTTTTGCCCCTTGCCAGAGCTGGACCGCTCCCTCCCCGGGGCCAAGCTTGCTGCTGGGGCTTCATGGCAGAAGCAGGCAGGATTCTCTGGAGCGATGGTTTAGGAGGCAGAAGCTGATGCACGTCGTGCTCCGAGGACCCCAGCCCCACGCATGACTGTTTCAGCCTTCCCAGAGGGTTCTTTTGCATCCCCCCACCCCATGATAGCAAGAGAGGAACCTGCTACCTGCAGATGACCTGGCTCACTCCACCCCACGCCCAGGCCGGGTGAGATGTGCGTTTGTCTCCAGATCGCTGAAAAAAACCGCCTCTGGCTGAAGGTTTGGGAAAGGGATGGGGTGAGAAACTGAGGCAAGAGCGGGGACGGCACTCACCCAGGATCCCATGGCTGGGAGACGTCTCAGCGTCCCTTCTTGGCCAGCTGCTCCATTCTGAGCTCCTCAAATTACAGCGGAGAGGTGCTCGGGAGGAGGAGGAGGGATGTCCGTGTCCCGAGGAAGGGGCAGGACCCCCTTCCCCTTTGCTGACACTGATACCAGGTCACCGGTCCCTCCGTGGCAGCTGTGCTGAGCCCGGGGAGGGCGTTAATGCCACCGAGCAGGATCGTACCCCGTGGCAGAAGGGCGATACCCTTCCCAGCTGCCTTAATTTCTCTTTCCTGGCTGGATGATTTCCACGGGAAGATGAAAAGTTAAACCACAGCCCATAGTCCTAAGCTGCACCCGTGTTTGAACTTGCGGTTTGAGGAAATACTCCGTATCCTCGGGGCAGGCAGGCAAACCGCCCGTGTTTTGTGCAGCCTTTGGCTTTCTCTGATTTCCCTAAATCACAGCAAAGCTGGGGCGTTTTGGCCTGTGCCAGAGCCCCAGGCTGTGGCTGGGGGAGGACCAGGAGCGGTTGGTGGGAGCAGCACCCTCTCAGCACCGTGTTAAGCGTCCCTTGAGGTCTGGTTGCTTTTCCACAAGGCCTTACCTGCTTGGCAGCTGTTTTCTGCGCAGGTATCGTCGCTGATCCCTCCTGCCTTACCCCACGAACACCGAAGGAAAGGACAGCAGAAGAGGATGGAAAGTAATTCTCCAGCAAACGTGCCTGGAGTTGTGGCAGCACCGGCCAGGTGAGGAGCTGAACATTCCCCTTCCTCCCTGGGGTTCCTCCTGAGTGTTTGCTTGCAGAAATAAGACGAAGACCTTTGTAGGCAGGTCTGGCTGGAAGATGAAGTGTCTTCAGCGTGTCCTTGGAGGAGATGCAGGTGTAGCCATCAGCAGATGCTGCTTTTTTTGAACCTCTCGCTGCAGGATTTCATGAGCCTGAGCTTGCAAAAGTCCACTTGAAACCGTCCCTGCGTCGCTTTGCTCTTTCGGGCAGCGCCGTCATCGCAGGTGGGACCTAGGCAGCCTCCTGCGAGGTGGGACCTGGGCCAGGCTGCAGCCCGAGGGGTGCAGGATTTGAGCCTGTGCATACGGGGCTTCAGCGTGTTCGGGGAGGCAGCTTGCCCCACTCGCCCCTTGGCATCACCGGGCAGGGGCTGCGGCAGGGCTGGAGGTAGCGTGAGCAGCTGGGGAGGTGAAGGGACGTGCGAGGGCGACCCTGATCCCATCGCGCTGCGGGGCCGGGAGGTTTGCGAGCGGGTGCTGTGCCAGCCGTGGGCTGGGGGTCTGAGCCCACCCCAAGGAGGGGGAAACTGGGACGAGCAGGGCTGCCTGGCCTGGCATGGGAGCCCTGAGCTCCTCTCCTGGCCACCGTGGAGGGTTTGCTGCTGATTCCTGCTGGGGCAGGGACGGCTCTGCTGGCCGGAGTCGGGGGGAGTGGTGGGGACATCTGAGGCTGGGTGATGGCTTTGGTAGCCACGAGGCCTGGGAGGGTGCGGCAAGCACCTTTGATTCATGTTTTTGCTGTTACAATCAGAGGCTAATGCTGAGCTGTAAGCGGTCATCACTCCGCTTCAGAGTGAACGGTATCTCAGAAATACAAGAGTGCCTTTCGGTTGGCTTCCCCGGGCCCGGTGGGTGGGCAACGGGGTGCGATTTGGGAGACTGCTGCTCTGTGCCTCAGTTTCCCTAGCTGTGAACCAAAGCTGCAGAGGTGCTGGGCTGCGGCCAGGCAGGATGGGTGCTTGTTGCTCGCCAGGCTGGGGACACCCATGGGGCCAGGGAAGGAGGAATCAGGCGAGGGAGCTCCGGCGCTGCTCCACGAAGCTCTGGCCAAAGACAGGAGCTGGGTTTGGACATGGAGCAGCGAAGCCGTGCCGGGACCAGGATTCCGGGGTGTCACCGCGGCCGAGATTAGGGGCGATGGGAAAGGCTGACAGTCACGCAGGGCCGGAGGTAAACGGATCAGGCAACAATTGCCAGGCTCAGCAAGGGGAGGCTTAGCTCAGCCTGGCACAGCTTTGCTGCCTCCTGCCCCAGATGCTCTGGGGTTGGGGCAGAGCCACTGGTGGAGCATCCTCGGCCACATCACCCTCGGCACATCACCCTTCCATCGCCACACGGGGTTTCAGCAGCCCCGTTGCTGCTCGTCTGCGCATCCCTGCACCCACTTGTGCCTGGGCGACACGACAGCCTTCCCCGCAGCGCTGCCGGGCTCACACCCGGCCGGTGAGTGCCTGGAGTAACTTGGGTGGCTCCAGAGATTTTGAAGATGCTCAAACTTGTTTGATTTGGGGGTTTTCTTTGCACTATCCTGCACCAAAACCGGGCTGGCTGCTGGGAGCTGGGGCGTTCAGGACAGCTGGGTGCCGGTAATCCCATTTGCTTGCAGCGCTGGGCTAATCCCTGCAGAGCCCTGAGCGGATTGGGGTGGGTTTGGGGGGTCAGTGGCAAGCTGCAGTGGCCAAGGGAGCCCACGCATCCCGGGGGTGGCTGCGGGGAGCGTGCGGGGGTAAGTGACAGCTACGGAGGTGAGGGACGTGGCTGGGGTTTCTGCGGGGCCACCTCTGCACATCACAGGGGGGTTTGGTGCTCCGACACAGAGCTGGAGGCTGAGCCGCGGCGGGTGGAGGGCTGTGGTGGGGCAGCGGTGGAGCGGGTCCACGGGGAGCGATGCTGCAAGGGCATCATGAAGGGGTTTGAACTGATGCCGGAGGGGTGGGAAAGGCCACGGTGCTCCCTGGGGATGGGGGGTCTGTGCCCTGCTGCTTGCTCTCGGGGACTGGGGCCCTTCGCCCGCAGAGCTGGCACGGTGGGCGGTGGCACCGGCTGGTGCCTGTGACACGGGAGGGGATTGCACGTGGTGCCATGGCAGGCAACTCCTGGCTGCTCATTCCTATTTCTTCCAGCAATGAGTCTTTTGGGGACCTACAAATGGTTCTGCCCCTCTCTTGGTCTGATGGGCCGGAGGAACAGCCCCAGCCCTCCGCTTTCCTTCCCGCGCCAAGGACAGGCTTAAGCTCGAGGCTTTTACAGCTGCGCAAGCTTATGCCAAGGGAGGAGGAGACCTGGGCTGTCACGGGGGGGCTCGCTCCAGCCCCGGGGGGCTTTCACTGGGCTTATTTGGGCTCAGCAGTGTACGTTGGCCCTGGGCTTCTTTGGGACCCATGAAGGTCCCAAAGCACGGGTGGAAATGCCGCTGTGCCGCATGGCGCCGGTGGGTTTTCCTTGCTGTTCCTGGGGCGTTTGCAAGTCCTTGGTCCCTTATACCCAGTGGGAGGTAAAAGGCAATTAATTGGTCATCAGGCCTCCTGGGAGGTGTTTCACAGCCACCCTGTCCCGCTTTGGGGACGTGGGAGAGCCGAGCTTGCCCGTGGTGTGCCAGGGGCTGGAGGTGCCGTGTGGGGCGATGCTTCGGACCCATCCAAACCTGGTTCCCTGGGCTTGCACAAGGCAGGAGGATGCAAAGAGCTGAGGGCGCCCGTCACCCACCCCGCCTGGGAACCTCAGCTCGTTAAGATTTAAGATGCCAGGCTTTGGGCAACCCCAGATGAAACACCTCAAGGGGTTTGAAGGCATTCTGCATGCCTGAAAGCTGAGGGAGGGGTTAATGCAAAGAGCCAGGCACTGGGCGCCTTCCAGCCTGTACCCTGCTGCGTCCGTGGGCCTGGGGTCCTGCGTTAACCTGGACCAAAGCTCCCGAGCAGTCTCCTTCTGGGCTCGATGGAGCTCAGGGATCTGCTTTCTCTTGCCCTTCGTGGGTGTCTTCTGCGAGCAGCAGCGTGGGATCCGCCCGAGATGCACCTGAGCCCCTCGTTGAGGTCTTCGGCGGGGTGTTTTGGGCAGAGCAGGGCTCTTTGGAGGGGCAGCAGCAGAAGACATCCCCAGTTTGAGCTGGGTGAGAGCCCCCAGCCCTTGTCCTGCACCCCAGCACGGGAACGTGCGGCATCGCTCAGCTCACTGGTGCTGCATCCCAGCCCAGAGTCACACCGGGAAGGGTTGGGGGGGACCCGAAAAGACCGAGCAAACAGAGCTTGGACAGCTGAATCCCTGCTCTGCAACATCTTATTTTTACCTTCCCCATCAACATCTCGGCAGCCACAGCAGGTCAGCGCTGGCTGCCTTTGCCCGCCCCAGGGCCCCAGGCAGGTGCCTGCCCCAGCCGCCACCATGGCCCTGGGCCGTGGGGGAAAGGTGATGGAGCAGAGTTATTTCCTAGGGGCAGAACAAGCTGATAACGTGTGTTGGGATGTGAACTTGCTCATAAACCAATTCTGCTCAAATTACCGTTGTTTTCCATCCCTCAAATGAAAGATGAGGGAGAGCGTAGAGGATCCTGAGCAGAGCATCACGGTTTCTGTGGTCTACCTGCTATGGCTTCACGAGTGCTTCTCCTTGTGAGACCCTAGCCATGGAGGGTAGTGGAAAAAAAAAACCCTAAATGAGCAGTTAGATTTAGGAAAAGCAAGTTTAACTGAGCCTGTGAGGGCGTAGTTTGCTCAGGCTAACGGCAAGGGCCGGGGGTTGAGCAGGGTTTGGTGTGGCTGTGCTGCAGCGCCGCGTTTCCCAAGCAGGTCGTGGACGCGGAAGGACGCCGAGGACCTTTTTGGGTGGCCCTGGGGACAGCGTGAGCAGCTGGTGCACCCCGTGTTCCCCGGGCAGCGTGCACCGCTGCTGCTGGCCCCTGGCCGGCCGCACCCCACTCCTCGCTACCCGCAGGCTGCAGGATGCTGGGCTGGATCGAGCGGGTGGTTCCCCAGCCCCCGGCGCCCCATGTGCCAGAGGAGCCCCCCCCGGCCCCAGTGCAGGAACCAGAGCCGGTTAAGGTGAGTGGGGAACCACTTTGGGGGGGTACTGGGGACCCCACAAACACGGTGGAGAGATGCCCGGTGCCTCTGCGGCACCCCGCAGCATCCCCTGGGGAGGGATGGGGACCAGGCTGCGTCCCCACTGGGGAGGGGGCAGGAAGGATGGGGGGTCCCTGGAGTTTGTAGCCACCTTTGAGCAGGGGGGGGACAGTCCCCTGCCCCTCGCTCTCTGACACCTTTTACCCCGAAGGCACCGACGAGGAAGGCTGGGGATGCTGCTGACCGTGCACCCACTCAAGGTGAGCCCCTGTGGTGAGGGGACACGCCAGCTCGGGCAGCGGGGCTGCGTGCCTTTACGGGCTGGTAGCCTCCTGTCCGGCACGCCGGGGCTGGCTGAGCAGCGATGGCATCTTGCTTTCTTTTTTCTTTTGCCTGCTGCCATTGAAGAAATGGAAAAGAAGGTGGCGTTGGTGGTCCCCGAGGAGCCAGGCTCCATGTTTGAGAGGTATTGCTTGTGAACCCTCCGGCGGGCAACAGGCTTTGCTTTCACTCGGAGCCTGGGATGGGGGGGCCCAGCCTGACTCAGCCCCTTCCCCGGCAGCATGGGGGGCAGTGTGTTCTCCTGGCTGGAAAAGGTGATTCCCCAGCCCGTGCCGGCCCCAGGGACACAGCAGGCGCTCGGGAAGAACTTGGAGACAAGCATTGACGTTCCCGATCAGGTAGGTGACGGATCCAGGCAAGAGTTTGGTGTATTTGAGCTTCTAGCTCTTTTTACCTTTCCTTCTTTTTTCCCTTGCTATCATTCTCCCAGTGCTAACTGGGAGCACTAAACCTGCCCTGTGGGGGCTTCTGCCTTATCCATCCCTGGGGAAAGGGCAGGTTTCCCTCCCTGCCCGGCGGGATGAGCCCCCCTTGGGGGCCGGGCGGGTGACAGTCTGTTTGGCTTTTCAGATGGAGGTCCAGATCCTCAAGGAAGAGGAACAGGAGGCTGTGGGTAAGGAAAGCCGGGAGCCTGCGGCTTGCAGCATCCCGGGAGCCTTTCTGGGCCTCCCACATCCCCCCTCCCTGCTCGGTGACGCTGGCGCGATCGTCCCCTTGAGCCAGCTGATGGGGGGACCAGGAGCTCCCAGCGCAGGTCCCAGCTCTGCCCCATCCCCACGGCACCGCTGTCCTTGCAGAGATAGCCCCCTCAGAGCCGGAGGAGGATGAACCAGATGGCGATGAGCCCGAGGCAGGCTCAGATACCGGCGCGGATGAGTGGTGGGTCCCCGGGGAGGCTGGCGGGGGGATGCGGGAGGGAAGGAGGGGCGCAGAATGAGCCCCCCGACTGCTGCGTGCTCTCCCCGCAGGGCAGGATCGCGGGTGCTCAGCTGGCTGGTGCAGGGGTTCGAGAGGATCGTGCCGCAGCCGGAGGTGCCAAAAAAGCCGGAGGTAAGCACTGCCTGGCTCAGGGGGAGCGGGGGGCTGCGGGGCAGAGGTGACAGCAGAGCGGTGTCCCCGTCCTCGTCCTCCCACACGCCCCGGCT
Source organism: Nyctibius grandis (assembly GCF_013368605.1). Classification (NCBI taxonomy): domain Eukaryota; kingdom Metazoa; phylum Chordata; class Aves; order Nyctibiiformes; family Nyctibiidae; genus Nyctibius; species Nyctibius grandis. The sequence continues at coordinate 918,661 of NC_090669.1, forward strand.
GGGACCTTGGGGAGGAAAACCCCAGGGGAATTCAGAGCAAAAGAGAGAGCTCAGGGTGCCATCCTGGTGCTCCCCAACCTGGGAGGAGCTGGGGGCACCCTCCGTTCGGGACCCGCTGGGGACAGCAACATCAGGGTCCTTGTCAAGGAAGTGGGGCGGGTGTGTGGGGCTGTGCGTGTGGGGCTGTGCGTGTGGGTCCTGGTGGGGTGGGGGACATGCCCACCCAGGGTGACATGGGGCCACTTTGCCATGTCCATCCGTCCCTCTGTCCCTCTGCAGCCGGAGCCAAAGAAGCAGAAGTGCGAAGCCGCAGAGGGAGGTGAGCGGTTCCCCTTCCCTGGGTGGCCCTTTCTAGGGGACACTCTGCCCTCGAGAACCCGGGTGCAGGCAGGCACCGGTGCTGGGGCTGCCCTCCATCCCCGTGCCCCGGGGTGCCAGCTGTGCCCATGGGGGTGGGCACGCCGGGTCCCAGCATCACCGCACTGCCCCTACACCACGTCTGTCCCCAAACCACCCGTGTCCTCGTCCCAGGCTGGATCCCCAGGGGAGAAGCTGCGAGGGAGGTCCCCCAAGCCTGTACCTGTGTGGGAGGTGGCCCTTCCCCAACAAGTTATAAGGTGACCACTGCATTGCTTATCCCCCTTCTTCTGAATAAACCTGAGCAGGCACAAAAGGGACTAAAACCCAGGCAAAGTCAAAAAGCAGCGTTCCAGCTGCCCAGAGCATCCCAGTAGCAGTGGAGCCAGCACCAGTCGAGGAGCAACCGGAGCCGGTGGCCACCGTCACCCCTCCATCCCAGCCTGGGGATGGCAACAGGTAACTGCGGCAGCAGCTTCTGTGTGGGTACCGTGGCTGGAGGGGTGGCTGCTGTGGGGACAAAGGCTCCGGCAACCAGGTCTAACAGTGGTTTCTGGTCACCAGGATGTTTGCCTGGTTGGTCCAGGGGCTGGAGAAGGTGATGCCGCAGCCGGTGACCAGGGAGAAGCAGGACACACAGGTATGCTGTCTGCTGGACAGGCAAAGGGTGCGTGAACGCCATGTCCCTGGCAGGGAGGGTGTCCCCTGCCATGCAGATGGCACCAGATCAGTGCCAGCACCTGCCGTGGTTTGGGCTTCATAGAATCAGAGAATCACAGAAGGGGTTGTGTTGGAAGGGACCTTAAAGCCCATCTAGTCCCAACCCCCTGCCACAGGCAGGGACACCTTCCCCCAGACCAGGTTGCTCCCAGCCCCATCCAACCTGGCCTTGAACACTGCCAGGGAGGGGGCAGCCACAGCTGCTCTGGGCAACCTGGGCCAGTGTCACACCACCCTCACAGGAGCTGTCACCCAGCTCCTTCGAGAAAACATCCCCATGACCTGCCTAGCTGATGGAAACCAGGATTTGGCCTCCAAGCAGTGAGAGGGCCCGTAGCGTGTGTTTTCTTTGCCATTTCCTTGCCTTTCTGTGAGGCACCGGGTGGTGTCCGGGCCATGGCATCTCACCCAGGTGTGATCCAGCTCTAAGGAGAAGCAGCAGCAGCAGCTTTACACACCCTCCTTTGCTTCCCTTGCACCCAGGCGAGCTCACTGATGTGCTCCTGCCCTTTACCATTGTGCGTGGGGATGCTCATGCCCATGGCTGAGACATCCAACATGCCCTGAGAAATCCCATGGGGTATTTAGGGTAAAAAAAAGGGCCACATTTACTGAATCACAGAACCGTTCAGGTTGGAAGAGCCCTCTGGGATCATCAACTCCAGCCATTGCCCTGACACCACCCTGTCAACTAGACCATGGCACTAAGTGCCATGTCCAGGCTTTTCTTAAACCCCTCCAGGGATGGTGACTCCACCACCTCCCTGGGCAGCCCCTTCCAATGGCTAATGACCCTTGCTGACAAGAAATGCTTCCTAATGTCCAACCTGAACCTCCCCTGGTGAAGCTTGAGGCTGTGTCCTCTTGTCCTATCGCTGGTTGCCTGGGAGAAGAGGCCGACTCCCACTGCGCTACAACCTCCCTCCAGGTAGTTGTAGACTGCACTAAGGTCACCTCTGAGCCTCCTCTTCTCCAGGCTAAACACCCCCAGCTCCCTCAGCCGTTCCTCGTAGGACATTTAGGGTAAAAATTTAGGTTTACTGAAAATGGGCAATGTCTCACGTTTCCCTTTTCCTCCTGGCAGGAAGCAGCTACAACAACCTTGAGTCCCGTGGAAGAAAGTAAGTGGTTGCTCCATCTCACTGTGCCGGTTAGCTTGCTGAGGTCGGAAAGTGGTTATTGGGAAGAGGGGCTGCTGGCAGCTTTTATCCCCTGGTCTGCCATGGGTGCCAGCTGGGGAGCCCCTGAAACTGCCCAAGAAAGCCTTGAGAAGAGGGAGCAGATGCGGGGTTGTGGCACGGGCTTGGTAAAACTCAGGGCGTGGGAGTCTAGAGAGACTCATCCTCGGGTCCCGGGTTTTGAGGTTAGTGCTGATATCCAGGTCTATCCTCGAGCTGTGCCGGAGGGTGTTTGCCAAGCTGGTGGATCAAGGGAATTCAAACCTGCCGCCTTCATCACCCCCTTTGGCACGTTTGCTGGCAAGCTGGAGAGTGTTTGCCGAGCCTGGCGTGAGATGTCTAGGGAGGTACCTCAGAAAAAAAATAAATCCTGGGATTAGATGTGTCAGATGTGAGTCTGCAGGGCTGCAGGAGAACGTTGCGGGGTTCACACTGCTGTTTGCCTGCCCGTGGAGGGGAACAAGCGCCAGCCCTGGGGGCAGCTGGGCTTGGCTCCCCACACCAGCCACGTTGCAGGATGCCGAGCAAAGCAGGGAGCCTGGCCAGGAGCCACGGCTGCCTCCACAGATGGACCAGTCAGGGGGGATGTCACACAGCGCCGTACAAGCGCCGTGCCCAGGAAGGAGTGTCGGTTGGGCCGTGGGAGCTGCTGATGGGAGCGGGGACCCACCGCGGTGCACAGAGGCTGTGCATCTGTTCAGGGCCATGCCGGGAGGCTGCTCCCACCGAGCCAGCAGCCACTTGGTGGGATCTCAGAATGGGCAGTCCTGCAGGAAGGCATTTGTGCATGTGTTTGTACAAACTGGAGACCTGAGCGCTGCTGTGGACCTTGGAAAGAGGCAAAGCCGGTGGGATGCTGCTGCACGTGCAGGACAGTCATAGAATCACAGAAGGGTTTGGGTTGGAAGGGACCTTAAAGCCCGTCCAGTTCCAATCCCCCTGCCATGGGCAGGGACACCTTCCCCCAGACCAGGTTGCTCCAAGCCCCATCCAACCTGCCCTTGAACACTGCCAGGGAGGGGGCAGCCACAGCTTCTCTGGGCAACCTGGGCCAGGGTCTCACCACCCTCACAGCAAAGAATTTCTTCCTCACATCTCATCTCAATCTCCCCTCTTTCAGTTTAAAACCGTTCCCCCTCGTCCTGTCACTCCACGCCCTTGTCAAAAGCCCCTCTCCCGCTTTCCTGTAGCCCCTTCAGGCACTGGAAGGTGCTAGAAGGTCTCCCTGGAGCCTTCTCTTCTCCAGGCTGAACAGCCCCAACTCTCTCAGCCTGTCTCCAGAGCAGAGGGGCTCCAGCCCTCTGAGCATCTTCGTGGCCTCCTCTGGACTCACTCCAACAGCTCTGTGTCCTTCTTACGGACACCCTTTGTGCACGGCTGCCTTGCGTTACAGCTCGCTTTGGTGCCTTGAGGCACCTCAAGGTCCCTTAATCTGCCCAAGGAAGGGAGTGATTGGCTCGAGCGAGAGATCTGCCCCAGCCCCAGACTCCTAGCAGGCTCATTAATGTTTTCCTTCTCCTTTTGTTTCAGGGGGCAAAGGGGCTTAGCGCCTCTGAAACAAACGGAAAACGAAGACCGTGGTGAGCCAGCCCTTCCCACAACCAAACGAGACCAACCCGAGGAGAAAGCGCAGCTGGGGAGGAAAAGCAAAAGGGGAATCTGCAAATGGTCTCTAGCTCCTTCCCAGTTGGGGCGGCGGGGGACACAAGGCTGGCACGGGGATGCTGGCTGCGTGTCCCAGGGCTGTCCCATCCCCGCTCCCTCTTGGCTCCGGGAACCAGAGCTATTGGGTTTGCAGGATGACATTTATGAGACAGGAGCTGTAATTTATAGGAGGGTAGAAAAGCATCACCCAGGACACCTCAGAGGCAGAAAGCCTCTTGCTGCAGCCTCCCAGCACTCCTGGCTCTCTCAAAGCCTCCCCTAGCATCCACGTATTCACCCCTGAGGCCTCCAGCTGAAGCCCACAGGCTTCTTTGAGTTGACTTCTGCCTCCGAGGTGTAACGTTACAAAGCTCTTTAAGCTCTCGTCAGCTTCTTATTGCTTTTCTTCCATTAACTGAGTGTTTTCTCCCAGCAAGTGCAAAGGGCTCTGGTTTGCAGCAGCAAGTGCAGGCAGCTGAGGTTAATCTCTAGGCGAATATGTAGGAGTTAATGGTTAAAAGTGTTTGCCCAGGCTCTCCTTATGGGAGAACTTACCCCAAACTCTCCTTACCCCCAACTATGGCTGCTCTCGCCCAAAGCTCACATCTCCTCGGATGCGGCACTAGCGGCGGTGGCAGGAGTGTCCCGACAGGGAAGGGATCCCACGGGCATGCCGGGCTGGGTGGGGTGAAAGCCCCTACACGCCAGGTTTTTAGTGGAGATCTTAGAATCACAGAATGATTTGGGTTGGGAGGGACCTTCAAAGATGATCTGGTCCCACCCCACTGCCACAGGCAGGGACACCTTGCACTAGACCAGGTTGCTCCAAGCCCCGTCCGTCCTGGCCTTCAACACTTCCAATGGTGGATCATCCACAGCTTCTCTGGGCAACCTGGGCCAGGGTCTCACCACTCTCATCACACAACATTTCTTCCTTATGTCCAATCTAAATCTACCTTCTTTCGGTTTAAAACTGTCCCCCCTTGTCCTTGGTAAAAGGTCTTTCTCCATCTTTCAAATAAGCCCCCTTGATACGTTGAAAGGCCACGATAAGGTGTCCCACCATCTCGTTGCATCTCTTCAGGACGATCTAGGCAGCCATAATGATGAGTCACGAGCCAAGCAACCAACCTGAGATCCATGCCCCGTGTTTATAATGAACTCCGCGGGTACTAGGCTACGATTTTAGTATTTGTCCCATTTTCATATAATGTATCCAAAAGTGGTGGTGTGTTTTAAGAGCCATCTCACTGATTGCTGTCCCACATTTTAATTAACGGAGATCTAGAGGGAAGGAGCTAAAGGCAGTGTGGGCACCATGGGGTGGGTAAATATGACCCAAAGCCGACCATGGGTGGGTTTCCTGCCTTTCTGTAGTTGAATTTGCACGTTTCCTATTAGCTTTGCTGCGGCCGTGTAAGTTTTGTTGTCAGGCAGACCTCAAAATAAACTGGTTTTACAGTATGTGGATGCGCTTCCTCCTCCTGTTTCTCCGGTGTGTGCCTGGCGCGGTAGGATGGGTACACCTGGGACACGGAGAGGGCTGGTCATGGGTCAGAGCCATCGATTGCAGCTGGTCTGACAGCCTCCCCAGTAACTCGCCGTGGAGTTTCCCCTGGTGATACTGGGAAATTGCAGGGTGTGTGGGATGCTTCCCTCCGCCGTGCCCGGGGCAGCGTTAGGAGCGGACACGGTGTGGTGCTCGAGGCATTGCAACATGGGCGCTGGGTTGAGCCTTGCTCTGCAAAAGCAGGGCCCTCGGGCCGTGCCAGCGCAGCGTTTCGCTCAGGGCTCGCGAGGGGAAAGGCTTTGGGCTCTTCCCGTGGCTGCTTCTGTTTGCAAGGAGAGACAAAATGTGGCCTGGAGATGGGCCAAGTCATCTGCGGGTGGAGGTTGCTACGTGCCAACAAACTTTTGTATGCAAAGGGTTGTAATTTTCATAGGGTTTTGGACGTGCTTGGCACAAAAATGGTAAATTTTCTTCTTCCTTCTGGCAAAAGTACCCAAGGCATCTGTCTGGCACAGCTCGGGGGGACCGCGGCTGCACAGGAGTGTGCAGGTTGAGAGGTGCCTCAGTCCTGGCACCTCTGCATTGAGCAGCTAAAACGTGGGCTCTGCCCTCTTGGCAATGTGCTGCTCTCACTTCACCACCTCCCTTTCCCCATTCCTGTTTCAGTTCATATTGTCGCTGGGGAACCCGAGGAGACTGACCTCGTCCTGGAGGATATAGAGGATGACTGGAGTAATGAAGCCGCGTGTGAGATGGTGATCTGGCGTCACGAGACTGAGCTGGTGGCAGATGCTTATCCCCTTCCCCCCATACAAGAGGAACCTCAGGAAGAAGAACACAGGTAGGAGAAGGGAGATGCTGTTGATGGGCAGCCCTGCGCGCTCTCCGGCCACCAGCGCGGTGGCCATGCGAAGGGACGAGCACGTCCCTGGGCGTTCCTCCTTGCCAGCGCTGGTGGTGCAGCTGGTAGAGGGCAGCCAAGGTGCCCATTTCCAAAGAGGGGGACACCAGAAGGACCCAAAAGGTGTGTGAGCAAATGGCCTTTCCTTCTGTTGTTGAGTGGCAGAGCCATGAACGCAATGCTCCACGTTGCCCTGCAGAGGACAGCTGAAGGATGCTCTGCTTAGTTTTCCTGTAAGTAGGTTTTGGCCCTAAGGCAAGAGGGTTTGGACCTCGTTCCCACCAACTGCGCATCCAACTGTCACGACGTTTGGAAATGGTAGTCTTCTGTGTATAATTCATCCTATGTCTTCCAAAAGAAACCCCTGCTGACACCTCCCGAGGGCTGGGCAATGCGTTCAGAGCCGGGAGCAGGCTGCGTGGCAGCAGGGGGATGAGAGGTGTCCATGCACACTCCCAAAGGGTTTGGGAGCCCCCCCAAGATGCTCCCGGAGCCCAGCACACATGCAGGAGAGGGCGAGCGCAGCAGTCCCCGCCTCCGACATGGGCGATGCTCGACTGCAGTAAGCACAAGCGATGCCCAGAGCCACCTTCGCTCAGCAGAGCTCTTCTGCTCAGCCAGAAAACACTGGACATGTTAGAAAAATATTGTTTGGAGTTTTGCCCCCTTAGTATACAAGCCCAAGAAGCGGCAGGCAGCAAGCACGTTCTGTCCTGGAGGGTGGAGTTCATGAACAGGGAAGTTTGGGTCAAAAATCAGCAGCAAGTGACCCCTAAGCACATCCCCTCCCTGTGCCGCAAGGGGAATTTGAACGTTCAAGGATTCTGGTTTTGCATTTCCAAACTTTTTCCCGTTCTGCCTCCCACCCACTTGGGGCCGCAGGTACTGATGGGCTGTGAAACAGCGTGTGCCCGGTGTGCCCGAGTGTGTCACCCCCCCAAGATGTTGGCTGGGGGGTGGAGGGAGAGCGTTGCCAGCCTAAGGGGGTGCAGAGACTGGCAGTGATGTTTAGACATGCTTTTTGGATTTCACCTAATGAGTTTCTCCTTTCCAGGCTGTGGGTGGGCTCCCTGAGCAGTGCCGAGGAGGAGGAAGAGGAAGAGGAAAAGGAGGAGGAGGAGGAGAAGGAGGAGGAGGAAGAGGAAAAGAAGGAGGAGGAGGAAGAGGAGGAGGAAGAGAAGGAGGAGGAGGAGCAAGAGAAGAAGGAGGAAGAGGAAGAGAAGGAGAAAGTGGAGGAAGAGAAGGAGGAGGTGGAGGAAGAGATGGAGGAGGAGGAGGAGGAAGAGGAAGAGAAGGAGAAAGTGAAGGAAGAGAAGGAGGAGGTGGAGGAAGAGATGGAGGAGGAGGAGGAAGAGAAGGAGGAGGAAGAGAAGGAGGAGGAAGAGAAGGAGGAAGAAGAGGAGGAAGAAGAGGAGGAGGAAGAGGAAGAAGAGGAGGAGGAAGAGGAAGAAGAGGAGGAGGAAGAGGAAGAGAAGGAGGAGGTGAAGGAAGAGAAGGAGGAGGTGGAGGAAGAGAAGGAGGAGGTGGAGGAAGAGAAAGAGGAAGAGAAGGAGAAGGAGGAAGAGAAGGAGGAGGTGGAGGAAGAGATGGGGGAGGAAGAGAAAGAGGAAGAGAAGGAGGAGGAGGAAGAGAAGGAGAAGGAGGAGGAAGAGAAGGAGGAGGAGGAGGAAGAGAAGGAGGAAGAGGAGGAAGAGATGGAGGAGGAAGTGGAGGAAGAGATGGAGGAGGAGGAAGAGGAAGAGAAGGAGGAGGAAGAGAAGGAAGAGAAGGAGGAGGAAGAGAAGGAAGAGGTGGAGGAAGAGAAGGAAGAGGTGGAGGAAGAGAAGGAGGATGAAGAGAAAGAAGAAGAGGAGGAGGAGGAGGAAGAGGAGGAGGAGGAGGAGGAAGAGAAGCAGGAGGAGGAGGAAGAAGAGAAAGAGGAGGAAGAGAAGCAGGAGGAGGAGGAAGAGAAGCAGGAGGAGGAGGAAGAAGAGAAAGAGGAGGAGGAAGAAGAGAAAGAGGAGGAGGAAGAAGAGAAGGAGGAGGAGAAGGAGGAGGAGGTGGAGGAGAGTGCAGGGTGAGTGGCTCCCGTTGCCTTTATGACACTGTTGGAAGCGAGTGTGAACACAGTTGTTGTTTCAGCTGCGTTCACAAGCCGGAGAGGCTGAAACACGCGCGGGGGAGGGATGCTTTGGGGAGGGATGCTTTTGGGGGGTTGCTTTCCCAAACCGGCTCACCCCAGGGCTCGCTGCTGACGCGGCACCTGGTGCCACAGGCTCCATCTCCATCACCACGCACCCGTAGCAACCGCAGCCTCAGCCATCCCCTCCCGCGGGGTCCAGCAGCTCCGCCGAGCAGGAGCCCCCGGGCTGTGCCTTCATCGGGAGCTGGGAGCACCCAGCTCTTGGAGAGGATCCGCTTATTTAAACCCACATCCGTTAATTCAGGGCAGTCGGGATTATTATGGGTATTACAGAGCTGAATTTAAAGACAGGATTATGTGTTGTACCCGCAAATGCTACTTAATACAAGGAGGTAAAATCTTACATTTTTTTTCCTGTTGTGGAAAATAGCCGAGTTATTGTCAGCTGTTGTAGGTGGTGACTTTGGTCTAGGTGGTATTTAGAAAAATCCACTTTGTTTAGCGGGTTGCTCTGATTTCACGTGGGATAAACATTTAGGCATTTATTACCTAGTGTTACAGTATTATTCTCTGTTAATTCTTCTGCAGTACCTAGATTTTCAGGAAGAAGCTGAAAACGCATGATTATTCAGTGTCAAACCCATATCTTTTTATTTCATCAACATTTGGTCCTGGAGCTCCACTATAGAAACTTAAGCTTCAATTGTTGGGTAAATGAGATGCTGCTCCATCCTTCAAAGTGTTTGTTTACAGGAAAACAGAGACACAGAGGGGTTTTCTAGGTTAGGATGAAAAGACTTGCAATTGCATTTGAAAGGAGCGTAATTAAAAAAAAAGAAGGAGGGGATGGAATTATTAAAATTAATTTTAAAGAGACCTTGGAAAATAACAGTTTTTCAAGACATGGAGGTAGAAGAAAAAAAGCAGCCGCTGCTTTTTACATACATCTTCCGATTTAGGAACTGCCAAGGATGTGGGAAGATGGTTTTTCAATCTTCATGCATTTAGTTGTCTTAAAATTTTTCATTATCCCCAATCCCCGCTTTGTGTCTCTCACCAGCAAAGCGCAAATAGGGAGATAAGTGCACAGAACAACATGATGAGGCTTTTTTTTTTTCATTTCTAAAGTTATATTAAATCAATAAAATCGGTTTTGTGAGAATGGTGGAGCTGGGGTCTGTGCTTGCTGCTGAAGGAAAATGAGAATTGTGTGTCCTGGGGGTGTCTTGCAGAGGCAAACGTGGGATTCGGCTGGTGCTTGCAGGGCAGCCCTGCCTGGAGATGAGGCTCTCAGCTTTTCATTTGGCAAATTTTAATTATATGAGAAATTATTATGCACAGCAGGAGAAACATACTGCCCCTAGCTTTCTGCATATGCAATTTTTGCTTATGCATATGCAATGCCCTCCATTGCTGGAGCGAGTCCAGAGAAGGGCAACAGAGCTGGTGAAGGGTCTGGAGCACAAGTGTGATGGGGAGCGGCTGAGGGACCTGGGGGGTTTAGCCTGGAGAAAAGGAGGCTGAGGGGAGACCTTCTCGCTCTCTACAACTACCTGAAAGGAGGGTGTAGCGAGGAGGGAGTCGGTCTCTTCTCCCAGGTAACAAGTGACGGGATGAGAGGAAACGGCTTCAAGTTGTGCCAGGGGAGGTTTAGATTGGAGATCAGGGACAATTTCTTCCCCCGAAGGGTTGTCAAGCGCTGGAACAGGCTGCCCAGGGCAGTGGTGGAGTCCCCATCCCTGGGGGGATTTAAAAGCCGTGTAGATGTGGTGCTGAGGGACATGGGTTAGTGGTGGGTTTGGCAGTGCTGGGTTAACGGTTGGACTTGATGATCTAAAAGGTCCTTCCCAACCAGAACGGTTCTGTGATTCTAAACTAAGATTTCTGTGGTATCATTCGCCTGCAAATGGGGCTGGCAGCACAGCTGGAGGAGTGGTTCTCCCCAAAACTGGGAGAGCCATGCATCATCCCCACTGACCTGATGCCCACCTGTTGACATGATGCCCCCCATCCGCAATGTGCCTGACCTCAGAAAGGGCAAAAGGGAACTCAGACGCTTGTCTCTGCTTGATCTGTCCCATGCAGACCCCTGATCCAGTCGCCTTGTCTCACCACTGATGAAGGTGTGGATGAATCCTACTTTGCAGAGGAAGCTCTCAGGTTTGAGCAGCTGGAAGAAGCTGAGATAAGTGATCTCCAAAGTGCTTTTATACAGGTACAGTGTTACTCCCTGCTTGGGCTCAGGTCTGCGATGAGCTCTTGCTGCTCAGCACGTGCCAGGGGCTCAGAGCTCGTCTGGGGGGACACAGTGCCCTGACGAGGAGCAGGGACTGGGACGGGCATTGGGAATGTTTCCCACTGAGGTGTCACCGTTTCTGAACCTGAGACAGCAGCAGTAGCTGTGCACCAAGGGGGGATGCTTTCACCCTAAACCGTTGGCACTGAACAACAAGCTGAGAAGCTGGCGGATGGTCGGGGGATATGGGGCACCCAATCAAGCTGCAAAGTGTGCTCTTTTACAGACGGAGCAGGTCTTTTTCTCCTTAAAATGGCTTTTTTGTTGTTTTGAAGGTGGAAGAGGAGACAGATGAAGCTGCTGAAACCAATGCTGAAGGTACAATAGCAGCGCAGTGTGGAATTAGGATGAACCAAAGCAGGCGAGGGGAAAACACAGCTTCTCCCTCCCCGCTGCTCGCTGTCTGGGAGCGGGCAGCTGAGTTCCCTGCAGCGTGGGCAGCCAGGGCTTTTTGCTGGCTTGAAGCATCCCGTGGGAGCAGTGCGATGGCAACATTGTCATCAGCTGGAGCCGGCTCTGGAAGGCTGGTGCTTACACATTACTTAGCCTTGTTGATTAAGCAACCTCTGCTGTGGAATAAGAGTTTCTCCTTCAGCTGAAGAACGTTGGAGGAGATAAAAAGGCTTTTCTCTACTATTTTGCTCATTTTGGAAAATAACCAGTGGCATAAAGTGCATTTTAATATAACCTATTAGGAAGTAATGGGTTTGCTAACGATACTCATGTGGTGAGCTCCCATCGCAGCCTGGGCGAGCAAAGGCAGCTCCTGGCATAACTCCACCGACGTCGGGCGAGTTGCACAAGGCTTGACCTGAGGCCTGGTGCAGGCTGGAGGTTCCTCTGCTCGTGCAGCCCCGCAGAGCGCCCCAATCTTGCAGCAATTCTAGCAAAGCACGTGGTAGGATGCTCACCACAGTGAGCAACAGAAACCCCAGCAGCCCTGACACAGTGTCCCGTCTCAAACCATTCTGTGTTTTATTGCAGCTTCAGACGCCTTGCCTTTTGCTTGAAGCACCTAGGCGCCTAGCAGCATGTCCAAGCGTGCCCGAGACGTCGAGCTAGATCGGCTGGTGCACGACAAGCCGCTCGATGGCGGGGACACCTCCCCTCTGGGCCGCGGCACGCTAGAGCAGCTCCCCAATGTCCCCAGCTACCGAGCCACCGCTGCCTCCCGCATCCCTGTCCTTGTCGCCAGCAAGCCCGAGGCTGGAGTTGTCAACCCCAATTTTTGCAATGAGGAGCAATCCCCGCTAGGTATTAGAGATGTTGGCTTTGACGATGGGCTTGCGTAGCTTAAGAGGGGGGCGAGGGGTTATTATCAGAGCAGTTGCTTTTTGGGTAAAAAAATTAATGTTTTTTTCTGCTTCTGCCTCATCACTGTGTGCCTGTCTAGCTAACCCCTGCAGAGTGTTTGCAAATACCTGTAGATGCTATCTGTTTTGATCTGCTTGGCCAAAAACTCTCCCGAATGACCTGCAGGCAGAGGGTCAAATACCCTCCACACACGTAGTTTTCTCCTTAGCGTTCGTACAATCCACTCACACTAAGAGGATGGTAAGATGGAGGTTTGCTGTTCATGGTTTTCTGCCCTTTAGCCCAAAGTACAGATTATGTTTCTGTAGCTTTACTTTGCTTTGTTTTGACCCAGCGAGTCAAATTCTGCTGCTTTTCCTTACGTGCAATGGGATTTCAACTTTGCAACCCAAACAAGCCATTTCTTGGTGGTTTGATCCAGTGGTCCCACATCAGCGTGGGGCAGGAGGGGATGCACAGGGTCTTTCAGACATGTGAAAACCTCCCTTAGAAGAAAACCTGCAGGAACTCATTGCATTTTGTTATATAGCTAAGAAAAGGGGTGACACTTCGCAGACCAAGATAACCCCCAGCGCCATTTCTCCCTTGGGCAATTGGCGTCTCTCCTTACCCACTACAATCATCCAACCTTCCTGCTTCTAACCTTGCTTGTGGCAGGAAGCAATTAGTACCTCTGCAGAAGAGAGAGGCTGTCAGTGCTTATTTAAATAGAATCATAGAATCCTAGAATGGTTTGGGTTGGAAGGGACCTTAAAGATCATCTAGTTCCAACCCCCTGCCACAGGCAGGGACACCTTCCACCAGACCAGGTTGCCCAAAGCTTCATCCAACCTGGCCTTAAATAGTGCCTTATTCTGTATGAAAAGCAAATGCTCGTGTAATTTGGAGCTTGCGTGATCCATATGTTTATGTTCAGAAGACCCAGGAGGTTTCCTAGACCCTGGGAGGCAGGTTTGCAGCTGGAAGTTTCTGCCTAACACCTGCAGCTGGTGATCCTCAATGGTCATCGTTTTCCGAACCATGGGGACCCAACGCACAGAGCAGTTGCGATCACTGCAGGCTGGGAAAGCAGAAGGGAAGAAGCTGGCGCTTCTTATAGTGTTAAAAACTGGGCAAAAAAAGAGGAAAAAATGCTCCAAACCATTAGGAGAAAGCAGTGCCAGGGAGGATGGAACGGAGGGGAAAGGAGAGTCCTTCCCGCACGCTGTGGGGATTGGGGGGCAGCTCTGCGGAGGAGGTGGGGCTTGGGGATTCATCCTAGCTGTGGGTTGGGCCCCGTGCCCCTCTCACCTGCAATTATTGTCCTTCTCCATGGGCCAGGTAATTACCCCATCGTGGACATCAGGGATGTGGACGATGCCGAGGAGGACGATGGTACCCACTTACCGGTGCCCGCTGCCGGCGCTCCCAACATGCTGTCGGTGCCCGGCATGGTGCCGGCATCCCCCAGGTATGGTTCCATCCTGGCGCGGTCCCCAGCTCCTGGAGGTCTCATCCCCAACAGTGCCGGTACAGGAAAATTCATTCGACCTGTTGGTGGCAGGTTGGGACAGTGAGGCGGGGTGCTGTGGGTGGTGGGTGTCACCACCCCCAGGCAGGGGAGATGGCAAAAGCCTTGCCTCGTGTTTGCATTTTTTAATTAAATGGTTAAACATTGTTTAAAGCTTTTGGGGCCCAGCGACACCCTGGTCTGTGTCTCCTCCTGGAGCTGGGCTCAATCCCCAGGTCGTGATCAGATCCCATTTGTCTGTTGACGCAAGTGGCTCTGCTCCCAAATTCGGAGTGCGGGGCGGGGTGCTGGATATGGGCCTTCAGCATAAAAACCAACGATTTTCTTCTTGTGTTTTTGCTGGAGGGGTTCGCAGCATCTTCCCCCTGGCTTTGTATCATCAGAACAAGGATGCTCGGAGAGGGGGAGGATTAAAACTGAGCTTTAAAATGGGCAATGGGGCAGCGCGGTGCCCCGAGGAGGCAGAGACAGGGGAAGGGCAGCTGACCAGTGGGAGGTGGCGGATGTTGTCCTAACAACATCACAGACCTTGGCAAGACTATTTCTCCAAACGGATGTAGTTTGGGAAACCTCTCCATCCACACCTGAGGGTGCTTGAACAGGGAGGTGGGTGGTTTTCCTCTTCCCCTGCGCTGCACACTGGGGGAATGAAGGTTTTGCTGGCCTTGTTTATCTGCTCCCCTTCCCCTTCCAGAGCCAGCAAGGCTGGGGGCAGGTGGGTTCATCATGGTTGGCTTTCTTCAGGACATTTGCAATGGCAGGACAACCTCCCTCTGTGTCCTGGCTTGCTCCTGCTCCACACACAGCACTGAGTCACTTTGCACCAGGGTCAGTGAAATCCTGGTTAATTTGAGCAACAGCTGTGGAAGCAGAAGACAAATTCTGTGTCACAGTTAAAACTCTGGCCTTGACTTGCAGGTTTGCAAGCCAGATTTTTGCCGTGATTGTCATCTTTATATTCAGATCTCTTTCTGCCACGTTGCTTCCCCACGTGTAAGGAAGTTGTCTCAGAAACTCGTCTATGCCAAAGGGAGCCACCAGCTCTGTTAGGAGCTCGGTGGTGGCCAGGAAGGGACACGGCTTCAGCAGCAAAGGATTGGGGTGGTTTGCTCCCATTGACTTCAGGCAACACCTAATTACTCTGATTTTTGATGAGGGGAAAACTGACCTTGGTAGGAGAAAGGGAAGTGGAAGAGATGAGACCTGGGAGAAGGAGAAGGGAGAGGAGCTGCCTGAGGACAGAGGACAAGCTGAGCCTCAGTCACCCTGTTTGTGTCCACAGGAAGAGGCTTCTGGCCCCGGCGGATGGTCTGGACGCGCAGTCCGCAAACCAAGCGCTGCTGGGCAGCGATGAACACCAGAGGGAAAGGTGCGTGGTGGGACCGAGGGGCTCCGGATCAGCCAGGCTCCCAGGGGTTGGGATCCCGGGGCTTGGGTGGAAACAGCAAGGATCCCAGAAGAGCTGGGATACCAAAGGGAGAGGGAGCCGTGTCTGCCGTGGGTCTAGCACCGTGTAACAAGTCACGCGCCCGCTCTCCAAAAACCCACAACCACGGTGCTCCCTGGAGCAGAAACTGCTCTCTTGTTTTTCCTGTACCCAGGTAGAAATATTCTCCTTAAGACTAGGTTTAACCACAGAGAAGATGCATCTTTGATCTACATACGCTATAGCACCATGGGGACACCTTGTTTTTACTGATGGTGGAGAAATAACCTTTTCCTTCCGTGTAGGAAGAGAGCACATGCTGTGTATAACACACCTCAGGTCCTGACTTCCCTGCGGCCCCGGGAGACAGCCTTGGAGGGAGCTGCCCTCCATGGGAAGCAAAGCCTTGGGGAGGGTCTGCACCTCCACAGAGTGCAGGATTTTGCCTTCTTCCTGGGCAGAAATCGTTATGCCAATTATCACAACGAACCAGCCTGGAGTGACAGCAAACGAGCTTGGTTTTGTCCTCCCTCGTAGTGGTGCTTCTCAGTCACACTAGGTGTAGCATCCCATCTGAATCCGACCTAGTTTTAATAAAGAGGCTGAGAAGAGATGATGTAGCTTGTAATTTCAGGGGCTTGGTGCACATTTTCACCCCATATTTCTTCCAAAATTTTCTTCTCCTGAACACGTGCAATCCAGCCTGGGATCTTGGTGCTTCCCAAGTCCCTCTGATGTCATCTCGCACCCCAGGGCAAGGATGAGGCTCAGGCTGGTGCTACTTGATGGTATTTTACTGAAACCACCTTAACTTGTGTCCTTCTGATTACACAATAGCCCAATAAATAGGGGTAAATCCTAATTCAGGATCCCGTAGGTTAAAAAAATGGGTTGTGAACCTGCCCTTGGGCTTTCCTACCTGCATGCAATGCCTGACGGTCTCCTCGCAGCCTGCCCGAGCGCATCGGCTCAGCCACAAGCCTGAGCAGCGCCTTTGTCAACACCCGGCTCCAGGAGCTGGTGAAGCTCTTCAAAGAGAGGACAGAGAAGGTGAAGGAGAAGCTGACTGACCCCGACGTCAGCTCGGACGAGGAGAGCCCTACGGCATGTGAGTTTGAGTGGGGCTGGGTGCGTTCAATGGATGGGTCCCCCCCCCCGCTGTGTTTTCAGGGAGACAGCTGCTTTATTAACAACTTAAAGACCTTAAAACAAACTGCCGTAAGATGATTTTCTGCCCTTTAAAATACCTGTGTGGCCTCTCCCAGCCCCCGCCAAGCCGGCGCCTGCACCAGCACCGGCGCCTCCCCCGGCAGGGCAGCCGGAGGGGGACAAGCCGGAGGAGGACGAGCACTACTGCGAGATGCTGTGCTGCAAGTTCAAGTACCGGCCCTGGCTGGACCGCCTGAAAACCTACAAGTTCCCCAGCAGCATCGACCCGCTCACCAGTGAGTGATGGAGCGTAGCCTAGCGCCCGGGCTGGGGGCAAGCTGGCCAGGGGAGAGGGGGTTAAGAAGGTGTAAAAGATGAGACCTTGTAGAGAAGGGAGGACAACTAAGCAAGGAGCAACTTAGCATATACCTGTCTACTAAAAAAAAAACCAGAGTTTTAAATTCCCCTGCAAGGCACAGGCTTTCCTGAATACTTCCTGATGGCTGTGGGTGTCAGGAGCACGACCGGGCAGGGAAGGGGTAGCCAGCTTCTGCTTTTCAAGCTTTTTAGTGGGCAAATGCTGTCCCTGTGGCGTGGACATCCCAAATGAAAATAAAAAAATCACAAAAGAGAAATCCACACCCCACAGGAGCCCAGCTCCTTCCTTAGTCCTTGCTATTTCACAGCCATTTCAAAGCCCCCAGGCTCAGGCAGGCAGCAGTTGGCTCAGCACAGCCTTGAGGGGAAAAAAAGCAAACCAAGAAAGTCAGTATTGTGGGAGCAAAGCAAAGGCAAACCTGGTTGAACCAGCAAAGTTAGAAGAGGCTTTCTGATAAAAAGCAATGTGCTCCACAACTGGTGGTATTCACTTTGCAATTAAACACTGCTGATAAGAGACCTCCCGCAGGTTTCGTCCTTGCGCTCAGGGCAGGTCAGGGGATGAAAACCTCTTTGCGTAGCGGATTCACACGGACAAGGGACGTGCACCCAGCTAATGGTGGTGGGTTCCCTGTGTGCAGGCCTGATGTACGTGCTGTGGCTGTTCTTCGTTGTCATGGCCTGGAACTGGAACTGCTGGTTGATCCCTGTTCGCTGGGCTTTCCCCTACCAGACACCTTCAAACATCTACTACTGGCTGCTCACGGACTACACCTGCGACCTCATCTATCTGCTGGACCTCCTTGTCTTTCAGCCCCGGCTGCAGTTTGTCAAGGGGGGAGACATAATAGTAAGTGGCAGCGCACTGCATCCCACTGCTGGGGACCAGCTGCGGGGACCTCCCATCCCCATCACCCAAGCGGCACGGATGGTGCTGGTCACTGACCTCTGAATCAAGCCCTGCCACCATGGCTGTGGCCATCAGGGCTGTGTCCACTCTTGGAGGACTGCAAACATCTCTCCTGCCACGTAATGGATAAGCCAGCAGTCTTTTTGTCCACCAAACCTACGTATTTTCCCCCTAAAGTCAATACCAACCCATCTAGGAGGCGTGTGGTCCATGGTGGCCCCATTCCTGGGTGCGGATGCTCGGAGGGTGCTGCTCCGTGGGGCGGTCCACGGTGACAGGCCTTGGCACAGCCATACACTGCTAATTGTGAGCAGAGAGCGTAATAAACTCCAGGTTTAATTTTCAGGAGCACAGCTAGACAGAACGCATTAGCGATAGGACAACACCGATTGCCATCGGAACGCGTAGATCACGCGCCTGAGATAAGTGAAAGCCCTTGATTTCATTTCCATATCCAATTAAATAAGCTGTGAGAAATAAAACCTTGAGGGTACAGCCTTCCCGTGGCCCAGGCAAATGCTCAGACAGGGAGGTTTCTCCTGTGAGCTCTGATTTTTGTGGTGCTGGCACTGCGACGTGCTTTCTCTGGGATGCAAAATGAGCACGGGATGTCCTGAGATCGGATGGGAAGATGATGTATGGCCAGGTCGTCTTCTGCTCCTTTTGCTCTGCTCCCCTTCCCAGTCACGAAGGGAGCATCTTCCCTGTTCTGGTGCAGAAGAGGAAAGCCATGAAAGGCATGACTATGTTGGCCATGACTTCCCTTTCAGTAAGCAATGATCAATCTTCCTCTCTCTCCCCCTCTTATTCCCAACCAGTGCGATAAACAGGCCATGAAAGAGAACTACATGCGATCAGAACGCTTTAAGGTTCGACATCATTTTCTTTATTAATCTGAATCTTCAAGCTGAACCATGGCTTGCAGCTTCAGCTGCCCAGTGCCCACCACGCCTGCAGGTGCCCACAGAGGTTTCTCTCTTTGTGCGGGTTTCAGATGGATGTGGTGTGCCTCCTGCCCTTGGATATCTTCTACTTGGAATTCGGTGTCAACCCGCTCCTGCGGTTTCCTCGCTGTCTGAAGGTGAGTGGGAGCTTATAAAATCAGACAGAACACCAGTTGTGGTGGGTGTGAAGGAGTCCCGTGCTGGTTTGGGTAAGTTATGGCTTGGTAGACTCATCGATGATGACAAGAGGATTGCAAAATGGACAGGAAGCCTTGTCCCAAAGGCTTTGCGGGGCTGTTGGTCAAACACTTCATTTCAATCCTAAAACATTTGAATAGAAGGGCACTTATAGATGGAGCCAAATCTGTCTGTGGCAGTTCATGCTGCAGGGGGGCTGTGGGAGAGAAACAGAGGGGGAGTGGGGTTTTGTGGGGACGTAACTCTCTCGGTGGGGGCCACGGGAAGCTGGAGCACTCTGCTTTCCTTCTCCTCCCAGTACCTGGCCTTCTTTGAGTTCAACGACCGCCTGGAGTCTATCATGAGCAAGGCATACATCTACAGGTGAGGGGAAGGGAGAGAGGGTGGAGTTGCTGTTTGCTGCTGGGGAAGGAGGTTCGCTTGGGTGTGCACCCGTTCTGCATTTCTGATTTATTTTCCCGCTATCCCTGAACTGGTTGACGTGGATGTTGGCTGATGCAGGTGGGACATGGGGGTCCTGGAGTCCACATGGGTAGGATGGCCTCTCCTTGACCCAGCAGGGACAAGGGTGCTGGTGGTGGTAGGAGCCACCAGAGGATAAGCTGCTTTTTCTGGCACTTCTGGAGCTGCAGGGCTGTGGGAGGGAGCAGCGGAGCCGTATGTTTGGGTGCTCTGTGGTTCCTGCATGGTCAGCACTCAGCTCATTGCTTCGAAGCTCCTTGTGATTCTGGGGGGGATCTGGTGTGCTTCTCCCAGCAGATACCATGTCATCTCTCCTCCCGCTCTCTCCTTGTTTTGCAGAGTGATCCGGACCACTGCCTATTTACTGTACAGCTTGCATCTGAACTCCTGCCTCTATTACTGGGCATCAGACTACGAAGGACTGGGCTCTACCACCTGGGTCTACGACGGGGAAGGAAACAGGTACAAGCCAGGGCTTGGGTCCTCACGTAGCACAGTTTGCTGTGGTGAGCTGGAGCAAGAAGGAAGGTGTTAGCATGCAGCTGGGTTCATAAAAACCACTGAAGCAAAGGGCTGGGTGTGCCAGAAGATGCAGAGCCAGGAGAATGATGGCTACAGGAGGGATGGGATGTGGAGTAATACACAGGGCTGCAGGACAAGGAGGCTGCAGCTGAGCTGACGTGGAAGACAATGGCTGGTCAAAGAGGCTGAAAAACTGGGAATTTGGTGCTGGGAAACACTCCCTGGCTGAGCGGGATGGCAGCGTGAGCCCTCTTTCTGTTTGTGTTGACCTGCTGCCAGGTCTGGATGGAGGCTTGAAGCTGTGCTTGGAGATGGGTTCTGTGCTTTGAACCCAGGTGGTATCGCACACCCCGCAAAATCGGGACCTAGGTGCCATGTGTCAGGCCCCTTGGACCAGCCCAGCACCCTCATTCCCAGGGACAGTGGCCACCCCGTCCCCTCGCCATGGCATTTCCAAGATATGCGTGTTAAATGTTCATTGTGGTGGATGCCACTGGAGAGCGCTCGGCTCGCAAGCTTGGATGCTGCCTTGTGGTGAATGCCCACACCTACAAGTTGTACAACATGGGCAAAATACAACACTGAGTAACATTTAAGTAATTTAGCACCATGCAGTAAATGAGAGTTTCCTGCAAAAAGGCATGGACGTTAAAGACTTATCGTGAGGTGTGGGCGTAGGTGGGGACAAGGGACTGTCACCCAGGCAGGTTTAGCGCAGGTGTTGCCTTCCCTTTGAGCACTCAGCTTCCCGTGTTAATGTTGCTGTGATATAGTATTTGTGTGATAGACATATCTGTATCTATCTGTGGGTGTGACTATAACATCCAAGGGAATGCCCAGGACCAGGGAATTCAGAATTTACTTGACATCTACTGAGTCCCATGCCAACAATTTGCTCACACACCCTTTTATTCCCCTGACTATTTCTAAAAGTGTAAATGTTGCTGAAAATATGTTGCTGCTTTATGGTAGCAGGGCTGAAAGAAACAGAAAATGGGAGTAGCCAGAGCAGCTGAGCCTCCCATGCAGAGGTTTCTGGAGGGTCCCTACATTCCCCTGCTGCTGTAGCATCTCCAGAAGCACCTACAGGTGTGGTGGGGAGTCTGCAGCACTTTAATTTTCCCTTCATCACCCGTAATTACTCTCAGCAGGCTCTGGCTTGCTATGGCCAGAGGATCTGAGCTTGGTACCAAGGGGTGAAACAGGCCTTCACGCCAGAAATGCCTTCAAAGCTGCCTTCTCTTTTCCTCCCAGCTACATCCGCTGCTACTACTGGGCAGTCAAAACCCTCATCACCATCGGGGGCCTGCCGGACCCCAAGACGCTCTTTGAGATTATGTTCCAGCTGCTGAACTACTTCATGGGCGTCTTTGCTTTCTCCATCATGATAGGGCAGGTGAGCGAGAGTCATGGGGGGTTCCCAGCTTCAGGTGGGGAAGGTTTCGGTGGGGTTGGTCCACAGGTTTATATCTCCAGGTGTGTTTTCCCCACGCGAGGACCTGCTCAGCATTGGCCAAAGACAGAGGATTTGGCAGATGTTGTTAGGATTGAGCGTACGTGCTCTAGACTGCCTAACCTGCGTGATGGATAAGCACAAGCAATTAAAACAACTCTTCCACCTCTTCCTCCCATTCAGATGAGAGATGTAGTCGGTGCCGCTACCGCAGGGCAAACCTACTATCGGAGCTGCATGGACAGTACCATTAAATATATGAACTCCTACAGAATCCCCAAACCTGTCCAGAACCGGGTGAAAACGTGGTACGAGTACACGTGGCAATCGCAAGGCATGCTAGGTGAGATCCGACCCCTCCGCGGGTCTGCACTTACACCACGTGTTTTACTGTGGTTGCTTTGCAGAGCTGAAATGTCACTGTCAAATAGCACTACAGTTTCGGGGCAGGGGGTGGCTTGTTTTATTCTTCACTATAGAGGCTTGTTTGCCCATCTTTAGAGTATATAGGCTGCCACCAGGTCGCAGCGCCGTGGTGACCCGGCATCACTCATAGCGCACTGAGCCTGGCATCATAGGATCACAGAATCGTTTTGGTTGGGAAGGACCTTTAAGGTCATTGAGTCCAACTGTTACCCCAGCCCTGCCAAGCCCACCACTAACCCATGGCCCTCAGCACCACATCTACACGGCTTTTAAATCCCCCCAGGGATGGGGACTCCACCACTGCCCTGGGCAACCTGTTCCAGTGCTTGACAACCCTTTTGGGGACGAAATTGTTCCTGATCTCCAACCTAAACCTCCCCTGGCACAACTTGAGGCCGTTTCCTCTCGTCCCATCACTTGTTACCTGGGAGAAGAGACCGACCCCCCCTCGCTACACCCTCCTTTCAGGCAGTTGTAGAGAGCGAGAAGGTCTCCCCTCAGCCTCCTTTTCTCCAGGCTAAACCCCCCCAGGTCCCTCAGCCGCTCCCCATCACACTT
Source organism: Nyctibius grandis (assembly GCF_013368605.1). NCBI lineage: Eukaryota > Metazoa > Chordata > Aves > Nyctibiiformes > Nyctibiidae > Nyctibius > Nyctibius grandis. The sequence continues at coordinate 940,639 of NC_090669.1, forward strand.
GTGCTCCAGACCCTTCACCGGCTCCGTTGCCCTTCTCTGGACTTGCTCCAGCACCTCAAGGTCTTTCTTGTCGTGAGGGGCCCAAAACTGCACCCAGGATTTGAGGTGCGGCCTCACCAGTGCCGAGTACAGGGGGACGACCCCTGCCCTAGTCCTGCTGGCCACACTCGTGCTGGTACAAGCCAGGATGCTGGTGGCCTTTTTGGCCACTTGGGCACACTGCTGGCTCATATTCAGCTGCCATTGACCAACACCCCCAGGTCCTTTCCCACCAGGCACTTTCCAGCCACTCTTCCCCCAGCCTGTAGCGGTGTGTGGGGCTGTTGTGCCCCAAGTGCAGGACCTGACACTTACCTCCCCTGGGAACATGCCCATGCCTGGGGAGAGAGCAGTGACTGGCAATCCCTGGCCGGAGCATGTCCAACAGCAAACCCACTAGCTCACCCTACCAGTAAATCATCAGGCAGGACCTCTGCATCCGTTCTCCTGGCCAATAAAGATGCTGGCTTGGGCTCACCGGTCTGTCTCTGAGAGCCATCAGGGCAGGGGTAACATGAAGGGCAGCTCTCCATCACCTCCTTTAGACCTGCAGGTTGCTGGAAACAGCCATTTTTCTGCTTTGTCTCACAGATGAGTTAGAGCTGCTGGTCCAGCTGCCGGACAAGATGAGGCTGGACATTTGCATTGACGTGAATTACAACATCGTGAGCAAAGTGGCCCTCTTCCAGGTATCTTCTGCAGCACGGGTCCTGGCTGGTGGAGCCTGGCATGGCAGCACAGACTAACGGTGCTGTTGCCTCTGTTTTGGCTCAGGGCTGCGACAGGCAGATGATATTTGACATGCTGAAGCGGCTCAGATCGGTGGTCTACCTGCCTAATGACTACGTGTGTAAGAAGGTAACAAGATGCTCTGGTGCTCTCCCATCCCCGGTGTCATAGCCAGGCTGTGCAGGGCACCAGGAGCAATGCACGGCAGGGAAAGCTAGGCCTGGTCCATCACCGTGGTGTCAAGCTGCTTCACAGGCAGGGAATTCAGAGCAAAAACATCCTCGGTTGCAACTGGTCTTGTGCAAAGACTGACCTCTTCTGCTGCAGCCATGAACAGCAGGAGAGATGAGAAGAGCCTGCGAGGCTGGAGGAGACTTTGGGATGCTTAGATGAGGATGCTCAGGAATGAGCACCATCAGGACAAAGTTTTTTGAGAGCTTGGAGAGCCCAGTGTGGTCGTGGGGGCTTCCAGCAAGATGCAGGTTAGAGCATCCCTAAGGTCTCCCCATTTCTGGGCACCCCACGCAGCACCCATCTTCATTGCAGGGAGAAATCGGCCGCGAGATGTACATTATCAAGGCGGGACACGTGCAGGTGCTGGGGGGACCCGAAGGCAAAACCGTGCTGGTGACTCTGAAACCTGGATCCGTGTTTGGAGAGATCAGGTGGGCAAAGCATTGTCAGGGAGCTGGGGGAATAGAGCTTGTGGGCCCTGGGTGAGGAGGGTGGGAGGTGGGGAGATCAGCAATGCCCTAATTAATCTTTGTGATTGAGAGCCACGAACACTGGGCAGCATCAGCTACACAAATTACAGCTTTTTTCTTGGAGCTTTTTCACTATTTTTGTCATCATGCTGTTTTCTGCCTGGGGAGCTGGTGACAGTAAGCAGAGGGATGGGATCACAGAATCCATCAGGTTGGAAGAGCCCTGTGGGATCATCAAGTCCAACCATTGCCCTGACACCACCATGGCAACTAGACCAGGGCACTAAGTGCCATGTCCAATCTTTTCTTAAACACATCCAGAGATGGTGACTCCACCACCTCCCTGGGCAGCCCCTTCCAATGCCTAATGACCCTTGCTGAGAAGAAATGCTTCCTAATGTCCAACCTGAACCTCCCCTGGCGAAGCTTGAGGCTGTGTCCTCTTGTCCTATCGCTAGTTGCCTGGGAGAAGAGGCCGACTCCCAATTGACTACAACCTCCCTTCAGGTAGTTGTAGACTGCACTAAGGTCACCTCTGAGCCTCCTCTTCTCCAGGCTAAACACCCCCAGCTCCCTCAGCCGTTCCTCGTAGGTCAGACCCTCCAGACCCTTCCCCAGCTTGGTTGCCCTCCTCTGGACTCGCTCCAACACCTCAACATGGAAAATGAATGGAAAATGGGAAAATGAGTAAGAAGAGATGTTTCACTAAAGCAACCACCCAGCCATTAATGTGCCCATTTCATGGGCATGTAAATTCCTGTACCAATTCGTAACACAGTGATAGAGTTTGCCTCCCTGTAGCCCAGTGGACACTTCAGTGGCGTAAAATGCAATATTTAACCTTCAGACAGGCAAATCTTTTTTTATATAGCGCTCCATGACAACGTTTCCCAGCATTCTTTAAAAATTGGGCTTGGAAAATTAAACTCTGAGTCCTCTGAAAGAGAGAGATGGGTGGACACGATGGGAAAAGGGAGATTTTCAATTAAAAAATGTTGTGCTGAGCCTGTTAATAACAGCGTTAACGTCTCGCTGTGTCTCTCTCAGCTTGCTGGCGGCAGGAGGGGGAAATCGCCGGACAGCCAACGTGGTGGCTCACGGCTTCGCTAACCTCTTCATTTTGGATAAGAAGGACTTGAACGAGATTTTGGTGCATTATCCGGAGTCTCAGAAGCTGCTGCGTAAGAAGGCCAGGTGCGTGTCAGGCTGCTGCTTTCTGGCCTGTGGGATATTAAAAAAAGCAGAGTGTGGGTTCAGGGTCACAGGGGAGATTTCTCTCTGTACAAAGCCCTGGGGGAACTCCTGCTGCAGGCGCCAGGCGTGAGGCACCGTCCCTGGAGCAGAGCCAGGCTGGAGCTTCGGCAGAGGGCACCCGTCCCTCGCCGTGGCTGTAGGGGCCCAGAGCCAGCCCAACCCTCCTGCAAAGCCTCACCGCTAAAAGCGGGTGCAACTCGGGAACGAACGTGGCCAAAGTGCATTCGTTTAAAAAAATCTATTAAAATATTTGCTTTGGTTCTTTGCATTACTTAGATTAGTTATTCTGTACTTCCTAAGGTGTAAAAACATCCCTGACCTTTTAAAGTCTGATTTTCTGCATTATAAAATCCAGCTAATACAACAGTCCTGCTGTCTACAACTGCCTGAAAGGAGGGTGTAGCAGGGAGGGGGTTAGTCACTTGTCCCAGGTAACAAGTGACGGGACGAGAGGAAACGGCCTCAAGTTGTGCCAGGGGAGGTTTAGGTTGGAGATCAGGGACAATTTCTTCCCCCAAAGGGTTGTCAAGCACTGGCACAGGCTGCCCAGGGCAGTGGTGGAGTCCCCATCCCTGGAGGGATTTAAAAGCCGTGTAGATGTGGTGCTGAGGGCCATGGGTTAGTGGTGGGCTTGGCAGTGCTGGGTTAACAGTTGGACTTGATGATCTGAAAGCTCCTTCCCAACCAAAACGATTCTATGATTCCCTGGACTGAAATCATCTCTCCTTTTCCTTGCTGTAGGAAAATGCTGAAGAACAGCAATAAACCCAAAGATGAGAAAGGAGTGCGTGCAGACCCAGTGATCATCGCCCCAAAACCTGACACCCCGAAGCTCTTCCAGGCTGCCCTGGCCGCCACCGGGAAGTTGGGGGCCAAAGGGCCGCTGGCGCAGTGGCGATGGAAGATGCAGCAGATGAAGGAGATGGAGGTGGCGCAGGTCAGCGGGGGGAGGATGGCGATTTGGCTTTGTTTCCTTAGATGCTGCATTGCAGCTCCAGAGACTGTCATTAAATTGTCTTAAAGGCCTGAGCTCGGGTCATCAGGGCCTGACGTAGCGCGGGCAAACGGGAAGGAGCCGTCCAGCATCTTACACGCAGCCTTGGGACAATGACATTGTCCCACAGGGGTTTGTTTTGCAACACAAAAGGGAAATGCACTGACTTTTTGCCCAATTATGCTAAGCCTGAGTCTAGTTTCTAGCTGGGCTATTGCCACAGATGAACCTCTCTTCCGTGCCGCAGAGACAGAGTAAGGACTCGATGTGCTGGCGGACGGAGGGTGATTCTGGCACCCAGAGCCCAGTTAATATTTGCAAAGCTTTCACAGCGTGGGTGAGGCCGAGGCCCCCAGCAGCAGGCTCTGCGTGAGCTGCCCTGAAATCACCCTTGTTTTTTTTATCATGAGCAACTGAAAAAGAAAATGGCCCTGCTCTTTTTTTTTTTTCTTCCCTCCTTCCAACTGCTGAACTCATAAAAAAGGTCATATCTCCACGCAGAACTTGTTGTTACTCTTCCCAGCATGGAGTTATGCAAACTATCACATCTGGACGCATAAAGGGAGGTGAAAGAGCAGCTGATAGGGAGCACGCGGTGGCCTTGAGGCTGGGTAAACACCCAGGGAGACACTGAGCATGACTGCATCTCTGCAGGCCTTCACAAAACACGGCGAGGCATCATACCATGATGTGTGATGAACGAGGCTGAACACTAATTAATAACCCGTTAAGGGCAGAGGTGAACAGTGGCACCTCGTGCTGCAGCCAGTGGTGGCCACAAGACCCATCACTGGAGGGTGCACGCGCTAACGGTGTTAGCAGGGCCCCGTTAGAAGGACACCCCTCTCCATGGCATGTCCATAGGTGAGGTTTCTGAGGCTCCTCTCTAAAGGAGGCTTTAGGACAGGGCAGTCTGGGGCTGCTCCCTCACAACAACACTTCTTTTGCCAAGATCAACCCCTCCAGATGCAAACCAAGAGCTAGTGCAGGAGCTGCAGGAAGGCCTCGTTGCACTCCCCTCTCTGCACTTCTCTCAGCCCTTCTCGCAGGGGTTGGCTTTGGCAGCAAGCTGACTTCCCGGTGATGAGGTCCCGTGTGGTGAAACTCCACGAAACACCTGCCTGGCTCTGCACAGCGCAGATGCAGTGGTTGGGGGTAGTGAAGGAGGTTCTCCTAAGGTTGATTTTGCCTTTTTTTTTTTTTTTGGATGGCAGGATTCCAGTTTCAGCCCGATCCCACCGAAATCACCAGTGCACCAGAGATCGCCTGTCGGCTCCCCCAAAGCACGCACCCAGCTGCAAGAAGAAATATTCTCAAAATCTTCTGATAGTTTAGTCACCATTCGTGTGATTCCTACAGCACAAGAAGAAGAAGAAATCCTTGCTGCTGAGATTTCGGAGAAAGAAGAAGAAGAAGAAAAAGAAATGGAAAAAGAAAAGGAAAAAGAAAAGGAAAAAGAAGAGAAATGAAAACCAAGCAGGTCCTGGGGCAGGAGTAGGAGTCAGGCAAATGCCTGGGGTAGAAGCTTTTTGGCATTAACGATTTCCATGCAGTGGCTGTAGGCTTCGCTAAGTGCTGCAGGTAGGATCTGCCTTTCTTTTCTGCCCAGACCTTCATTCCCTGTTTATAAAACCCTCTGCCATATGACCCAGAATCATACAAGGTTGCTGTGCTCTGGAGATCTATTCTTATTGAGCAACTTTATGAATATTCCCACTAAATCTCAGGCCAGCCCTCTTGCTTCGAAATCCAGCCTTATGGAGATGGGGTAATGAAGAAATTGCTTGTTGTGGCTCTGGATGGTTAATGAGTGTTCAGATAAAGCGTGAAGAGTTATTCACCTCTGACAGCTGAGTCACCACTTGGCCAGAAACAACCAGGGAAAAAAAAAAAAACCACCAAGGTTTCTCTGTTGGACTCAAGGTTGTCAGCAGCAGCTGGAGAGTGATTCATCCAAAAAGGATGTGGACTATGCTCACAAGCCGAGCACAGACTGAATCACACTGTCATGAGAAGGCTGAGGTCCGTCCCGGTGTGCATAGACTGCAAGATGCTTGAGGGTCCCTGCGTGGTGCCAAGACCACCCTGGGTTTGCTGCTGGGAAGAGGAGTTCCTGCCAGCCATCCACCCCAGGGAGGTGGTATGGTGGGCTCTCCATCGCTGGTGGCTGTTACAGAGAGATTTGATGAGCATCTTTCAGGGATGGAGAAGCACAATCCTGGATGAGGAGATGTTCCTGGAGATCCCTTCCAGCCCTGTGTTTCCATGGATGCACCAACCTGCCACTGCCAGAGGGATAAACTGAGTGCAGGAAGGGAGAAGCTGTGTTGGTTTCCAGCTGGGATGGGAAAAAGAAGTGCAGTAAGTGCTCTCCTCTCCCAGCCAGCATTTCAGAGTCAGGCCAGAGCCTGTAGCGTGAGAACAAGCGTGCACAAGTGTGCAGGTGGTCCCCTGCACTCATTGCCGGACCTCAGTGGCCTGCCACATTTCCAGCGGCCAATTTCCAGCCCCTTTCGGTCACTTTGTTGGCTCTTGGCCACGTTTCCCATGGAGAAGCCACTCTGGTCTTGCTCATCGCTGCAACAGAGCGCTTGTGAAAGCGCTCTCCCAACCATGCTGGGACTGGGTGCTGGATGGGAAGGCGAATGCCTGGCCAGGGCTGAACTTCACCTCCTACCGGGTAGTCTTATTTTGTTGCGTTTTTTCCCCCTCTTGCAAGATAGATGGGTTTCTGTGGTGGAAAAAGCCAGAGTATATGTTAGTGTTAATTAATGATGGCTTGCTCTCTTTTAAACAAATTTAATGAGCTCCAATATACCACGGGAGGGTCTGAAGCCGCCACTGCTCTTAACACTGCTGGGGAAAACCTGGACTCACCCAAACGTCCCTAAATATTTCTTGCCCTCAGTCATTTGTAAGTTTTTTCCCACTGGGTAGAAGGATTCAGTGGGGAGTACAAAGTATTTTTTTTCACTATATAAATATTTATATAATCAAACCAGGAAATGTGCAAAAGTTAAACTGGGGTTCTGATTTGCTGCTATGATTTGATATGGTTTAGAAAAAGCATTTAAATAAATAGTGGGCTGTAATGGCTTTCGTAATTCACTATATCTACAATAAACACCATGTAGATTACTGTCCATTTGCTGTGGATTTATTTCAAAATTCCAGTTGTTTTCCATCTTTTTGCTCACTGATGGTGAAGGGTCTGGAGGGTCTGACCTATGAGGAACGGCTGAGGGAGCTGGGGGTGTTTAGCCTGGAGAAGAGGAGGCTCAGAGGTGACCTTATTGCAGTCTACAACTACCTGAAGGGAGGTTGTAGTGCAGTGGGAGTCGGCCTCTTCTCCCAGGCAACAAGCGATAGGACAAGAGGACACAGCCTCAAGCTTCACCAGGGGAGGTTCAGGTTGGACATTAGGAAGCATTTCTTCTCAGCAAGGGTCATTAGCCATTGGAAGGGGCTGCCCAGGGAGGTGGTGGAGTCACCATCTCTGGAGGTGTTTAAGAAAAGACTGGACATGGCACTTAGTGTCATGGTCTAGTTGCCATGGTGGTGTCAGAGCAATGGTTGGACTCGATGATCCCAGAGGGCTCTTCCAACCTGATTGATTCTGTGATTCCGTGATTCTGTGTGACAGAGCCAGTAAAGTCCCCACGTGCGGTTCACAGATTTTCCAATAAACTTTTTAGAGGCTCAGAGGTCACACAATACTAGTAGTAGAATTGTTATACTTTTTTTAATCACCAGAAGGAGGGAAAAAAGCTCTCTTAAACAGCAAATACTCGTGTGAAGAGCTTAGCTTTCAACACACAGCGTTAGGTGGTGATGGGTGCGTAACAGGTAGTTCTGGAACCGTGGAGAGATTTGAAGTTATCCTCCTCTGCGATCTGTTTACAGCTTTAGTTCTTTAGAGAGATTATTCTCCAGGCAATAATTAAGGTCAAGGTAGGGTTGGGCTTACACGCTGGGTTGGAGGGTTGAGCTCAGATCTGTTTGCTGTGCAGGACTATTTAGCAGTGCCAGGTGTTCTAAGGAGATGGGCAGCTCGTTTAGTGCCTCTTGTTTTGGGGGTTGCCATAAATCAGCTTTCTGCTGAATTTTGTCATTCCATTCATCTGCCAGCTTTGCTGCCTTTGCAATGGGCTCCCTTTGCACCGGTTCTCATTAAACATCTTGCAGCGTGCGCTTGTCACAGGCCTGTTCCTTCCACTGCCCTTGCAATGTTCCTGATGGATTTGGTAACGCTCCATGTACCTTTACTGCATTTCTTATTGGCTTTTGCTTGTTCCACTTTGATGTTCTCAAGCGTTGGCTCGATCCGATATGAGATCCTCTAATCATATTAATGTACTATTTGGGGGATCTTGCCGGGCAGTTGCTTATTGCCAGTCCAGCGCCCTGGAAATTCTGCATTGCAGTCTTCCTCCTGACTTATCTTGCTGATTAACGGCTTTCTCAGAGGTTTGTAGCCATAGAACCAGGTTTTCTTGCAACGATATTTTAGCTGTTGCTGCTTTTGAGCGAAATAAGTGGAGCAGATAACTGCTGAAGGAAGAAGCAGAGCTCGCTGTTGTTGGATCTGTATGAACATGTTAGATTTTGCCTCACTATCATAAGTAGTATCTTTACTGGAGGCTTTATATATCCTGTTTTTACATATATACATATATATATACTTTTAATTATATATATATATATGCTTTTTATACTGGAGGGGTATTAATTTTCCATATGGCCTGTGCTGTTATATCTTTCAAAAAGTGATACTGAGTCAATGTTCTGTATGAGGTTAAAGACAAATGTCTCCAATTAAAAAAATCAACTTACAAAAGGAATAATATAACCCACATCTGACTGCGGAGGAAGTTGTTTTCCTCTGGATAGAAACAGGGCAGGTAGCTTCTCTGTATTTATAGGCAGAGCAATCTTTTAAAAAGATTAAGTGCAATTGCAGGTTAATCACTGATAAGGTTACAACGAAAGTAAAAGCAAATAAGCAGGTTTGGGGATTAGACTTGGGTCTAGAAAGAAATTGCAGGATAAATGGGAAGCCCAGTTAAATGGTGTTTAATTAGAAAGCTTGAAATAAAATGAAACACTTTCACCTTGAAGCCTGGATACTTTAACCAGCAGAACATGCTCCTAGTTCTGGGAACAGTCTGTAAACCACTTTTCTGCCTATATAGGATTTTTCCATTGTGTAGATCTGCTTGGAGTCGTGGTTGCAATTAAATCCCCCTGAATCCCTTTTACCTTCCTCTAAAATGGAGCTAATACGAGTCTGGTTTTCTCCGCCCTGAGCACACAGCTCCTTTTAAGTGCAGTAATGATCCCACTGGAGTTAACACCCTGGGAAAAAAAGGCACACCACCGTTTGGGAAGGGGTCACACAAGCTGACGGGTGCCCACGCCAGCGTTTAACAACAGCAGCTGCTTTAGCTCAGGGTAGGTGACATTTTTCCTTTTCTCATTCTTTCCTAATTTATCCATTCTTATTTTGGGATGAAACTTTCCAACTTTGGTTCATGCCCTAGGTCGAATGTCTTAGGGAGGTCTGAGCAATATCCAGTGAGTTGCGTTTGAGTCATCTGGAGAAGTAAAGCCGAGATACCTACGTTATTTCATGCTTTTTTTTTTCTGCTTTTTAGAAGTCACTTGATGCATGAGAAGAGCTGGAAGTCAAACAGTTAAAGTCTAAAAAGTGTTTTCTTGGATAAATGGGAAGGAATTTGGGGGGGAAATATAAACAACTGGAGAAGTATAGCCAGCCGGTCTAGGGCAGGTATCGTCCCTCTGTACTCAGCACTGGTGAGGCCGCACCTTGAACACTGTGTCCAGTTCTGGCCCCGCACTTCAAGAAAGATGTTGAGGTGTTGGAGCGAGTCCAGAGGAGGGCGACCAAGCTGGTGAAGGGTCTGGAGGGTCTGACCTACAAGGAACGGCTGAGGGAGCTGGGGGTGTTTAGCCTGGAGAAGAGGAGGCTCAGAGGTGATTTTAGTGCAGTCTACAACTACCTGAAGGGAGGTTGTAGTGGAGTGGGAGTCGGCCTCTTCTCCCAGGCAACTAGCGATAGGACAAGAGGACACAGCCCCAAGCTTCGCCAGGGGAGGGTCAGGTTGGACATTAGGAAGCATTTCTTCTCAGCAAGGGTCATTAGCCATTGGAAGGGGCTGCCCAGGGAGGTGGTGGAGTCACCATCTCTGGAGGGATTTAAGAAAAGCCTGGACATGGCACTTAGTGCCCTGGTCTAGTTGCCATGGTGGTGTCAGGGCAATGGTTGGATTCGATGATCCCAGAGAGCTCTTCCAACTTGACTGGTTCTGTGGTTCTGTGATTCTGTGAAGTGAGATAAATCAGGTTGTAGGGATGCTACGGGGTGGCCGAGGGACATCCTCGCCAGCTCTGGGCTGTGACATGCAGGGGATGGCATGGCCCAACGTGCTTCACGCTTTTTGCAGATACTCGCTTTGCAAAGCTTGAGCTCACCGGGATGGCCACTGCTCCCTTTCCAGCTGTAACTGTTCAGGAGTGCTGGGCTGGGTCTGCCCCCACGCAGCTGGATCATTGTTGCAGCATCTGTGTGAGCATCCTTTTGCATCCTGAAACCTCCCATATGTCCCAGCCTGTGGGTCTCCCCATGGATGGTCCAAATTTGCACCAGGGTGAGCATCATGTGGGCCATGCCATGCTGCTCTGTCTTAGCAATAACTGGAGGAATGAAGACCAGCCAGACTAGTTACTCATTCTAGATAAGAGGCTCTTTTGTGCTGCAGAAATACCGATATCACGTGAAAACCTCTCTGCTGCCATGGTTACTAGCCGTCGTCACAGCCACCGGCGAGACGGGACTCGTAGCATTGACAGGGAAGGGAGGTTGTAGTGAAGTGGGTGTCGGCCTCTTCTCCCAGGCAACCAGCGATAGGACAAGAGGACACAGCCTCAGGCTTCACCAGGGGAGGTTCAGGTTGGACATTAGGAAGCATTTCTTCTCAGCAAGGGTCATTAGCCATTGGAAGGGGCTGCCCAGGGAGGTGGTGGAGTCCCCATCCCTGGAGGGGTTTAAGACAAGACTGGACATGGCACTTAGTGCCCTGGTCTAGTTGACATGGTGGTGTCAGGGCAATGGTTGGACTCGATGATCCCAGAGGGCTCTTCCAACCTGATTGACTCCGTGATTCTGTGTGAGTCTGTGACAGGGTTTCTGGTCTCCCCTTCGCAAGGGGAAATTCCAGCCATAAAACCTACGCTATGCCCCAAAAAGGAGGGGAGATGCCTGCAGGGCTGCCTAACCCTCCCCAGGGTGAGCTGGCCACATCTGGCATTATGATGCTCAGAGCTGCTTGTGTACAGCACCTCTGCCCTGTCACTGGGCATTAGGCTCTGGGTTTTATAAATTCCTCACTAATAACCTAAAATATTATTAAAAAGGTGAGAAAACAGTGCTGCGGCCTGGGCAGGCAGAGAGCAGCTCTGCCCCGTTTCCTGTTTTTCTGGCATTCAGGAACGACCTGACCTCGTGGCGCTCCTGCTTTTTACACTAACGCACTTCTCATTAAAGCGCTTTCCTGAACACTAATTAGGGCGGTTTTCCTTTTGTAAATTAGCCCGATACGATCTGTGTGTCTTGGCAGGTGCCCTCCAGAGCAGGAACCGAGGTCTTTGCGTTTGATCACTGTTTATTTTGCAAATCTCCCCGCTTTTACTGTTCTTGGCTGCCTTCTAGAGAGTGCTCGCAGGTGGAGGTTAGTGGGAGGAAAAGGGGGCTTTCCAGCTTGCCTGCCTCAAGAAACAGGAGAGTTTTTGGTGCCTTTCAGCCGATGCGGGTCGATGGGGTGGTGTAGGCACACAGGAACGCTTTCCTCTGAGCTCCTTCCCATCCCACCCCAGCATCCTTGGTGGTGGAGGAGCAGGTCTGCAAGGAAAGGCACTGCCTGAGCCAACCTTTTAACAGGTGATGGGAAAAAAAATCCAACTAAGATCTTTGCGGTCCCTTCCAACCCAAACCATTCTATGATTTTGTGCAATTAAACCACTTCTTTTGACTAAAGCCAATGGTCAGAGCAGCAGACCCGAGCGATCCCAAACCCATCTCACTCTGGATGTCTGCAGAGGGAGGAAAGTCCACCTGTCTGCTCATGCTGCTAAATAGGTTGTGTCAGCAGTTTGCCCAGGACCAACGGTGCTCAGGAGGGGACGGGCTTTAATCGGCTCTCATTTTCTTAATGCACTGGCAGATGGGAGCGGAGGGGACGTGTCTTCCTTCGTCTCTGGTCACAGACAGGATAGAGCTGCCAGAAGTTGGGAGAAATTCATCGGCGAAGGCGATGCTGGGTGTGGGAAGCCATCCCCTGCCTTCACGCTCTGGGGGGTCCTGCCACCCCAGCTCTGCGTCAGCCGCTGGGACCTTGCTGGGACCAGGCACCGCTACGGACCATCTTTACAAAAGCATTTACTGATCCTTAACAAGGGAAGAGGAGAACTGCTGGGGGGGCTTCACCCAGGGACCCCTGAGACTGGGACAGAGTTGACAAAGCCCCTGAGGAAAAGGCGACGATTTTTCAGTGCCAACGCACCAGCCGCGTGGCACCATGTGTGGAAAAGCGTGGTGAAGTATCCCACCCCGGAGAGCTGCTGCCAGCGTTGGCCACGCCAGCACGGCCGCACCAGCCTGGCTTGCTCCCAGGACCCCAGGGAGGCTGGCGGCGGGGGTCCGCACTGGCCGTATCCAGAGCTCAGCACCCTTTGCCGGGCCGTGGCGAGCCATGCACGCGCTGTGTGCGCTGGCAGGACTGTCGGTGCAGGGCTGGAGCAAGGGGAGCAGCAAGAGGAGCGGGATGCAGGCTGCGGAGAGCATCCCTGCCCGCGGCGAGGAGGGCCAGCGCCGCGGCCTCAGCAGGTATTTCTGCCGACCCGCGGGTGCCATGGGGAGACTGGCACGTGGAGGAGGATGCTTCCAAAAAATGTGCCCGGGACCAGGGTTGGCCTGGCCGGGTCTGCAGGTGAGAGCGGTGGGGTGGGGCTGGGGGTGAGAGGGGCAGAGTCTGCATCAAAAGCAAAGGCTGGGGATGAAAACCAGCAAAATGCCTCTGGATTGGGGTTGTTTTCATGAAATGTGCCTGGATGTTTGCACACAGGCTCTGTGTTTCTTCTACCTCTGTTTCCTGAGGGGGTTGTTTAGCCTGGAGAAGAGGAGGCTCAGAGGTGACCTTAGCGCAGTCTACAACTATCTGAAGGGAGGTTGTAGCGGTGTGGGAGTCAGCCTCTTCTCCCGGGCAACTAGCGATAGGACAAGAGGACACAGCCTCAAGCTTCGCCAGGGGACGTTCAGGCTGGACATTAGGAAGCATTTCTTCTCAGCAAGGGTCATTAGCCATTGGAAGGGGCTGCCCAGGGAGGTGGTGGAGTCACCATCTCTGGAGGGGTTTAAGAAAAGCCTGGACATGGCACTTAGTGCCCTGGTCTAGTTGACATGGTGGTGTCAGGGCAGTGGTTGGACTCGATGATCCCAGAGGGCTCTTCCAACCTGATTGATTCTGTGATTCTGTTAATTAAGCAGCACTTTTTGTTTGGTGGGATGAAGAGAGCTGAATAGAGACGTGTGAGCCTGGGAGACCCCCAGTCCCTCCCTGCCTGGAATGCTGAGCGCCTCAGCCGTGCTTCAGTCCTGCATCATGTACCATTTCTTTCTCCATCTCACCCTTATCCCACCACCCAATACCTCTCCAGGATCCCCAAACAGACCTGAAAGCTCAGGAAGCTCTTCAAAAAAAAAAAAGCAGCGAGCTGGCAGTAATTCCGTGTCAGTCTGCATAAAACCTCCTGCCTGCTCCGCCAGGTCTGCCTGGCTGTCTCCTCGTTTTTCCAGTTGGGAGTGATTGCTCAAGGGGTCTCCTGGAGGAGAGGACTCGGGTTCACCCTTCACATCCCGCTCATCTCTAAGGCATATGCATAAAAATCTGGGTGTGGGTCTGCTCCTCTTCATAAAGACGCATTAAATCTGCTCACGCAGCGCCGGGCGCAGGCGGCAGAGCTGAAGCGTGGAGCTGTTTAATATTCATTGGGCGCAGACGTAAAAGTTTTCTTGTCTAAAATAGCCTCACACAGCGCCGTGCCGCTCCGTGTTCCCTAAACCTTAGCGGGAGGCTGGAGTCTAACGTTTCCTTTGATTGTCTCCCCAGCTTCCGCCGGCTTAGCCGAGAAGCAGATGACCTTTGCTGGGTGTCAAACCCGCTTTGAGGACAGATCCTGGCACTTTATTTGCAGTTTTTTGTTCTGTAGTCTGCTGCGACAGAGTGATGTCTTTGTGCCAGGTTTTAAGAGGAAAAAACAGTTTTCCCTGTAAAATGCTGGCAGGTAGATGCATGGAGGCAACTCTTCCTGTTAATTGAGCACAGTTTTCTTCATCCCAATTGCACCTTAGGAGAAAATAAAATGAGAATTTGGTCCCAGTGAGTTCCACAATAATTAAATCACCATGAAATACGTTTCAGTAAGTTAAACTAGAAAGACCTCAGCCTTTTCCCTTGCTAAGCGGGAAGCTGTGATTGTACGGGGTGGGCTGGCACGCTCTGGCTCAGGGAAGATGACAGCAGGGAAGGGATCGCCGGGCAGCACCCAGAGGTGGTGGGAGCATCCCTGCGGCGCCGGGGAAATGGGGACTCAGCGGCAAATGGGCGCCTGGGCACGGCTGAGCTGGTGCATCCCAGGGCTGTGGCCAAGGGGGTCTGCTGGTGCCCACCTGGGAGCTGGCACAGGTGCCGCTGCTGTGGGGCTCCAAGCTGCGTCACCCGTGCAAACATAGGGACATCCATTATCATAGAATCACAGAATCACAGACTGGTTTGGGTTGGAAGGGACCTTAAAGCCCATCCAGTCCCAACCCCCTGCCATGGGCAGGGACACCTTCCCCCAGACCAGGTTGCTCCAAGCCCCATCCAGCCTGGCCTTGAACACTGCCAGGGAGGGGGCAGCCACAGCTTCTCTGGGCAACCTGGGCCAGGGTCTCACCACCCTCACAGCAAAGAATTTCTTCCTCACATCTCATCTCAATGACGTTCCCCCTCGTCCTGTCACTCCATGTCCTTGTCAAAAGCCCCTCTCCATTTTTCCTGTAGCCCCTTCAGGTACTGGAAGGTGCTATGAGGTCTCATAATGGGTGTCAATAATGCATGGGAGGATAAGGTTTCTGTCCTGGAGGACTCCTGGTGTCGATGCTGCGGAGCAGTGGTGGCACAGCATCCCGCACACGCTGGCTCTGAGGCACAGTGGGACAAGCGGAGCAGCTGGCCCGTGCCCGCTGAACGTCCCTAGGGCACGTTAAACTCTATGGGTGGCACAGAGTGCGCCGAGGACCTGGTGGACCCACACGGCTGTACCCATGCTGGGATGGACTCGGTGGGATTTGGCAGGCAGCTCGATATCAAGCCCGTTAGCGGGGAGGCTATTTAATTCCATCGGAGAATATCCCACCTCATTTGCATATTCATCTCTTTGTTGGGTGCAGCTTTCACGTCGCAGCCAGGATGCAGCTGAGCCCATCTCATGGATTACCCACCGTCACTGTATTTTCCTTTACGTGGGGGCATTTACTTCATGACCACGGGGGTATTTCCCTCTTCCCTGTAGAGGCTCTTACTGATTTCCCTGTGCCCAGGCTACACCAGCTGGATGTTACTAGTGACCCCTGCATTCCTCCAGCCCCACGCCCCCACTGCCCCAGCCACTATCAGCCCCAAATCTCTATTCCCTGAATTATTCACATTACTGCTTTTGCTTCATTTCTTCTCCAAAGCCAAGCCCACTTTGGTGGGCACTAAAAATGAATGGTTTTGCTGAGAACGGAATGTATTTTTTAAAGGAGATCACTCCCATCACATTTGCCTGTGCAGAGGAAAGCCTAACCCTGCCTTTGCACACCCTGTTACCAGTGTCACCCAGCCAGGGTCAGGGGCTTGGTGGCACCACAGGGGCTTGGCTTCAAGGAGAAAATGAGTGGCAGAAGTAGCAAACTCTGAAAAAAAAATCCCAATTACCCACCTGCATCTTCTATCTTCATATTTTTTTTTAATTAAAAAGGATTGCAGAAACCACCTGAGGTCCTGAGCAGAAGGTCCCAAGGATGCCCCATAAGCAAGGGGACCACCAGTGGGCTCCTGCCAGACCAGCAGCTCCACGACATCCTGCTTGGGATGCAGAGATCTTTCCAGTCCAGCCTTAATGTTTGTTTGCTGGATAAAATGTCCTGGATGGAATTTATTTGGTATCAAGCTGCCCCCCTTGCTGGGTCCGCTCAAACCGGCGCGGGCATCCCCCAGCGGATGGGGCATCGCGGGGCAGTTTTAGCCTCGGCCAGGACACCTCGTGCTTATTCTTAGCCTGGTTTCTAAGAAGTGCTTTATAAGCAGGAGCCCGTATTGGTTAATGCCATGAAACATTAATGACTCAGGAGGTGAGCTGCGGTCCTCCCGCAGAGCAGCTCGCAGCTCCCCAGCAGCCAGCGTGGCGCAGGATGAGCCCGGCCACGCTTTGCTTAGGGGAGGCAGGAGCATTAAAGCCAAACCCAAGTCGCTCCTGAAACCAGCTGAAAAACATGACGGAGAGAAAAGGTAGGTAAAAGGGAGACGCGGAGGCTGAGGTTTTGGTTGGGTGGCTCTGCAACGCAGTCCGGGGTAGGAAATTGGGAGGGGTGGGAGAGCTGCCCAGCTGATGGCTGCTCCGTGCTTGAGAAAAGCCTGGACATGGCACTTAGTGCCGTGGTCGAGTTGCCATGGTGGTGTCAGGGCAATGGTTGGACTTGATGAGCCCAGAGGGCTCTTCCAACCTCATTGAATCTGTGATTCTGGGATTTAGGCAGCGATCCTTGCAACATCCCTCCCCAGCTCCTGCTCTCCACCCAGCTCAACACAACCCTATCTCAAGGATCGGAGCCTCCGGGTTGAATTAATTCAGTTGGCCAACTTTAAAATGAGTATTAAATTTCTCAGGAGCATACTAAGACTTAATTAAAACTCCCATCTTTGCGCCAAACGGCGATGTAGGAATGCAGGGGGTTCGTTTGCTTCGGGAAGCGTTTCATGTCGGCTTGGCGGTGCTGAGAAAACCCCTCGCCTCCTCGAGGAGAAGAAAGATTAGAATAACGAGCTGGGTTATAATTAATTGTGCTCTGGGGACATGTTCTCACGACGTCTGGTGCTTCTGGTGGGAATTTTCTACAGGGAAATCCCAATGTACAGGAGGTTTCAGGTACTCCTAGCCTGCATTCCTGGACTAGGTTATTGGGTTGCTTGAAGGGAGGGGAGGGGGAGTTAAAATTTTGCTGGGATTTGGGGATGTTTTAGCCATCTCTGTAGGTTAAATACTCGCTTGGGGCAGAACAAATGCCTAATGCAAAAGGCCCCGCTCAGGGGGGGGCTCCCCCCTGGATTGCTGGAGCTCCCCTTTATCCAAGTAAAAGGCGAATTAACCTGCCTGACTTAACAGCGTCGCAACAGCGATCCTGAAAAAGCTGGAGGGAGGGGGGGAAGATAAAAGCAAAGAGCTAAACCCACAGCAGGGTCACCGTCCCCCCGCGGCTGGTGCCATCCATGGAGGGCAGCCGTGGTTTAGTGCTGATGGGCATCGATATATCGAGCCTTCCCGCTACCTGCGGGGTGCTGGCAGGAGGGTGCCGCTGGTTGCTGCCTTTTCTCTGCCTGTAAAGCGGCGTTTCTAAAAATACCTTCAGCGATGTCGTCAGCCACTGCTTGCTCAGGTCACCGAGACGTGACATCCAAGAAAAGGAGGACCAGAGCATCGCTGGGGGACCAGGCTGAGCTTATCCCAGCCAGCGCAGGTGGATCCCTGCAGAGAGCAGGGTACGAGCAGGTACCCGCTGCCTGCACGGCCCCCCCCCCCGTGCCCGCAGCCCCCCAGCCCATCCAGCGGCATCACCTGGGACTGACAGCGGTCCCTTGAGCTCCACAGCATCGCTTCCAAGGGAAACGGAGCCAGTACCTGGCCGCCAGCGTGCATTCAACCCTAAATAACCCCACTTCTGCGTCCCCAGGGGATCCTGTCCCTGGGGCCGCCAGAAAGCCACGCTGCCATCGCCAAAAATCAGCCCCGCAGCTCGGAGGGGTGGGTTTGTGTAATGCTCACGGGTGACTATTGGCATACGGCTATCGGCACAAAGCCCCTGCTGCATCCCAGATTTTGCTCCATGCTTATTCATGAGGTTATTTGCCTAAACTGGGGAATTCACACATATGCCTGGTTAATTTAGACTTATTCGATGTAATTGATACAACCGACGTGCGTTGCATAACTGCACTGCCATTAAAAACCTGAAGCATTCAAAAGGCAGGAAATTACTTACCAGTTAAAGTCATTTACATCATTTATTTCACTGTTACAGCTTGTAAACGAAGGCAGGGATGATACGGCGTTACGGTTGCCATCGGAAAGTAGAAAGTCACTTTACGTGTGTCAATATTATCACCAAACCAGCCGAAGGAGCTAGGCAGATAATAGGGTATTTATGCAAATCAGCTCAATGGGTACATATAGGTACATGTCTGTGTGTGTCTATAGGCACACACACACGTATACATCCCCGCCGAGGGCTCTGCGCTGGGAATGCCAACAAACCCCAGCTGAAGCGGAGGGGAGGCGGCGCCTTGCAGAGGCTGGGAGGGTTTTGCTGGGTTTTTTAGTGCTGCGCAGAGGTGGAGGCGGCTGCCGGGCCAGGAAGGCGTTTGCTTCTCAGGGATCCACTGGGGCGGATGACACGGGGACATGGAGATGACCCTTTCCCTGGGGCAAGTGGCTGGAGCAGCTTGTCCCCATCCCCCTATGGTGACTCCCCATCACCCCCCAACCATGAGCCTGGCTCATGGCAGGGGATGGGGCAGCACGTCCTGGGTGAGGGGGTCTCTGAGGATGCCCAAGAAGGAGATGCTGGGATGAAAGGACATGGCCAAATCCTGCTCCTAACCCAGCCAGGAGTGAGAAAAAGGCTGGGACTGAGCGCAGGAGGGTGGGAGGTGGAGGAGCCCTGCCCGAGGGGAGCACACCCCACTGCCACGCCACCAAACCCGCATCTCCCAAGGGCCTGTCACCCCTGCATCCCCCGAACCCGCGCAGGACCCCTGCACCCCAAGGGTCAGCGTGGACGTGAGCCATCAGCACAGGGCACCCGCCGCCACGGGTGCCAAGTTCAGTTTGTTGTGGGAAATATCCGGTACCGCCGGTTAATTACTACGAACAAGTCATGAGTAACTTGTGTCACCCAAACCAGCCATTAACATAACGATTGTGTGTGCAATACAGACGGGTAGATACACATCACGCCCTAAAAATGCATATAAATTATATTTAAAGCTGAACTTTTTATTGCCTTTCTGACACTGGGGCCTTCGGAGAGGTCTCCGGGCACATCGTGCTGTTTTCATCACGCCCACGGGTTAGAGACAGGTTCTTTTCCCGGTGAAATCTGGGTCCCCGGGCCCTGGTCAGCATCGGTGCCAGCTGATGCACCAGCGTTTGGGAGCAGTGGGGACATGGTGAGGGCACGGTTTGTCACCTCGGGTCCTTGGCGTGTGGGTCCACCAGCACCACGGTCACCTTCTTGGTGGTGCTGGTGGCTCTGTCCCCATCCTGCTTTCCCCCAGGGAAAAGCGCCGCAGCCTCGGCCATGCTGAGGTGCTGGAGGAGAGGGGCAGGAGCACCCCAACGAGCCACGCCGGGAGGGTGCGGGCAGGAGGGGGGTACCCCACGGCTCCCCCAGGAGAACCAGGACCAGGGTGGGAAGGGCCAGGGACACCCTGGGGGTACCCAGGACACACCGGGAGCCCCCCAGGGCTCAGATAAGGGGTGGGGTCAGGGGAGCATCGGGGGACTGGGACACCCTGGGAATGGCCGGGAGGACACCAGGGGTACCCAGGACACACCGGGAGCCCTCCGGGGCTGTGACAAGGGGGGTCCAGCGGAGCATGAGGGAACCGGGACGCCTTGGGAAGGGCCGGGGGGACACCGGGGCTCCCCTGAGCTCCGGCAAGAGCGGCTGGGGCTGCTCCGGGGGGGCTCACCGGGAGCTCCCCGGGGCCGGGTCGGGGCCGTCCCCACTACCCCCGGAGCCCCGTGCCCGCCGGGGCCGCCGCCGCCCGGTGCGGGGGGGGGGAAGCCCCGCCTCCGCCCGCCGTTGGGGGGGGTTCCGAGGGTTTCCACGGCAACGAGAGCGGGGCGGAGCTCGGCGTTTCCGTTACCGAAGTGCCCGGGAGGGCGGGGCCGGGGCTGGCACCGGCTGCCCCGCCGCTGCCACCGCCCCGCGCCCGGTGAGTGGCCCCGCGGGGGCGGCACAGGCACCGGCACCGGGGCGGGGGGGGGGAGCCGGGGGGGACCGGCCCGGCCCGGGGCTCCCTTTGTCTGAGGGGGATGGGGGGGCGCCGGGCACGGAGCACGCGTGGCCGCGGCGAGAGGAAGGTTACCCGTTAGCGTGCAACGGGTGGCGCGGCCGGGACCGGCACCGGCACCGGCACCGGCACCGGGACCAGCGGGGCGCGGAGCAGAGCGGGGCGTTGCCGGGCTTCTGCGCACCGGCACCGGCACCGGGGGTGCGTGGGGCGGGGGCTGCGCCTCCTGCGCGCCCCGGGACACGCGATCGGGACCGCCCCAGCCGCCCGCAGCCACCGGTTGGGGGAACAAGGGACCCCCGCGGCGGCACCCGGGACTCCGCGCCCCCTTCCCCGGCCGAGGCATCCCCGGCCCCGGCGCTGCGGTGCCCGCCCGGCTCGGGGCTGCGGGGGCTGCCCGCGGTCCGGGCGTTAGGAAGTCAATAACCCCCCAAGTGGCGATTAGGAGGAGCCGGGAAAGGCTTCGGCAATGAGTAAATTAATTACAGCCCCGGTTTAGGTCACATCCGCCGGGAGCACGGAGGGAGCCTGGGGCTGTCGGCGTCCCGGCCCCGGGAATGAAATCGGGATTGATGCAACTTTCCGTGGGATTCGGGAGCCGGGGATGGTGGGGGCGGCGTGGTTTGCTCCAGCACGGTTCCCTGGGCTCTCACGGCTGGAAAGCGAAGCGGGCTGAGATCTCTTTCCTTGCGCTCATCCGCAGAGGTGTGGCTGCGCTCGGGACCCCCGTGCCATGATCACATCCCGCAAAACCTGGGATCTGAGATCCGTGCCCTCTGCGAGAGCCGCCTGGAAGACGAAGGACCTTGGCCCCGACGGTGAGTACGGCGCGGAGGCTCGTCCTTCACCCTTGGGGCTCAGCCTGCCGCGCTCACGCCCTTGCTCACGCTTGGGGAAGGAGAGGCTGGGAACAGGCCAGCCTGCATTTTTCACATTTCTTTCCGGATGAAGCTCGGGATTTGAGAAACGGGAGACTCAGATGCAAGCACGAAGCGGTAGGCAGACAGAGGGGTGAGCAGAGCGAGCTGCCTCCGTCTCCCTCCCTCCTGGCCCTTCGGAGCGGGAAGCGTGGGGAGAAAGGTTAAAATTTAACGTGGGAGAAAGAAATCGGAGCGATACGCATGGCGGGGAAGACGCGGGGACTTCGCTTCTCCCCGGCCCCTGCTCCTTGGAAGGGCTCCTTATCTCTCCCCGGCGCACAGACCCCGTAGGTGAGTTTAGTCCAGGGCTTTTCTCCGCGGCGGCTGAGCTGTTTTGCAGGCGGGCGGGCGGCTGCTTGCCCCAACCTGCGCCCGCTTGTTGGGAAACAGCCCTTCCCACCTCCCTCGCCGGTGGTGCCGGATGGGTTTCCACAAAGGGGGAGGCAGAACCCCCCCTATTTGGGTTTTTTTTTTTTGCTCTTGGCTTCAGCTTTTGCCGTCTCTACGTGCTGGCAGCCGCTTAGCGGGACGCTGCTTCTTCCCTGGCATTTGGACCCGCCAAGCTGAACGTTGGTTGGCATCAAAGCCTCCGAAAACGGGGTTTTTCAGTGCTTCCGCTGCCCGTGCTGGGACACTCATCGCCTTTTATCCGGGCGCTTCGGAAAAGCTCGATTTTTCCAGCGCGCGCAAAATGTTGTGGCTAATTGCAGGCTGGGAAGAAGTCCAGAGCGATGGACTGATGTCATCGGGGCACATCTCCCTCCAGACGCTGCTTCCACCTGGGGCCCAAGAGCCTCTGGGTGATTTTAGGGGGAAAAAAAAAAACTGCGTTAGTGGGATTTTATTTGTGGGTTGTTGATTTATTTTCCTGCCTGCCAGAGAAGCCATTTGGCTGCCTGAGGTGATGGCAGCGCTTGTGGCAGGCGGATGGGAAGGGGGCACAGGGTCCCCAAGCAGGTCCCGTTGGGATGTAGCCCTCACCAACCACTTCTCCAATAGCAGAGGAGGACACAGCCACGGGAAAAGGATTCTTGAGATGCTGTTTTCCTTCTGCGCGGCTCAGAAGGGCAGGGAACTGCTGCCCTGTCTGCTTCGGGGTTTGGCTGCGTGACAAATAAAGGAAATATTCGGGGGCAGCGGAGGGAGGTGATGGTGGCAGGGTCAGTCTGTCTGGTTTCGGTGACGCAAGCCAGATTTGGCAGCTCTTCCGAGATAAGATCGCAGGAAGTGGAGCAGCTTGGCGAGGGGCAGGGGTGGGATGTCCCCGGCGAGGGGCAGGGGTGGGATGTCCCCAGCGCGGAGCCGGATCTGGTCCTGCAGAGGCCAGACGGATGCTGCACCCTGAATTCTCATTACTAGTCGTTGGCAACCAGTCTCCGCCCCCCCGAAGGGCTAATTTTTTCTAATTAACATAATTAACATTTTTAATAAAACTCACGCACCGTCTCCGCCGCGGCTGGGAGGAGGAGGTGGGTTTGCTGAGCGAGGCCGAAGGCTGTGCCCACCCTGGGCGCTCAGGTTGATCCGGCGATGCTTTTCGCTCTGCCTCAGGCCGCGGGCAGGACACGCTCGTCACCAGGAGCCGAGCGGGCGCCTCTCCCCCGGTTCCTCTGCTGCCTGCACTGGTTCGCCATAAAATCCTCGGCGTGAGCTGGCCGGACGCTGCAAACCCCAGCGGGCTCTGCCTGGCTCTGCAGGTGAGGAGCGCTGAGCTTGGGTGGGGAGGGTGTTTTTGGGGTGGTGGGAAGGATACCCTGCACCCTGCTGGGCCACCCCTTGGTGGGAGCTGGCTGGTCCCCCCCCCAGCTCGACCCCGGCACCTCGTGCCTCGAGCAGAGCTGCTGCCTGGGTTGGGGGGGAAAAGCATCTCCAAAAAGTTGGAAGTCATTGAAAAATGCTGGGGAACAGCCCAGAATAACATTTTCTGGGTCACTTCTGGGTCAAGGAGGCAGGAGAGCTCAAGGCAGAAGGGTGATAAGAAAATGAAGCACCTTGAGATGCTGTTTGCCAGTGGGATGGAGGAGGAGGAGGAGAAGGAGGAAGGCTACGGCAGGCGGGGACTGTATCAGGACACGGTGTACTGGTGTTGCTGCCACCAGTTCATTCTGGGCTTCAGGCAAATCATTTAAATTCCTCTTCTTTGAAAAGAAGGAAAACACCTTCTTATCTCACACCAGCCTTGGTGAATTCCCTCCGGCAAAACCCTCCCGGAGTCTTAAATGTGGAGGCGCCACAGCCACGGGGCTTCTCCAGGAGGAGGAGGATGCTGCCTCCTTCCAAATTGCTCTCAGAAATACTTGGCGTGTACCGAGTCTTTGCCCTTCTGCCGGGGTGAGGCGGATTTCTCCGGCACTGCTGGCCCTGCGATAGGATATAAGTTAAAAAAAAGGCACTTTTGAGCGGGGCAGGGAGCGATTCTGCGCGCTGGGCCGATGGGCAGCTCAGCTTTTCGAGAGCATCCATGCCATAGCGCTTTTAGAAATGGTGATAAAAAAACACATTTATTTTTTTTCCCCTGCAAGCCAGTGACAGATATGCTAGATACAGAAATTTAGGACCTTCTCTATATTCCTTTCCCTCCTTCTAAATTTCTTCTCTGTTTTTTTCGGAGCTGTGCTTCATCCCATGGGGCATGGCATTACCTGAGCCCCGGCTCAGCAGCGAGCAGCTTCACATTCAACCCTGCCTGCAAGCCAGGGTCTTTGGGGTTTTTTTTAAGGCCATAGAGAGAAAAAAAGGTAATATTCAGTATAACTGCATGACTAAGTTGTTGATGGGGAGAACTAAAAGCAACACGATAAGTTCATTGCAGCAGCTTCTGGACACTGAAATCCCTCGAGGGAGGGTTTCCCCAGGTCCCACCGCCCTGTCCTCTGCCACCCCCTCCCTGCTGTCTCCTGGCCAGCCCGGTGGGACGCATGGTCGCTACATCTCATATCTCCGTCCTGTTTCTTCTCGTGGACACAGGCTCTGCGGGAGACGGCGGGCGAGCGGCGCGGGGAGAGCCGGCACCGAGCCCCGGAGGAGCCGCCGGTGTGTCCCCGTGAGCCGGCAGCTGCCCCACCGGTGCGGGCAGCCTCCACCATGAACCTGGAGAAAGCAGGTCAGGGGGGAGCTGGGATGGGGCAGCGGGTGCTCGGGAGGAGGGATGCGATGGGATGGGTGCCCGGTACCCGCCGGTGGGTATCGAGGGGCCCTCTCCCCTTTCGGGGTGCATGTAGACACGCGGCTGCGCTCACGGGGAGGGAGCGGGTCTCGGTGGAAATCAAACACCAGCCAGCTGTCGGGTGACACCAGGCGACCGATGAATTATTTAGCTGAGAGAGCAGAGCAGGTGAGCGCCAGCAAACCCTCCGCTCTGCCCTTGCGGTGTGCGTGGCTGCAGGTGAGCCCCCGTGGGTTCCCGTTTTCACCATCAGGACCGAATTGTCTGGGCTTGTCAGGGCACATCCCAAGAGCTGCCCCCAGCAGGGTCCCCGAGCAAGCTCCTGGCTGGTGGGAAGGGGCAGGGGTGCAGGAGGAAGGGAGCCTGTGTGGTGATGGTAATGGGGCAGAGCCGTGGAAATAGCCCCCTTCCAAAGGGGTTTGAAAGCATTTTGGAAAAGCAATTTTGGAAAAAAAGCATTTTCGAAGCAAATTTCAGTGCTGCGTCCAGCTCTGGGGCCCCAACATCAGAAGGACACGGAGCTGTTGGGGCGAGTCCAGAGGAGGCCACGAAGATGCTCAGAGGGCTGGAGCCCCTCTGCTCTGGAGACAGGCTGAGAGAGCTGGGGCTGTTCAGCCTGGAGAAGAGAAGGCTCCGGGGAGACCTTCTAGCACCTTCCAGTGCCTGAAGGGGCTACAGGAAAGCTGGAGAGGGGCTTTTGACAAGGGCATGGAGTGACAGGACGAGGGGGAACGGTTTTAAACTGAAAGAGGGGAGATTGAGATGAGATGTGAGGAAGAAATTCTTTGCTGTGAGGGTGGTGAGACCCTGGCCCAGGTTGCCCAGAGAAGCTGTGGCTGCCCCCTCCCTGGCAGTGTTCAAGGCCAGGTTGGATGGGGCTTGGAGCAACCTGGTCTGGGGGAAGGTGTCCCTGCCCGTGGCAGGGGGTCAGGACTAGATGAGCTTTAAGGTCCCTTCCAACCCAAACCAGTCTGTGATTCTGTGATTCTATGACATTGCCGGGTCAGTCCCATGGCACACAGCCGACAGCAGAGCCGGGGTTTGGTCCCAGCATTTCATTTTTGCCCGCTCTGCTGGCTCTTTAACTCCTTTTAAAGGTAGAAAGTCTCATTTACAGACCAAAAAAAAAGTCTTGTTTCTTGTATTCAGGACGTTTCCCATAAAGCAGGCAGCATCTGCCTGCAGGCAGCATCACCTCCCGCCTTCCCAACCTCAGGTTTCTGGTGGCAGCGGATGAAATCCGCAGCGGGCAGGGAAGGGCGCCAGGCAGCCGGGATCCTGCCCGCCGGTTCACCCGCCGCCGTGCCTCATCCCCACGGTGGCAATGAGTCAGGCCAGCTCATCTCTTCTTGGGAACTACCAAGTCATTTAGGGGTTCATCTCACAGGCTCTGATGTGCAGCCAGGTCGGCTGCTGTCGGCACCGGTGGCTCTATTAACACGCATAAAATGATGTTTAAAATAATACTGGGAAGGTCAGCAAGGTGAACACACCAGGATGAGGCAATATGGCCATTCAGGGTCCCCGTGTCATTTTAATTTGGCGTTCATTATATCTGTGTGTAACGATGCAGTCTTTAATAACATCATCACGTCCTGGTTTCCACCGGCACCTGCTCATTCAGGAACAAGGCTGCCGGGATGAATCAGAGCGCCGCGGCGAAGGCGGTCGTTATCTGGCTGAGGTGGCAGCATCGCGGCATGTGGCGGGGCTGGGTGACGGCGCCGTGGCTCTGGGTTACGGCCTGGGATGCTCTGCTGGCTTCGGCAGGTCCCCGTGGCTCCCACTCCCCTCCCAGGGGCCGGCTTCCCCGCCGTTATCCTGGCCGGCCGTGGTTGGCACCGTGGCGCTCGGGATGCACCTCCTGGCACGTCGCTGCTCTCCGTGGGACATCTGCAAGTCCCGCTTCCCACCGTCCTGTCTCCACCGCAGCCCCTGGGGACTCTCCCACAGCTGGCATCCCGTTCCCCAGCGAAGCAACTGCATCCTGACCGGCTCCGTCTTTGCTCCCGCTGCAGGAGGGAGGCTCTGCAGTGGGAAACGCTCCAGCCTGCCGGCGGCCCGGCCCTTCCCGGTGATCCAGAAGGTGATGGCCTCCATGGCGCATCTGCAGGAGGAGAAGCTGCAGCTGCAGGAGGAGCTGCTGGGGCTGCAGGAGAAGCTCGCTGCCCGGGAGAACGACGAGCTCTCCCGCTCTCTCCAGCTGCAAGGCCAGGTATGGCGGGGACAGGGGGACATGAGGGGGGTCTGTTGGGGTCTTCACCTTCAGGCTGTGGTTTGGCTGGAGCGCCGTGTCTTGCAGTTAGCAAGAGGCACACTTGGAAGGAGCGTAGGACCTCCATCATGGAGCATCTTCTCTGCTCAGGTGTGTAGGGATGATCTGGGAGCTGGATGCTCCTGGGCACCGCGGCCATCCCACCGGCTTCGGCTGTGCCATTAGCCATTGGAAGGGGCTGCCCAGGGAGGTGGTGGAGTCACCATCTCTGGAGGTGTTTAAGAAAAGACTGGACATGGCACTTAGTGCCATGGTCTAGTTGACATGGTGGTGTCAGGGCAATGGTTGGACTCGATGATGCCAGAGGGCTCTTCCAACCTCATTGATTCTGTGATTCCCTTGGGATGCTTGCAGCCCCCCAGCTGACGTTGCGGTGACACCGCAATAATACTGTCTCCTTGGACATGACGCAGCCGAGAGGGCTTTGGGCATCACGGCAATCATCCATCCTCCCACCACAGGGCTGCTGCTGCAGGATAAGCTCGTTAGACTGTCCCAGCAGATTAACTTTAGCGACTTTTGAGAGTGAGGAGGTGGAAAGTGACCGTGAAAACGCAGAGCTGCCAGCCAAAGGGGAGAGTGTTTTGGTCATTGCGACCAGACCCGCCCCCACTAAAACCATCTCCTGCGCCGGTGCGAGGAGAGATTGAAATCCGGGCTGCTCACAAAGGGATTTGCATGTGGCTGTTGTGGAAGCTGTTACAGGCAGGTTCTGCTTGTTCCACGGGTGTCAAAAAGGCGGAGGTAATTGTCCTGCCTTTGGTTGGCATGCTCTGCGTGACACAAGCGTGAGGCTCGGATCCGGCCCCGCGCTGGCCAGTTCGGCAGCGAGCGCGGCCAACACCGGCCAGAGCGAAGCGCTGACCCGACCCTCCAGAGCTCGGGGATGGCCGGGCCACGGCTCGAGCCGGACCCGGCTGCCAAGGAGTCCCTGTCGCCTCCAGAGAGCAGGATGCGGCCGGAGATGCCTGAGCAGGTAGGGGATGGAGGCGCAGCAGCATTTTCGGGTGCTGCTGGCACGGGGTGCGGTGGGCAGGCTCCGGCGGGCGGTATGAGCCGTGACTGTCTTCTCGGTCCCTCCCCTCTTTTAAAAATACTTTTAAAAAAATCTTAACGATCTACCTCACTGCATATGGAAATGGGATTTTCCCACCCGAGCGTGAGGCTGGTGCGCTCCGAGGAGCCCCGCTGCAGAGGGTCCCCGACGCTGGCAGCCAGTAGCCGCCTTCCCCAGCCGGTAGCCACGGGCGCGCAGAGCTCGCTCGCAGAGCCCCCGGTGCCCTCCAGAGCACGCAGGGGGTGCTGCCTGCCACGCCGCCATCTCCGCCAGGGCATGACTTAATAACACCGGCATTAATTACAGCGCCGTGTCAGCACATCTGCATTCGTTATTAATCAGCACTTCCTAAATTATGGTCCACGGCGGCTCGGGTGCTTAGAAAAAGCCGGTTGTTGGGATGGGGCAATAGGTTCCCGCGTCCCGGCGAGGGGTTTGGTGGCACGGTGGAGGGGTTTGGTGGCACGGTGGAGGGGTTTGGTGGCACGGTGGCTTCTGGGTGCGGGGAAACCGGGAGCCAGGCTGGGATCTGGGGGATGGCGGGGAAGCGTGCGGCCAGGTCCGTCTCTCTCCGGGGTAAGTTTTGGGAGATGCTTGCCCAGCAGCCATCATTTTTTGGGCACGGGGACGAGGCACAGAGCAGTAAAAACACAACCCACAAGAGCACCAGCTCTGCCAAGCACTCGCTGCCGCCGTTAATTTGAATAACTGCATATTTTTGGGGGGAGCCTCACTGGTCCCTGCACCAAAAAAAATGAGGATTTATGAAATCCACCTGGTTTTGCAGGGAGGGCAGCCTGGTCCCCATGGGACGGGCAGATGCCCGGGTAGGGGTGGCTGGGGAGCATCCTCCCATCGGACTTGGACACGCGGACTTCTCAAAGAGCTCCTGCTCCCTCTTTCTCCTAAGATCACTTTCCTAGAAAGAAAAATAGAGAAACCAAAGCGAAGCAAGGGCGGGATGAGGCGCTTCTGGCTCTTTAAACGCAATTCTGGATGGGTTTGTTTTTTTCCTTCTCCAAAGCTGATGCTATTTTTTTTTTTTTAATAATGGTTTCTGCTAATGCTCAACATGGACAAATTATACCCATGGTCGAACAAGGTCGAAGCAAGCCTTTCATTAACGCTCATTTTAATCAGCTCATGTGAATCAGGCGCTCAGAGCGAGGTGGAAAATTAAGGCATAAGGAAGGTGCGAGCCAGACTGGACGTCGGTGGCCGGGGTGGCACCGCAGGGTCTCCTCCGAAAGCTGCTGAGATGCCTCCTGGTTAACCTTGCCTGTGTTGACAGGTTGAAAGTCTGAAGGCGAAGCTCCTGGAGCGAGCGCAGGAGATCGGCCGGCTGCGCTCCGAGCTGGTGAGCTGCCGCCGGGCTCGGGCTGGGCCACCCTTGCCCCGAGGGACGCCTGCGCTGCGGGTCCCTGAGGAGGAACAGGGCACACGGGGAGACATAGAAGGATTCAAACCTCCCCGGGGTTGTGGTTTGGGCCCTGCGAGTCTAGAGAGAGGGGTTGAGGGATGAAAGCGTGGGCGATTTTTTCTGTCCAACGCGGTGCCATTGCTGGTGGCCCTGGGTGCAGCTGGCCCCGGGGCTCCCCGGCACTGTTGCCCTGGGAGGGGGCAGCAAAAGCCCCTCTGGGGGCTGGGGCTCCCCTGGGGACAGCAGAGTGGGGGCTCCCTGGGCACAGTGGGGGCTCCCCAGTATGGCAGGCTGTGGGGGCTCCCCTGGGGACAGCAGGGTGGGGGCTCCCCAGGCACAGTGGGGTTCTCTGACATGGTAGACTCGGGCTCCTAGGGTGTCACAGGCTGGGGGTGGGGGTCCCCCGATGCTGCAGGCTGGGGCTCCCTGAGTATGGCAGACTGGGGGGTCCCGGGGTGCAGCAGGCTGAGGGCACCCCAATACAGTGGGCCGGGGGGTCCCGGGGTGCAGGAGGCCGGGGGGTCCCGGGGTGCAGGAGGCCGGGGGGTCCCAGGGTGCAGGAGGGTGGGGGGTCCCGGGGTGCAGCAGGCTGTGGGGTCCAGGGGTGCAGGAGGCCTGGGGTCCTGGGGTGCAGGAGGCCGGGGGGACCCCGGGTGCAGGAGGGTGGGGGTCCCAGGGTGCAGGAGGGTGGGGGTCCCAGGGTGCAGGAGGCCGGGGGGTCCGAGGGTGCAGGAGGGTGGGGGGTCCCGGGGTGCAGGAGGTCTCCATCCCCTCCCGTCGGCAGGGCGGCACGGACGCAGAGAAGCACCGGGCCATGCTGGCGGCCGAGAACGAGCGGCTGCGGCAGGAGATGAAGGCGTGCGAGGGGGAGCTGCGGGAGCTGCGGCGGCAGCAGGAGGCGCCGTGCCAGGACTGCGCCCACCTCCAGGTGAGCTGGTGGCGGCGGTGGCAGCAGGGTGACGGGCACCCATGGGTGACTCGAGCTCAGCTGTGCTGTTTCGGGGCCAGGAGAACGCCGAGCTGCAGGAGCGGGTGTCCCAGCTGCAGCGGGAGGCGGAGGAGACGCGGGCCAAGCTGGCGGAGCTGGACCTGGAGGTGCAGCAGAAGACGAACCGCTTGGCCGAGGTGGAGCTGAGGCTCAAGGACTCCCTGGCCGAGAGAGCCGAGGAGGAGGAGCGGCTCAGCCGGCGGCTGCGGGACAGCCAGGAGACCATTGCCAGCCTCAAGGCCCAGCCCCAGCAGATCAAGGTGAGCACCAAAGGGCTCTCCAGCTCTCCTGGCTGGGCTGGGTGCCTAGAGGTGCCCGGTGGGTGCCCTGCAAGTGCCACCCATCCCTCTGCCCTGAGCACATCAGCACAGCGCCATGATTTTGTAAATCAGTCCCCTGGCCAACACTGGGTCCATCCCAGGCCCCTCGGGTGCTGCTTCCCCAGTACACCCCATCTCTGGGTGCTTTCCCCCCCTCCAGTACATCATCAAGACGGTGGAGGTGGAGTCGGCCAAGGCGAAGCAAGCCCTGTGTGAGAGCCAGTCCCGAAACCAGTACCTGCAGGAGCAGGTGGGGATGCAGAGGCAGGTGCTGAAGGAGATGGAGCAGCAGCTGCAGAACTCCCAAAAGACGGCGGCTCAGCTCCGAGCTCAGGTCCGAGCGCGACGGGTGTCAGTCAGAAATCCCCCTGCCCGGCTGACCCTGCCTGCACGGTGCAGCAGCGGGTGGTCACCAGCTCAGCGTCACCCCCCACCTTGCTCCCTTCCCAGATCGTGATGTATGAGGCCGAGCTGGAGCGAGCCCACGGGCAGATGCTGGAGGAGATGCAGGCCATGGAGGAGGAGAAGAACTGCGCCATCGAAGAGGCGTTTTCCCGCGCCCAAGTGGAGATGAAAGCGGTGCATGAAAACCTGGCAGGTGAGGAGCGGGCAGGGGGCTCGCAGGGCGCTGGGGTGTCGTGCCACCTGCCCCTCACCCTGCCTCGTGCCTGCAGGCGTCCGGACCAACCTGCTGACGCTGCAGCCGGCGCTGCGCACCCTCACCCACGACTACAACAGCCTGAAACGGCAGGTCCGGGACTTCCCTCTGCTCCTCCAGGAGACCCTGCGGAGCGCCAGGGCCGAGGTAAGCCCCCAGGACCACCACCCCGGCTCCCCCCGGTGCGGGGTGGGGATGCTGGGAGGGGGGTGCTGAGCCACTGGTGTCCATCCCCCTCAGATCGGCCAGGCCATCGAGGAGGTGCACAGCACCAACCGGGAGCTGCTGCGCAAGTACCGGCGGGAGCTGCAGCTCCGCAAGAAGTGTCACAACGAGCTGGTGCGGCTGAAAGGTGTGGGAGGTGGCAGGTGCCATCGCGGGAGAGCGTGTCCCTGAGCTGGGGCAGGAGGGACGGGGGAGCATCACCCCGCTGCACCCCAGCACCGCGGCTCGGGTGCTCTGTGTCCCCAGGAGATGCTGGGGTCGGCGATGGGGTGCAGCGTCCAGCCCATGCGGGGTTTGGCGGTGACCAGGGGTGGCAGCGGGATGCGCTGG
This sequence comes from Nyctibius grandis, assembly GCF_013368605.1. Lineage (NCBI taxonomy): Eukaryota > Metazoa > Chordata > Aves > Nyctibiiformes > Nyctibiidae > Nyctibius > Nyctibius grandis. Next base: position 972,112 of record NC_090669.1, read on the forward strand.
GCCTGACACCATCTCTGCATCCCCCCCACCCAAGGAAACATCCGTGTTTTCGGGCGAGTCCGCCCCATCACAAAGGAGGACGGCGAGGGCCCGGAGGCGGCCAACGCGGTGACCTTCGACGCTGACGATGACGCTGTCCTGCACCTCCTGCACAAGGGGAAGCAGGTGTCCTTCGAGCTGGATAGGGTCTTCCCCCCGCAAGCATCCCAGGAGGAGGTGGGTGCTGCTGTCCGCGCTGCTGGTGTGAGGGACGGACGCAGCCACCTTCTCCTGACAGTCCCCTGTCCTCCCCAGGTGTTTCAGGAGGTTCAAGCCCTGGTCACCTCCTGCATCGACGGCTACAACGTCTGCATCTTCGCCTACGGGCAGACGGGGGCAGGAAAAACCTACACGATGGAGGTGAATTTAGCTTTGCTTCCCACTTCTTCCTCACCTTCCTGTCCCACGGTGCCCAGTCCCGGCACCCTCCCTAAGCCAGGCTGGTGGCCAGCGCACCAGTGATGGTCACTGCTGCTGTGCCAAGGGCTTTGTGCAGCAACATCCCCCCCAGGGCTTTGCTCCTGCTTAGAAAAAAAAAAAAAAAGAAAGCAGAATAAAATGCAAGAGGATGTTTTTTCTCCCCCCCGGCCCCCATTTCTCACCCCAATCCATCAGGGAACCTCAGCAAACCCGGGGATCAACCAGCGGGCCCTGCAGCTCCTCTTCTCCGAGGTGCGGAGCAAGGCGGCCGACTGGGACTACGCCATCAGCGTCAGCGCCGCCGAGATCTACAACGAGTCGCTCAGGTACGGGGAGGCTGGGGGGGGGAAGCTTTGCTGGGGAGCTGGCAGCGGTGGGCATCACCCCGCGCTGCTCTCTGCCCCGTCCCAGCAGCCCTGCCTTGGCCACACAGCTTGTTCCCAGGGCCTTGGCCACTGGATTTGGCCGTGCAAGGATTCATTTTGAATTATTTTTCAGCGCACACCGCCCTTTCAAAGCACCCTCCCTCAAGCTCTGCTATTTGTTCAGGCTCCTGCTCCTGATGCAGCAGCCGGGACACCCCCCTCTCCTCCCCACCCCTGGATGTTATAGTTAGAAATTACTAACTGGGAGCTGGGAGCAGGAGAAATATTTTCCTCCCCTGCCCAACCGCAGGCAGGAGGGGCCGGAAGGAGGCTGGGAGCGCATCCGGGTGGGTAATGGGGACTGAGAATCACAGAACCACAGGATCACAGAACCATTTGGGTTGGGAAGGACCTTTAAGGTCACCGAGTCCAACCGTTACCCCAGCACTGCCAAGCCCACCACTAACCCATGTCCCTCAGCACCACATCGACACGGCTTTTAAATCCCCCCAGGGATGGGGACTCCACCACTGCCCTGGGCAGCCTGTGCCAGTGCTTGACAACCCTTTTGGGGAAGAAATTGTCCCTGATCTCCAACCTAAACCTCCCCTGGCACAACTTGAGGCCGTTTCCTCTCGTTCTGTCACTTGTTACCTGGGAGAAGAGACCGACCCCCCCCTCGCTACACCCTCCTTTCAGGCAGTTGTAGAGAGCGAGAAGGTCTCCCCTCAGCCTCCTTTTCTCCAGACTAAACACCCCCAGGTCCCTCAGCCACTCCCCATCACACTTGTGCTCCAGACCCTTCACCAGCTCCGTTGCCCTTCTCTGGACTCGCTCCAGCACCTCAAGGTCTTTCTTGTAGTGAGGGGCCCAAACCTGCACCCAGGATTCGAGGTGCGGCCTCACCAGTGCCGAGTACAGGGGGACGATCCCTGCCCTAGTCCTGCTGGCCACACTAGTGCTGATACAAGCCAGGATGCTGGTGGCCTTCTTGGCCACCTGGGCACACTGCTGGCTCATATTCAGCCGCCATCGACCAACACCCCCAGGTCCTTTCCCACCAGGCACTTTCCAGCCACTCTCCCCCAGCCTGTAGCGGTGCGTGGGGCTGTTGTGCCCCAAGTGCAGGACCCGACACTTGGCCTTGCTGACCCTCACACAGTGGCCTCAGCCCATGGATCCGGCCTGTCCAGACCCCTCTGCAGAGCCTCCTGCCCTCCAGCACAGCAACACTCCCACCCAACTTGGTGTCATCTGTGACCTTACTGAGGGTGCGCTCAGTGGCACTAAAGAGCAGGGATGGGAGTGAGGTCTGGGTTGGGTGGGTCTATAAATAGGATGTGGAGCATCCCTGGGAGGAGATGGCTGCTCTGGCAGCCTGGGCACGCAGCGGCAGGGATGCCATGCCAGAGGGGAGCTGGTGGCCATCATCTTCCCCCCAGGGTGGGGATGGTGACAGGTACCTCTTTGCGCAGGGACTTGCTGGGGAAGGAGCCGCAGGAGAAGCTGGAGATCAAGCTGTGCCCCGATGGCAGCGGGCAGCTCTACGTGCCCGGGCTGACCGAGTTCAGGGTGCAGAGCGTGGAGGACATCAACAAGGTGTGGGGAGATGGGGGTGGTGGGAGCAGGAGGGTGGCACCGGGGGTGTGATGAATTGGGAGGGGTCTCTGGTGCGTGACCCCTGGATTTGGGAGTATTTCTGAAGCACCGGGGAGTGACACAGACCAAAATAGGTCCCCGGGTGTGGTGTGACGGTCACTGTCCCATGGGGTGAGCCGCAGGGGGTTAAAAATAAAAGCGTGGGGCCCGGGTGGCTCCTGGGGGATTAGCGGGATGCCGGCTGTCACCGCAGCGCCCTGTCTGTCACCCTGCGCCTTCGGTGCATCACCCCAGCTGAGACCTGGCAGCGGTCATCACCCCGATGAACCAGGCACCTTGTAGGGGGCTGTCACTTGGGTTATGTCCCCGAGGGTTTCTGTGTCATGGGGCATGGGGGGGGTGGGGTGTGTGGCGGGTTTGGCACAGGGTGGCCTCACTCCCCGGGCTCCCACCAGGTCTTTGAGTTCGGCCACGTCAACCGGGCGACAGAGAGCACCAACCTGAACGAGCACAGCTCCCGCTCCCACGCCCTCCTCATCGTCACCGTCCACGGCCTCGACCGCAGCACGGGGCTCCGCACCACAGGTGGGTGGCACGCAGCCAGCCCCTCACCGGGGCGTCTGGGCCGCAGCATCCCCAGGGTGCATGGGGCCGGGTGCTGACGCCAGCTTAGAGGGTGGGTTTGGTTCCCTCTGTACTGGGCACTGGTGAGGCCGCACCTTGAATCCTGTGTCCAGTTCTGGGCCCCGCACTTCAAGAAAGATGTTGAGGTGTTGGAGCGAGTGCAGAGGAGGGCGACCAAGCTGGGGAAGGGTCTGGAGGGTCTGACCTATGAGGAATGGCTGAGGGAGCTGGGGGTGTTTAGCCTGGAGAAGAGGAGGCTCAGAGGTGACCTTAGTGCAGTCTACAACTACCTGAAGGGAGGTTGTAGTGGGGTGGGAGTCAGCCTCTTCTCCCAGGCAACCAGCGACAGGACAAGAGGACACAGCCTCAAGCTTCGCCAGGGGAGGTTCAGGTTGGACATTAGGAAGCATTTCTTGTCAGCAAGGGTCATTAGCCATTGGAAGGGGCTGCCCAGGGAGGTGGTGGAGTCCCCATCCCTGGAGGGGTTTAAGAAAAGCCTGGACATGGCACTTAGTGCCCTGGTCTAGTTGCCATGGTGGTGTCAGGGCAATGGTTGGACTCGATGATCCCAGAGGGCTCTTCCAACCTGATTGATTCTGTGATTCTGTGGTTGTGTGTCCCCAGGGAAGCTGAACCTGGTGGACCTGGCAGGCTCAGAGCGGGTCGGGCGGTCGGGCGCAGAGGGCAGCCGGCTCCGCGAGGCTCAGCACATCAACAAGTCCCTCTCGGCGCTGGGCGACGTCATTTACGCCCTGCGCTCCCGGCAGGGCCACGTGCCCTTCCGCAACTCCAAGCTCACCTACCTGCTGCAGGACTCGCTCAGCGGTGACAGCAAGACCCTCATGATGGTGCAGGTAGGGCCCGGGCCCCAGCGGCATCCCTGCTGAGTGTGGGGTTTGGGATGGGGCTGGTCCCTGCTCGCCTTGGTGAGGTTTTTTTGGGATGGGTTTGGTCCCTGCTCACCCTGGTGCAGTTTTTGGAATGGGTTTGGTCCCTGCTCACCCCGGTGCAGTTTTTGGGATGGGGTTGGTCCCTACTCGCCCCGGTGCTGGGGCAGGCGGGAGGGATGCTGGAGGCAGGAGCTGGGCTGGGACCAGAGGACTGGGCTTGCACATGGGGCCATCACCTCGTCTGCAGCCCCGGGGCCAGGGGCAGCTCTGTCCCCACCTCTGTGCCCCAGACAAGGACGAGGGTTGGGGACTGAGCTCGGAGGTCCCCGACCCTTCATGCACATGGATGCCGCCCCTATGGGCACGGGCTCCTTCCACCTCCCCATCCCCTCTCTCGCTGGGAGGATTTTATGCTCTAGCAGCTGCTCCATTCCTGCCGTGACCCCCCCTCAAGCTGCCCCCTCGGGGGTGCCCGAGCCCCTGCCACCTGCTGCAGCTCTTCCTGGCTGTCCCTCACCCCAGGGCGGTTGGTGACATGGGATCAGGCTGGCCCGGCTGCGGATGGACGGGGCTATCCTGGGAGCAGCGGGTTAATAATAGCATCTCCCCCGCCCGGCACCCGTGTGTTTGAGCCCTGGGTGGGTGCAGGCAGCTGGCAGGGTGACGTTCTGCCTCCTCCTGCCTGACCACAGGTCTCCCCCGCTGAGAAAAACACGAGTGAGACGCTGTGCTCCCTCAAGTTCGCTGAGAGGGTTCGCTCCGTGGAGCTGGGGCCCGTCTCCCGCAAGGCTGAGCTGGTCTCCTGGCCCAGCCAGGAGCAGCTGGAGGTAACCGCCAGGCCGCCCGTGCCCTTCCTCGTCCCCCTCACCCCCGGGGCTCCCCCTGTTTTGCCCCCCCCATGCATGGTCCCCAGGGCTGTTTGCTGTTGGGGAGCTGCCTCCGTTGGGGACCATCACCCAGTGGGACGGGGGCTGTCCCCAGGCAGCGGCATCCAGCTGCTGATGCCACCGTGGCTCCTCCAAGCCCTGTTTTACAGCAGCCCCATGGTGTCCCCAGAGCATAACTGGGCATCGCTACCCATCCCTGGGCCTTCCCTCTGGGGCCTGGCGCGGGCTGACCCCGGGGCTGTTGCCCCCATCTCTTCCCAGGGTGACTCGCCGGGGGCCGCGGCACCCCCCGGCCGTGGCCACGCGTCCCCCAGCCCGGGGCAGCTCTCCGGCCGCGCCGCCTCCATCCGCAGGAAGCTCCAGACCTCAGGTGGGTGGTGGGGCACCGTGGCCCTGCTCCGCACCCCGGGTGCCCTCCGGGGTCTCTCTGTCAGAGGGGGCTCCCGCTGCCAGCCTCGTGCAGGCAAAGCACTGATTTGTAATCAGGTCATTAACTAATGCCTAATTAGCCAGCGGGAGCCTGGATAGCACATCCCCAAGAGCATCCTGGTGCAAAGGCGCTGCCAGCAGCTCGGGGTGCACGGGGGGAGCGACACTGCAGGGCAGTGGCAGTGCCCCCCGGGGCTGAACCTCTCTCCCTTTCGAATTTCAGCCTGAATTTAGGGGCAGCCGTGGCTGCCAGGTGAGTGCCTGCGGCCGGGAGCTGGTGGAGGGCTCTGCTTCGGCCCCGCTTCCCGGGCAGGGCAGGGGTGTCGGGCTGTGCCGCTCGCGGGGATGCTCGTGGGAATGCTTGGATGTACCAGCTCAACGCAGCACTCGCTGAAACGCCGCCGGACGGGGCTGGGGCAGCCATGGCCGTGCCCCCTGCCCCATGTGACCCACACATGTCTCCCCCCAGGGAAGCTGAGGCCAGTCCCTGTGTGACGAGTGCCAGCGCCGGCACCAAACCCGCTGCAGGACCCAGCCCCTCGTCATGCTACGGCGAGCCAGGTGCTGGCAGACACGAAGGCTTCGGTGCTGGAACCAGAGGGTGATGGCACCTCGCACCCTGAGCATCATGGGGCCAGGGTCTCCCAGCAGCCGGACCCCCATTTCAGGGTGGGGGACGGCAGGAACCTGCTCCCCTCGGCTGTTCAGCTCTATGGCTTTTTATTTTTGATGAACAGATATTTTTTAGCCAGAGCAGGGAGTTGCTGGGTGCTCCCTCCATCTCTCCAGCGTGGCTTTTACAACAGTGGAGGTACCAGGCTGGAGTGGGGGCTCAGCGCCAGGCAAGCCCCTGGACATGTCTCTGCTACCCCCATGGGGCCGGCCTGGCCGTGGCTCCCCCAGGACTGTGTCCAGGCCTTTCGGAGCCACGCGTCCTCCATTTTAAGCCAGAAAAAAAACCCAGCAGCTCCTTCCCCGTTGGTTTCTCAAGCCCTGTTGTTGCATGAAGGCACCGTGCATGAGCCGAGCTGCCGTTCATCGTGGTGCTGGTGCCGCCCCGGCACAGAGGGAGAGCGGGCGCAGGGCTGCCCGTGCTCAACGGCACCAGGGTGGATTGAGCGGTCTTGAATGAAGCTATTGTGAAGTTATTTACCAGTTGTCTTGTGAAGAGAGATCACAGTGTGGTCGAGATGAAAGTGTTTGAAATATTTATACCCTGTTTACATGTCTTGGAATGGAAAACAAGTGGAAAACAAACGAACCCCAAACTTCCAGCCCAAAAAATCTGTTGGCTTATGTGTGGGGAGGGCGGCTGGCAGGGGCATGGGAGGAGGTGGCACTGGCCCCCCCACCTCTGAGCGCCCACCCGTGGGTGCGCTTCCTCCTGCTGCAAATAACCCATGGGATGCACTGATGGCTCCTTCCCACCGCCGCCCTCTCCTCTCCTTCCACGGCGTATTCTATTTAAAGAGGGGAAAAAAAAAAAGGGAAAAATAAATTTAGCCTTTTGTAAGATTAGATGTTTCTATGTATTTTAATAATTAAAAAAATATCCTGTTTTGTAACAAAACTTATTTTAAATAAACTGTTAAAGCAAGTCCTCCTGCGCTGCTGTGATTTCCCCGCAGCGGGTTTGAGCCCCGCTCGGGGTGGGTGCTCCCTCCCTCCCTCTGGCTTGCACAGCATCTCCCCCAGGGCTGGAAAAGCCCCTTAAATCCCTCCTCTTGCAGCTGCCTCCAGGCCGTCGTGCCAGTGCTGCCCCCACCATTGCAGCTATCAGGCTCCCTTAATTAGCAGAAGATTGAGTTGTTAAACTAAGCAAGCCCCAGTTGCTTCAGCATCTTGCTCCATCTCATGCTTCTCCCAGCTCTGGGGGGGGCTGGCAGAGCCGTTTCACACCTCGGGGGGGTCAAGGCACAGGGTTATGGGCAGAGAGCCCCCGGGTGAGGCAGCAAGTGGCCCCAGTGCAGGCAGGACACGCACTGTGAGTTCCCCGGGGCTTGAAGCAGGCAGCAGCGTCAGCCCTGGTCACGCTGTCAGGCACATGGCCAGGGCCTCTTGCTGTGTGAGCCACCTCCTCCAGCGCCACAGAGCAGAGCAGGATGCTCCCCCTTGGTCCTCAAACTTGACTTGTGTTTGGTGAAGTATCAGCAAGGTTTTACCTGGCTTTAGCTTTCCTGCTGGCTCTGGAAGAGCCTCCTCCATCCCAAACACCAGCGCCCGGCGCTGGAACTCACAGAAAACCACGTAGACAAAGCACTGCCACTACGCCAAGAGCTGCTGGAGAGAGAGGGAGAAGGACAAGCCCCAAGCGAGGACGTTGCTCTTTGGGCTGGGAACTACCCAGCAGAGCGAAACCCCGGCCAGGGTTTCAGCCAGCCACCTCGTTCACCACATCCACTTACTCACCGCAGCCTCCCAGCAGGGAGGGTGAGAAGGGCCGGCTTCCCCGTGGGACACGCAGGGACCAGAGCCCTGCTTTCCCTGGACGCTCCCAGCCAGGAGCTGCGCCAAGGTGAACAGTACTTCGAGAGATTGAGGCATTTAACACAACTTTTTTTTTTTTAAAAAAAAAAAGTTACAAATCTTTTAATAAAATTCATTGTAAGTTACAGTTTCCCAGTGTATAAAATGGGAGACAGGCTGGGAGGAGCAGGGGAAGCACCAACACAAACCTCTTTCCGCACAGGAAAGAAGAAAGAGGGAGAGAAAGGTTCTGACAGATATTTATTGGGGGGGAAAAAAAGACAAAGCCTCTAAGAGTGGTCCAGTGGATGTAGAAAGACGTTAGTCCATGTCCCTCTGTTCCTCCACCCTCCCAGATCCTTACCCCAAAGGCAAACACATATGACAAGTCCTGTTTAAGTCACATATTTAATAGATCCAGGCAGAGCTCAGGTCCCAGCAACAGTCTGAAGATATTCATCTTCCATGGCCCAGGGTGCCAGCAGGGATTTTTGAGAAGCCAACACCCAGCCTCCTCTCCACACAGGTCCTCCAGACCACCCCAGGCACGGTGGCCTGGCTCCTGTTTGATGAAGCAAGCCCAAGGGGCCAGGCCCACATGGCGGTTGAAGTTGTCCCTTCTGCAGGGAAAGGGCGCTCCACCCCACAGAGCCGAGCGACAAGAACTGGCAGCACACACGGGGGAAGGAGGGGTGACGGCAGGCTCGGAGCCCTCCCAGCACACAGAGACAGAGAAGCTGAGAGCTTGACGTGGAGATGAAGAGCTGAAACGAAGCTGCTTCCCTACAGGGGTTTGCAGGGCCCTCCGCCAGACAGGTCACCTCACCCAGCACGGACATCTCTCCACGCAGGTCCTCCATCCAGCCCGGAAGGCACCGGAGCTGGGCAAGCCACCAGCCAGCGAGATTCCGCTTCCCTGCCCTGCTGCAAGGGGAAGATGGACGCGCAGAGAGGTGAAATCCAGCCAGACCAAGAGCAGAGGGGAGCCTGGCCATCTGTGTGTGCATGTGAGGAGGCGGCTGTCACTCCAGGACAGCCATGAGGAGATGCAGTTCCCGAAAGGCACTACCATGGCGGCCGCTGAGCCCAGACTTGTTCTTGACGATGTTGTTGATGTTTGTCAGCTGCTTGTAGCACAGCTTGCATTTGTGGAGCCTGCAAAAAAAAAAAAAAACCAGACACAGCATGAATCCTCAGCTGCTTAAAACAAGATATGCTTGTTCCTGTAGTGCCAAAGATGCAACTCAAGCAGGAGAGAAAACACCAGCCCTGCAAAAGGCCGGGAAGAGGCTGAACCGTGAGCGTGGCTCTGCAGAAACACCACATATTCAGCCCACGTCCTGCTGACACAGGAGAATGGCATCCACATAAGGGCTCTTTGAACTCCTTTTCCCCTTCAGCAGGGTAGTCCAGGGAGGAAGGAGGTGCTGGATCTGGAGGACCAGTTCACAGAGCAGAGCTATCACGTGAATGAACTGGAAATCCAGGGCCCGGCTGACAACTCATGTGTCTTGTGAGGTAGAGGGTGAAGCCACAGGGTGGTTTTACTCCTGACATACTCACACTTTGTTTAGTTATGACTCAGTACACAGCGACAAAGGGAAAAGCAGTCCTTGGTCTTTTTCTCAGAGCAGGAGGGTTTGGTGTTTGCAGACAGAAGGGGAAGGCATGCCCAGTCTAGCAGCAAAGCCTTGATGGCAAGGAGCAAAGCTCACCCAAGAGAAAGGCTGGTTCAAAAAGGCAGCAAGCAGAGGTAAGTGCCTCACCTTTCCTCCCTGGTGATGTCCACTCCGACAGAAGGTGGTGCCGTGAGGATGTCTGTGATCAGTGGCAGGAATCTCTGGAGGATGAGTTTCAGGGAGGTGCAGCCAGTCTGCACGTAACTGAAAAACAAACAGAGAATTGGGTCCCACTTGAATTTCACTCCCATCCCCCCAGCACACAGCCCTCACTCACACCCCCTCACTGGGGACAAACGACCCCCCCTCCACCACCTGCAACCCGGTAAGGAGAGCAAGAGCCAAGTACCAGCAGAGTCTTGGTTGGAGTCAAGACCAACAAAGTGAGAGCTTTCAGAAGGTGCTGGTACCTGCTAAGTGGGACCTTTCTACTGAAGAGCAGACACGTCCCGCCGAGGGGACTTGGCAGGAGCCTCTCTCCTGGTAGGAAGGGTGGGCAGAAACTCCAGCTTAAGAGAGAGGTTGCATTTTTTTTGGCCACCTAACGATGAGGTTCAAAGCAATCTTCCAAGTGACCCCAAGGCTGTTGCAGGCCTTCATTCCCCTTGGCCCAAGCGGACAGTTTCATTCCCAGCAGTGCGCAGAGCCCCCTTCTTTTACATCCATTTGACCCTTCCTGGCTGCCAGAGCTGCCTTCAACCCAACACACCTACGCCCAATCTCAAGATCCTGCTCTTCTTGCCCGTGCATACTTGCCATATCTTTTCCCACACACACTTGGCAACCTCATCGCTCTTGTCCAAGCATTGTATCATCATTCTGTATCTCCTGTGATTTTTCAGGATTTTCTTTTCAGCTACAAAACACCCAGTGCAGCTCTCCTATGAATATCCACACCTTGCTCCCCAAACACACCATGTTCTTGGGGCCTCACCTTTCGTATTTACTTTGGAGTAGCTTCTCTATCTGTGGCAGGACTATTGTACACAAATCCAGCTTCCAGAGAGACCTGAAAAGAAAAGGACACATTCTGAGACCGGAGAGCGAGGCTTTACAAGGCTGAGTCGACACAAATAATGCTTTCTGGCAAAAAAAACCCCACCACCGGGCAGCAGCACTCAAGTTTACTGAGCAAGTTCACCGACTCCCCCTTGTGATAGAAAGAGGCAGGTTCCCACATATTTTATTGACTCAGCAGAATCACTTTATGAAGCCTGAAGACTGATTTTCCCTGTGAGACATCATTTGCCTACAGAAAGGGCCACACACAACTCCAGTGGTTACTCACGCTGCTGACCTGAAGATCCGACCACAAGCACACGCATTTCAGGGTGCCACAGCCCACAGGAAACGAGGCAGGAGAAAGCAGCGCTCCCGACACCCACCCCCATGGCTCTGGGGTACCCCAGGGGCTGCCCCCACCCAGGACTCACGCTTTTTGGTTGACAATATTCAAGAGGTCCACGACAACAGACAGATCGTTGATAGCCACTGCGGAGTCCACAGAGTTCTGAGAGAGAAGGGGAAGAAGAAGATGTTTTGAAGCTCAAACTGGTATAGACTAATGCAATTAATATCAAGTGCCGCTTTTCAAAAACAAGGTAGAGGAAACGTGGAGTTGGCCAGGCACGAGAAGGTAACTCTCGCAGGAGAAAGTTTTCTCCACGTTTCTTTGTGACCACTCTGCTGTGCACCCCTGGGGACAAACGCTGGGAGAACCCACGTTTTGGGTAAGAGGCAGAATCAGAATCAATCAGGTTGGAAGAGCCCTCTGGGATCATCGAGTCCAACCATTGCCCTGACACCACCATGGCAACTAGACCAGGGCACTAAGTGCCATGTCCAGGCTTTTCTTAAACACCTCCAGGGATGGTGACTCCACCACCTCCCTGGGCAGCCCCTTCCAATGGCTAATGACCCTTCCTGAGAAGAAATGCTTCCTAATGTCCAACCTGACCCTCCCCTGGCGAAGATTGAGGCTGTGTCCTCTTGTCCTATCACTGGTTGCCTGGGAGAAGAGGCCGACTCCCACTGCGCTACAACCTCCCTTCAGGTAGTTGTAGACTGCACTAAGGTCACCTCTGAGCCTCCTCTTCTCCAGGCTAAACACCCCCAGCTCCCTCAGCCGTTCCTCATCGGCCCCAGACAAGCCAAAAGAGCTGCTCAGCTGCTCCCCCCATGAGCCTCAGGTATCTCCACATTCTTGCCTTGACGTCACCGGTGCTCCATACAGCCCGCACAGTGTCCAGATTCTTGTGGCGGCTGGTGAGCACCACACACATGGTCTCGTGGCCTTTCCTGATCTGGGACATGGCTTCCTCATCCACGAGCTCAGTCTGGCTTGGGTTTTTCACAGCCTGAAAGTACAGACACCAATGGAGGAGTGGTGATGGAGCAGGATGGCACAGAAGGGTAGGGGCTTTCTCTGGCCTACATGAGAGCTAGTTTTGGTGTACAGAGGGACAGGAAATACTGACTTCCTTTTAGATTGTTTTATAAACATTTTGAAATCCCAGAATTCCAGCCTGGTTGGGGTTGGAAGGCACCTCTGGAGATCATCCAGCCCAACCCCTGCCAAAGCAGGGTCACCCAGGGCACGTTGCACAGGGTCGCGTCCAGGCGGGTTTGAATATCTCCAGAGCAGGAGCCTCCCCACCCTCCCTGGGCAGCCTGTGCCCGGGCTCTGGCACCCTCCAAGTCAAGGAGTTTTTATGGAAATGCTCAATTTCTTCCCATTTCAGCTACTTCTCTTTTGCCTCTTCTACTGTGTCAATCACAAACACGTTTGAAGCTTTGGAAACACTCTCAGAATTGAAAACAGTGAATAAAAAGTAAGCTTGCAAAACCAGTACGCTGTGATGAAGAAATGTTTTCTTGTAAACTGTTTTTTATGTGAAATGTTCAACTGAAATCAACAAATTTTATTACAAATCATAAATCTTGCACAATTTATTAGGAGAACCCCCTTTCTGATGCCACCCAAACCCAGACACCAGCTGGAAACATTTGTCCAGAGATACTTACTGGTAGAAAGTCAGAGGCCTTCAGGCCAATGGGCTCATTCCTGGCTGCAGGAATCACCGATGGCTCTGCTCTGGTCAAAGGAGTTGAGGAGGCAATTGGTGGCCTCTGAACTGGATCAGGCTGCAGGAGAAATTGGGATAAAGGCTCTAGCAGCAACAATCTGGCCCTTTTTTTCTTGACCTGCTTTCTTCTCACAGCAGGGTCCTAACGCAGAAGCCATCTCCAGTTCACTAGCATGGTTTAAGAGGCAATAAAGTCTCTCTCAGGTACGTGCCAAGATGTAATTAAGGTTTGCAAAGAACATGGAGATGCCCCAGCAGAAGTGCCAAGTGCTGTCATTATCAGCATCTGAACTTAGGGCAACGGGCCACGGCCAGCCTGAAGGCTAAGAGAGGATTCTAAAGCAGCAGCATAATGTATCCTGGCCCATCAGCTGCTTGTGATTCTGGCTACAAAACAGCCTCAGTTCAAGCACTTAGAGAAATCTGGCATTTGGTTCTCTTCAGTGCCCCAGTTTTGAGATGCAAGGAGAAATGCCACTGCAATTGCGAGAAGTGAACAAAAGCAACAGAGCCATCGTCTGTTGGAGGCTCAGCCTTGACTCCTGCTGCTCAGGCAGGACACGTGGCAGGACAAAGACTGGAGCTGCACTTTTACTGCTCTTCGAATCATAGAATCCTAGAAGGGTTTGGGTTGGAAGGGACCTTAAAGATCATCTAGTTCCAACCCCCTGCCACGGGCAGGGACACCTTCCACCAGGTTGCTCCAAGCCCCATCCAACCTGGCCTTGAACACTGCCAGGGAGGGGGCAGCCACAGCTTCTCTGGGCAACCTGGGCCAGGGTCTCACCACCCTCACAGCAAAGAATTTCTTCCTCACATCTCATCTCAATCTCCCCTCTTTCGGTTTAAAACCGTTCCCCCTCGTCCTGTCACTCTATGCCCTTCTCAAAGCCCCTCTCCAGCTTTCCTGTAGCCCCTTCAGGCACTGGAAGGTGCTAGAAGGTCTCCCCGGAGCCTTCTCTCCTCCAGGCTGAACAGCCCCAGCTCTCTCAGCCTGTCTCCACAGCAGAGGGGCTCCAGCCCTCTGAGCATCTTTGTGGCCTCCTCTGGACTCGCTCCAACAGCTCCGTGTCCTTCTGATGTTGGGGGCCCCAGACTCAGCATAGGAATCAGGTTGATTAGACATCAAAGTCTCCAGCACTCACATATCTCTCAGAGCGAGAGCATGACCAGTGATTAACAGATCATACAGTACGTACAAGCTCTTGCTTTGGCAGCGGGGTCTGGACATCCAAGGCTTGGCTGGGCTTCACGGCTTCCTTTGCAGTTACGGGCTCTGCCAAGATGGAAAGAAGTGGGAAAGCAGAAACTGATTGTTCCTTTCAAGAGAAGATGAGAGCAAAGGCTCTGTATAGCTAGACGACAAGCAGTCGTTTCTGCAGACGTGCAGCTCTCCCTCTTTCAAGGGCCACTAACCCCATTCCCACCAAGGGGTCGTTTTCATACTCACCGTCCTCAGGAGGGGCTGGAAAGGGCTCGTTTTGAGGAGGAGTTCGACCTACAGAAATAGAGGAAAAAAAAAAAAATGAACAACGCAGCATCCAAGGCTACAGATTAGTGATAGATCAACCTTGGAGCTGGGAGATCTCCAACAGCCCCACAGATTAGGGCCATCAGTGATACAGCAAGCAGTTATCTCCTGCAGACCTTGACACTACTGTTGAGTTTAGCCAAAGGCTTTCAGCCTTCACAAATGGGAGGGACAAAAGTGACCTGTGTAGCTCATTGCTGCTGCAGAGGTGTGAAGCACAAGAAAAGGTGCTGTCACAATAAATTATATTAGAAAAAATTCACCTCCTGCTACATTGATTTACATAAGTAAATCAAAGTAATGACTATTAATTCCTTGGAAGAGTATCTCATTTTTTTCATTTACATAAGACACAGGCATTGCACTATTTCTCCTAAACAACAATCTCTGCTTTAACAAAACATTTTGTCTTTCCTTCTTTAATGGGGGCTGCTGATTTCATACATATCAGAATTCTAAGTTACTAAAGATCCTGTAACACAGCAGTCCTTTCTGATCAGGAAGGGAAGGCAGCATGCTTACAATGGAGCTCTGGATTCTGAGCCAGGCTTTGACCAGACATCACTGCACACTAGTAAAGGTGCCACCTTCCAGCAGCTCACCAACATGATCTGTGGTTCAGGATCCAAGCAGAGAATATTAAATAAAAGTTTTCTAAACTCTCCCAGTCACAGGCAAAGCCTCTACTACAGTAAGCCAAAGCTCACTTCTGAATCAGTTTAGTGCCTACAGCTCTAATCCAAACAACACTCAGAAGTACAATAAACCCTGGTACTGACAGATAGCATTCTTGGGCTGGAAGATCTCTTTGTAATCCTCCTGGTTCTGGATCTCAGCCTCCGATTCCTTCTCATCCCGGTCATCTTCACTGCTGGGACTGCGCCTCTCGCTCTCTGAGTTGTGCTTCACTCTGCTGCGGAAAATGAGATGCTGTCAGGGCAAGTCATATGGAGTCTGAGAGCGAGCGAGAGCATGAAGCTCCTTGTACGTTTCCTTAAAATCCTGAAATTCAACAAGCCAGCAGCTTCCCTTACCTTTGTGGCTCGCTGCAGCTAGTCGAGGGCCTGTCATAGATGCGGCGAAGGGAGGAGCCCGTGGGGGTAGGCGGCACAAGAGGCTCGTCGTCCCTCATCAGCCCATGAGGAACAGAACCCGACTTTGTGACTCTGCTGAGATCCACAACGAAGGAAGAGACTGTGCTTTGCGCAAAGGAAACTCCTATCTGCAGAGGCAAAAGATCAAGGTGATTCACCAGGGAGCAGGGTACACGCCAGCCTTTTTGAGAACGGGCATGAGGGAGTGACCCTGAGCAACCGTGCTGGAGATTTTCTCAGTTCAGTGCTTTGGCTTTTTCAATCTGAAGCTGCCGGTGTTTTATGAAAAGCTATGATAAAACTTTTGCCAAGCATAGTTTCTAAATACTGGTCAAACCAAGCCCCTGTTTTTCCTCCAGAAGCCAGAGAGATGAAGTAGAGCACAAGGTTGCTGAAAGCAAACGCACACAAACTTTGTCTTAAGCACTGGGCACATTGCAAGCCCTGGCCACGCACAGTCTGACACGAGCTTACAGGTCAGAAGGCCTGCAAGGAGGCAGGAGGATTTTATCTCGTGTTTTGCAGCCGCCTCCCCAACTCCTCAGGAGCAGTGGCTTACCAGCTGGTTGTTGCAGATAGATAAGTCAGCTACTTTTCCCCAGTTCACCAAGACCACATCAAAACAGCGCTCTGGCTCCCAGCCGTACACACGCAGCGAATCCTGGAAGCCACTATACAAGCAGCAGCCATCTGGGTTGAAGAGCACACACCTGGGAGGAAGGCAGGTAGAGAATCAGGCACAGCCTTCCAACCTTGCTCAGTCCCACGAGGACCCCAGGGCTGTATCTCTGACTTCACTGAGCACCTCCAGCCCCGTTTCTAACAATGAACCTGCCAATCTGGTGTTCACCTGTGCAACCTGGTGGGCCTGTGCAACATCCCCAGCAGCCCAAACTTCTCCCCAGTGAAGTCTCTCTCTCAGAAAATCCTCCCTTCACCCCGACTTCAGTCTCTGCCTAGGACACTGCAGTAGCAATTTAATATACCTGACAGGAGTAGCCTCCTCTTCGATACAGCTCACAACCTGAAACTTCTCCAAGTCCCAGAATCGAACGGTCCTGTACACAGAGCAGAACAAAAACCATTGCTCATCCCTCCAGAAATCTGCTGTAGGATCCAGTATTGAAATAATATGCTAATAGCTAGAATGACTTTCACTGTTGTGCACATACAACGAACCTCCACAGAAGGCCAGTCTAGCTAAAATCTGTGAATGCAGCCACAGATGCTTAGAAGCTCTAGATATGGATAGGTGTTTAGAGCTGACCCAGAGCTAAGAGGGCACCCTGCCAGCTGAGCAGGGCTGCCTGCTGGTCAGCTAGGGTGTCAGCTGGACTAGCGAGATGCTCGAGGCTATCACGTTGTTTTCTAGTGTGGCAGAAGGTGCCATCAATTTTGGATGAGAAGGCAAGATCTCCATGTTGTGCACATCACAGATGTGACATGCTGCTGGCGAGATGTCAGGCCCTTGCAGTGGCAGGTCTGAGTTGTGTGACGTTCTTATTTTCTACGTGCCTAAGAAGAAGGGCATTGGGAAAGGGAACCAACATACACAGTTCCCTTCTTTCTCCCTCCCCTTACGTACCTGTCAGAGCTGCCAGAAGCCAAAAGGTATTCATTGGGATGGAATTCAACAACGTTTACTGGGCCTGTATGTCCTGTAAACTCAAACATTATCTTCCCAGCAGCCAGATCCCACAGCTGGAAGAAGGAAAGAACAGAAAAGCTCTTGAAAAGATTCAGTGCTAGAGAATTCCAATACACTTCTGGTGTCCTTGTACTGGCAAGGAAACAAACACCAAGAACAGACTCAAGTTTGTCAAAGAAAGCAATGATCAGGGAAGGAGTATCATCCTAGTCATTTAAGGCTGCATTTTTTCTTTTTTTTTGGCATATTCCTTTAAATTTTCCATTTAATTTGTCCCCTAGAAGTTTCTGGTTTATAATTAGAGACTGGGATAAAATACAGCAGTTCCACCTGTCCCCACAGATTACATCTCAAAAGCAAACAAACAAAAATCCAAAAGCTCTGAATTCCTTAGCAATTCCATTCTTCCTGTGCTCTACTGTCCACTGAAAAATCCAGAGTGAAATGACTGATCAGCTGCTTTCAAGTGAAGCTGCAAACAAAAAGCAGTCCTTGGCCCACGTTCTTCCATACCACATCTGAAACAAGTGAAGCTGCTTCAGTCGATACTTTTCTGAATTCCTTCTCCTGTTCTGCTCAGTCCTGACAGCAATTTTCAGACTGATCATCACGTGCAATGTGTATGATAACACACCTCTACTGAATTAACTGAGCAGAGCCAGGAACTGGTATGGTGAAGCAACGTGCTGTGGACAACTCATTCTGTAACATTTCCTGAGACAGAGGCCACCGTTCAGGTATCACAACTCTACCACCATCAAAACTTGAACCTTCAGGTGCACAGAGCCAACCTGTCTGTTGGGTAAATGTACTTCAACACATGCAGCTTCTCCTCGGATGTTGGGGGCCACTGGACACGATCCTCAAACAGACTGGTCCCTGCAAAGCCACAGGGCTCAGCCAGCTGCCTATAAACTAAAGGTGTTTCTGAGGGCTGGTAGTGCCTGGTAAAAAGATGACCCCAGCATTCCTCCGTGCCACGAGCACACAAGGAGGGTGTCACAACAAATTACCTTCACGGTGTGATCGTCAGCAGCAGAGGCTAACCATTTCCCATCAGGACTAAAGCGGAGACATCGAACTGCTCCTGTGTGACCCTGAAATGAGAAAAACAAATAATATTTTCCTCTTTTTTTAATTCCTTTAGAGGGAATTCTGGCTTTTGTTTTTCAATCCTACACAATATAATAAAATAAAATCAAGTAACTTCCACAGAGTCCACAGCTCGCAGAACACTAAACACTACACTCAAGAGCTATACCCATCCACACAAAGTGAGTGTAATCTCTCTCATCTAGACATTTCTGGCATCTGTTTAAGCATGGTAAATACAGATGGGGCTTAATTAATAAGAATCAATTTTAAATTACACAGATTTACGGGTGGTCAGACAGAAGTGCCGTGCCATTAAGTTGGTTTCTAAATGAAATTAATATACAGCAAGATCTTTGGGTAGAAAGAGGCCCCAAGAATAGAACCACCTCGGTGGAGTGGGGACTCACATGGTACTATCAGCCACAGTGGGAGGAAGCACTCATGGATGCTCTCTATCCCCCACTGAAGCCAACCAGACCATAGTCCATTAACTCCGATGATATTCATTTCATATTCCCACCCAGTTCCCAGAGGCCTGCAGAGGTTTACCAGGCCGCTTCATCGTGCAGATCTTATTTTTACAGTGGAAAACTAGGAAGTTAATTGTACATCTTCACTTTAAGGTTTGCTCACAACAGAAATCTTTCTCCCCTCTTGCCTGAAAATTAATGAAGCGTTTTACCTTGTACCTGAAGACACAGCCTTTTCTTCTTACATCCCAGAGCTACAGGGAAGAAAAGGAACAAAAGATATGCTTAGAGCAGTGTGTGGGGAGCCCAAGAGCCCCGTCAGCACAAGAGCTCTCCCTGTCACCAAGCTGATAAACACCGCAGAACTGAAAACACTGAAGGGGCTGTTAAACCCCTGTTTGCTTCAGGGCTATTTCCTAATTCCCCAAGTGCAAATCACTTCTGCAAGGTATTTTTTTACTACAGCAGCTCAGTTCCTACAGTCAAATACCAGCCTGGTGAAGCAGATGCAATCCACAGCAATCAGGACAACTGCGCTTGCTGACACCAGGTCTCAGCTGGCACCTAACTCGGAGCCACATTCCCCAACAGAGGAGTCACATTCATGAGCTACCCCTGTGAAAACACAGGCACGGATTTCACAAGCACTCACAAACACACCTGCCCACACACGTGGAAATGATGGTACAGCATCTGCCAACAGCTTGGCACAAAACACGTCCTGGCACTCTTCAAAACAAAGATACTGCAAGTAAAGAGGGCAATCTCTAGAGGAAGGTGGGTTTTACCTTAATATTTGTGTCCAGAGAGCCAGATGCCACAAAGCTTCCGAAAGGATGGAAATCGAGGCTGCAGATATTTGCTTTGTGACCGAGTAAGGTACGAAGGACTGGGAAAAGGAGAAGCAGAGAAGGGAGAAGGAACAAGGAGTAAATACTTAGTAGTTCATTTCACCCAAACAGCATGCAGAAGTTTAGCCATACTATTCTCACCCTTAAGCACATGGTAATACAATGTACATTAGACATGCCACATACTGTTTATTCGCCTGTACACATTATTTCATGGAAGTGTTTCTGACTTTACCCTTGCAATGCAACAAACCAGCAATCGAGGGCCTGTGTTCAATGACCTAATGAAATTCCTGTCCTTAGGTGTGGAAACAATGAATAAAACTTAACAACTAAAAAGCCAGGCTTTGAGGCAGCTGTGAGGCAGTGTATCTTTCCACTTGCTACAAAGAGAGCAAAATGAGGTGGGGGAAGCACAGTTTTAGCCATGAAGTGAAAGGGACATTTGATTGCCTGCATCATTCACCTTGAAGCTATTAGACAGACCCTTTCCAGTGACACTGCACCCCCATCCAGGCACAAGCCTGACTTCCACCTCTTCCATTCCAATATCCACACTGGAGTCCTTCAACTGCCCCTTGCAAGAAGCATCCCAAAGACCCGGAGGGGATGCTTAGGAAGCATGAGACAAAGAAATGATCACAGTGTTTCAGTAGGTCATCAATGAAGTAACACCCCTTGTAATTCTGGAAACCAGAAAGGACCAGTAGAACTGGTAGACTGTATCTCTGAAAGCAGAGACGAATGCAGCACTCAACTTCGAGGAAGAAAAATTGCTCAGCTAATAACAAGAGCAATCTCTCCCCATCATCCGTCATCTGGGACAGTCTGATGATTCCCCTGGCAGAAATTAGCTCTTGAGTCAGACCTGCAGTGGTCATTTGCACAACCACTGGCTCATAGGTCTCCTAATAAATTCAGCCAGCCAGCTCTCCACTGGTAGAGCCAAACCATTCTATAACTGAACTGATTCTAACTGTCTGAAGGACAAAAGTGCTTTTTATTGTTTATGCCACCTGCTGTTTGCCTTCTTAGCTCAGCCAGTGTAAGTCTCTTTTCATTACACATTCTTTCTATGAACAAGTAGCAACCTATAAGAAATATTCAGTCATTTTACAGTATTCTGGCTGGAATGCATTCAAGTGATTCATGGTACCTCTGCAAACTTGTTCTAGGATCTGAGAAAAAAAAGCAATAAATAAAGCATGACTCAACAGTCGGCCTTTAAAGGACCAGAGCTCGATGAATTCATAGCTTTTACAATTTATAAAAAATTAGGTCTTTGTCTATTTATATGGCCATGCAAGAGCAGAAGAGAAGAGAAATCACACAAGGAAAAAAAGTTAGAACCTAAGAAGGAGAGGTCAGCCAGCAGGGTATTCCTGGACTTGTGCAGAACCTAAACTTCCAGTCTGATTTTAGATCCTTTTATTAAGGTTGACAATTTTAAGCTGAGACTCTGAACACAAGTTCTATATGCCAGGTTACTCTGTACTTGCACGGAACCTGATCTGGAATACAAATTTCAACACGTTCAGGTCAAAACCCTAGAAACTAGTTCCTCAGATCGGTCTCCACAATCCATGTACAAATCTCTGCTAGAGCATGCACACACAGCTCTACAGTCTCAGTAGGAAGTGCACAAAAGCCCTCTAAGAGGGATGGAAATTAAGATGAAAGCAATGCCAGGCTCCTGTTCCTTAAGTGAGGAACCTTCTGAGTCGGTGTAGATATTAAGCACAAGGATATTCCAAAAAAACGTGCTTTCACAGAAGTGAAAACTCACAGAAACGTACTTTTGGCAGCTTCCAGGTCCCAAACTCGAATGGACCCTGACTGGGACCCCGCAACGATGAGTTCCTCGTTCATATTGATCTGTAGGCTCTCAATGGGTGTTGTATGGCCTGTCAAGCTCTGCAAAGAAAACCACGAGTCACAATCAACAGCTACTGACACAGCCCCGGCCACAATGGCAGTGCTCACACCCGATGGGTAACTAAAGTATTCAGCCATGAGTTGGGACCGCCTGGTTGTACCACTGGTCCTTTTTTCCTCATCAGCTACCAGTACGGCAGAGCATCCTAAAGACCATCACTGCACCCAGCACCGTGCACGTATCTTCCACGTTATCCCACTTTCTGGGGCACACTGACTCGTGTTTAAAGGCTGCATCAACAGAGACACGGGGAGTTAAACGTTAGGTGTGGATGCCCAGACAAGGCTGACACATGCTTACATTATAAAAATTATGCTGTGCAAGCGCAGTGGCGCTGTGTTTGCTCTAACTGGGTCACGTCAGTGTCATGAACCGGTTACAAAATCAAAGCAAGAGCAAAAGCTCTTCAAAACCATCACATAAGCAAGGAGCCACGTGTTGCTGCCAGCGATGGGTGTCACAGTGATAATGCAGCGCTATTGCTGAAGCATTAACTTGAGGCATGAGGCAGTAATTCACACGGATGCAGTTCCTTTCATCCTTGAGCATCTAAAAGCTTACAAATTAAATAAGCATTTTGAAAAGGCCAGTATTATTTAAAACTAGTCCTAGAAAACTGATCAACATACATACCACTATTATAGACTTTTCGCTTGTCAATTCAGCAACGCTCTACGCTTTACTCCATCCTCAACCAGGTCTTTCTAAATAGCCAAGCTAGCTCTGTGCCTCCCATACACGCACAGAGGCTGGGAACGCCCGCTGAAAGTTGCCTGTTCTGATGGGGCTTTCTTAGGATTTCACATGCAACTGAAATCCTCCACAGGCTCTACAGCTGCAACTGTCACTGCTCGGCGAGAAACAGAGCTCACACTTCAACCAAAGACACCACGCTACTTGAAAAGCTCCTTTCTCCCTCTTGCCCAACACATAAACAGCTGGAATCCAAACAACATAAACACTAAAGATGTTTCAGAGGGCAATATATAAAGCACAACCCCCCAAAAAATCAAGATTCTTTTGTGTCCTGGTTTGGGCTAAAACAGAACCAATTCTCCTTTCAGTGATTTTTCCTTTCAGCTGAGCTGCTTCTAAGTAACTGAAGTTTCTGAAACTAACTGCATGTTTTGCAGACAGTGTCTGCTCTAGGACTGATAACGCTCAAAGTTTGTAGTTATCACTGAGGCACCGGTAGGGATGTTATGCAGAAAGGCTCTGGCTGTCCTTATTCCTATAGAAACGAAGGTCACTGCTAAATTCCTTACTAATTACGAGTGAAGAGCCAAAGGGGGGTCACACCTGCACAGAGAAGTGGACAGGGCAGGTGACCCAAAATTGACCAGCGCAGGTATTCCACCCCATACACGTCATTCCCAGTATAAAGCCGGGGGATCACGAGGGTCTCGGGCCTTCTGCTGTTTTGGGGGGCCTCTGCCTGCTTCTGCTGCTTCTGCGGCTTGAGCCTTTGGCCAGTGTCCAAGGAGGACTCTGTCCGTTTTCCTGCTGCCCCGATCCCAATCCCTGCATCCCTGAATCCAGCTCTCGACCGTCGCTGGGCCCAGCCTGGGCCTTCCCGGAGCCTGCCCTGCAGGGCCGGGGGTGACGTGGCCGACCTCGGGGGAGCTCGATCTTGGTTTTGTATATATTTGTATATATTTGTATATATTTGATTATTCCAATATTATTATTATACTCTTTTATATTGTTATTGTTTATTAACACTGTTTTAACTTTCCAACCCATCAGTCTCTCTCCCTTTTTTCCTTCCCCTTCTGGGGCAGGGGGGAGGAGGGTTAACAGAGAGCATCTGCCACTGGTTTAATAGCCAGCCCAGCTTCAAACCGTGACATGTTGATATACAAGAATGACACAGGCCTCAGCAGCTCCAGTCAGTCCCTGCCTCTCAAACACCAGCTTCTGACGCCCGTGGTTCCCAGGCAGCGCAGCAGAGGTACAGCTCTCTGCTCCCACAGAAAGGCTACAGAGATATTTAGTCCTTCAAACTTCCTTCTCGTGGAAGGCAATACCCTGGTTTCAAACTACTGTCATGCCACCACCGAGGGAAAGACACAGCTTAACTACGCCATGCAACCAGCACAGCGCTGCCAAAGGTGAGCAACTCCTTCTGCACCCATTTCAACCTCTTTATACTTGACCTCAGTAAATGAATGGAAAAACAAAGTAGACACACTCTCCTTTCAGCCTTTTTGATCCTACTTTCCCGACTTCTTCCCCACAAGGCTCACACTGGCTACAGAAATGCCTTCCATAACACACCATTACTGTGGTGTTAAACAAGTGACAAGGGACACTTGCTAAAGATGGTTTTCCACAACACCCACTCAAACCGAAAGCGATGCAGGACAGACATCTGCTAAACACATTTATGGTGAGCTTTCATGATCACCACGGGGGAAACCCTACTCCTTCCACCACGCTGCACCCAGAGTTACTCTTCCCCAGCCTACAGGCAAGTTAGCAAACTCTCCCGACAAACTTTGTGCTGACTGTGGCTCAGGTGGGAACGCATCCTGCTGGGGATGTTTCCTGCTACGAGGGCAAACTCCAGGGTATAAAACTGGCCCTTGTAGCTTCCACTATAAAACTAGCTGATCTCATACAAAACTCGGCATTTAATTAGCTGTAGCCTGGTGCCAGAAGGCACAATATTCATTATCTGGGCAAGCACTGGCCCAGCCGAAGCAGCCAGCCATCTCCATTCTCTCTGGAGCAGTGGTCTCATCAGGGACCAAATTCTGTCCCTATCTTTAATTAGAATCCAGTCATCCAGCCTTGTGTTGGTAAACTCTATGCACAAGTCCCACAGGCTACAACCCAACTATCTTTTCCCTCATTCACCACCCTCCATACCTCAGAATTAATACTCCCATCCCCCAAAAGTTGAAAACAGGCCTGTTCTTACCATGATGCAGTTGGGCTTGTTAACTGACCATACGTTGACCCGACAGTCATCTCCTCCAGTTGCCAGCAGCCGGCCTGAACTCTTCCCCAGGACTAGCGAGGACACATTGCTGCTGTGAGCCATGATCTCCTCTGCACAAAACAAAACAAAGAGTTATTACAGACTAGTATAACAATTTTCATCCCATCCCTCCCAAAGGACTAAAAAAAAAAATCATCTTCCTCCAGAAAAACTTGCCAGTTTCCACTGGACAAGCAGCAGCAGCCCACAGTTCAGATAAGAAGTCACGCTACTATCTTGCTTCAAACAGTCCTTCTTGGCTCTGCCTGCTGTAGTTAAGACATTTGCTGACCAAGCTTCACAACTCCAGTGCTCAGGCTTACAAAAAGCATCTTCTCTCACTAGCAGCGGCTCGGTAGCTTTTAAAGACTTGCTCAACTGTGGCAACAGAAGCTGCTTTACCTTCGGTGCCTGGGTGGGTCTCAGTAAGCCGAGCTGTCTGAGGAGCTGCAATAATAGGCAGCAGCCAGAGTCATTTAGCAAAGCGCCCTCTAATCTCGTTTTAGAAAGCAGCAGCGGACTGTCCAACCTGCGAGGAACTGGCAGATTAGCAGCAGGAGAATCACAGAATCACTCATGTTGGAAGAGCCCTCTGGGATCATCGAGTCCAACCGTCGCCCTGACACCACCATGGCAACTAGACCATGGCACTAAGTGCCATGTCCAGGCTTTTCTTAAACACCTCCAGAGATGGTGACTCCACCACCTCCCTGGGCAGCCCCTTCCAATGGCTAATGACCCTTTCGGAGAAGAAATGCTTCCTAATGTCCAACCTGAACCTCCCCTGGCGAAGCTTGAGGCTGTGTCCTCTTGTCCTATCGCTAGTTGCCCAGGAGAAGAGGCCGACTCCCACTCCGCTACAACCTCCCTTCAGGTAGTTGTAGACTGCACTAAGGTCACCTCTGAGCCTCCTCTTCTCCAGGCTAAACACCCCCAGCTCCCTCAGCCGTTCCTCGGAGGTCAGACCCTCCAGACCCTTCACCAGCTTGGTCGCCCTCCTCTGGACTCGCTCCAACACCTCAACATCTCTCTTGAAGTGCGGGGCCCAGGACAGTTTGTCACCCTCCACAGGAGGAAAAAAAAGTCCGACTCAGCAGCGGGGATCGGTGGAGCTCCCTTCTCCGAGCTTCGGCAGAGGCTTTGCTACCTTCCCACTACGTACCACAGGTGAAACTTAGCAATGCACGGTGTGAAACTGCGACAAGGGAAGGATGGATACAAATCTGAAAGGGCCCAGAAGAACCAGCACAACTGATAGGAAAAGACTGTTAAAAAACTGGGGGCTGAGGGGAAGCTCTGACACGAAGAGGGCTTTGCCTCACCACGAAGAAACAAGTTTGGGGCAAAAGAGAAGCCAAAACGAGCATCTTTGCTTAAACATCTAATTTTCACAGGGGATTTTTAAATCCATTCAAATTTTTGGCAGATGTATTTACCAATTTCTCCCTCTTACAGTTCCCTTCTTTGAAAGTTTATGGGATTTGCATGCCTAATAGTTATGAAACTCGTTTGTAACGAGGCTAGGCAGCAATCAACCCAGCTTTTGTTCGGATTGTTTTGGTGGGAGGAGCAATTTGATTATTTTACACGCAACACTAATCCAAAAGGATATTAAACGGCTGCAATAATAATTACAGGTCCTTTGATCTCAGGCTCTCAGAGCGCTTTTTTTGAAAGCGAAACTGCGCAACTTTCACTTCAGCTGGAGCAACACCTTTCAAATTACAAAGGTAAATTACACGAGGAGGGCAAATCTGAAAATATGGCTGCGTTGTGTTGAAAGACCAATCTTCCACGTGACAACGGTGAAGTCAAGTACGTGTGTATCCATAGAGTTGGAGGTAACACACAGTACAATTAGTATTAACAGACCAACTCACTAGTTAAAACTGAAAGGGCACATGCTGAGCGGTGCTGCTGAAACGAGCACGTCAGCAGCTCCACTTTTTCCCTCCTCTTGATTTCATTCTTAATAATATATTAAGTTTAAAAGTCATTGCTGAAGAGTCAAACCTCTGTTCAGAAAGCCAGGTTACACCCTGATGCCAGCCTTGACCAGATAACATCATCCTCTCCCACGGTGAAGTGTCCATTTCCTTACACCCCCAGACTTTTTCTTTAATGAAGTCTTCATCACCAGGTATCACCCACCAGCTCGGTAATACTAAGCTCCTAATCAGCATCGCCGAAGCAGTGCTGACATTCGGAGCACTTCTTGTTCTAGAGGATGCTAAAATGGGGCAGAGCCTAGCAAAAATGAAGATCAAGTGTTTAAGGTCAGGCTGGATGGGGCTTGGAGCAACCTGGTCTGGTGGAAGGTGTCCCTGCCCGTGGCAGGGGGTTGGAACTGGATGGGCTTTAAGGTCCCTTCCAACCCAAACCAGTCTGTGATTCTGCTCACTTCAAGAGAATGGAGACTGCTCAACCTCCAGCTTTTCCTATAACTGGAGTTTCAGAGATGGGAAGATAACAGCGACCCGGCTTTCTGCTCAAAAAGACGTGAAATTACTAAGTCAATTAGCTCAGCTCCCTTAATGTGTTACCAAAGATACCGAATTTCTGCTGGTTAATTTCCAGACGCCAAGCCACCGGTCTAAAGCTCGCACTTCTCAACAACCGATCACTTCCCGTTGCTTCTAAGCATTCCTCAACAGCCCCTCTGAAACAACTCATCAGTGACTGGGGAAGCTGCTAGAAATGGACAGTCAGCAACGGTTTAGTGCTCCTGAGGAAAGAGAACGCATGTAAGAGCAGCGGGTTCTGTCTCTTGCAAAGCAATTTCAAGAGAACGAGACATCCAGGCCCTGCAGAGATCACCCCATCCCTCCTGCAGCAAAGAGCTCAGTGCACCCGCTGTCACAAGCAACGAGGGACAACCCCAGATGGGCTAACCCGGCGCCGAGGGAGCTCCCTGCTGCAGCCCGGGTTCCAACGGGGGTTTCCATCCCTCCCTTGGTTGTGCTGATGCTACAGGGAACAGGCTGCCCAGGGCAGTGGTGGAGTCCCCATCCCTGGGGGGATTTAAAAGCCGTGTAGATGTGGTGCTGAGGGCCATGGGTTAGTGGTGGGCTTGGCAGTGCTGGGGTAACGGTCGGACTCGATGATCTTAAAGGTCTTTTCCAACCAAAACGATTCTGTGATTCTATGAGAGTCGTGTGGGGTGAGAAATTCAGGATAGCATTACAGCAGCTGAGCAGAAAACATACAGGCCACAAGGCACTGAAAAGAGCACCGCCAAGGCCCTACGCTACCCCGCTCTGCTGCTCTGCTTTCAAAAAGGATTTCTAGGAGTTAAAAATCCCAGTCAGCAACTCGGAAAGAGGGCCGGGGCGCCCACCCCCGGGGCAGGGATTAGCCGGTTGCCATCCCAAACCGCCTCTTTTCCAGCCGGGGAAGCTCCTCCGCCCTCCCCGGGCCCAGCAGCCCCGCGACACTCACGCAGTTTCCACGCCGTCTTCGTGGTGCCGGCCGCGGCCATGGCTGAGCGCGGCCCCGCTCCGCCGGGCAGGCCCGAACCGCCTCCTTCCTCCTCCCAGCCCGGCTCCACCGCCCGGCCCTGCCGGCTCCGCCTCTCCGCCGCCGTGTCCTACCGCCGCCGGGCCATCCGCCCGCGCTCTCCCGGCACCTCCTCACCCGCCTCCCCGCCCTGGAAGCAAAAAAAAAACCACCGGGGTTACGGTGACGCTGGGCCGGGGAGGCCGCACTGAGGCGGCGGCAGCGGGCAGGGGCCCAGCCCGCCGCCCGGCCCGGCAGCAGTGCATGGCGAGGCCTCACCGCGCACGACCATCACGGTAGCGACGGCCCCGGGGCGGGGGGGGGGGGGAAGGGAGGGGAGGGGAGCGAGCGGGAAGCGCTCCTCGGGCCGCCGCAGCCTCACCGGGCGATGAGGAGCAGCGGGGTGGCGTCCGGAGCTGCCGGGGGGACGCCTGAGCGTCGGTGCTCGGCGGGGGCCGCCCCGGCTCTACCGGCGGCGGCGGCTCCACAGCCCGGGCCCCCGCCGGCGCCTCACGACCGGCCCCGCACGCAACAGACCTCGGCCTCGTCCCGCCTCCGCCCAGCCGCCGCCAATCAGCGCCGCCGCCCCCCGCCAATCTCCACCGCCACCAATCAGAGCTGCCGCTGCCCCTCAGAGCCACCGCCCCCCGGCCAATCCCCGCCGCCGCTGAGCCCCGTGACGCCGCGCCGGTCGGTTGCCGGGTTTCCGCAGGCAGCTCGGCCAATAGGGGCTGAGGGAGGGGCGGTTGCCTCAGCGACGGCGGCGCGAACCGGCCATTCGCGACGCGGCTCCTTGGCGGAGCCCTTCAAGGGGGGCCGATAAGGCGGGAGGCGCGCGGGGGCCGCGGGGCCGCCCTGCGGGGTGGTGTCGGGGCGCGGGGCCGGGCGCCGCCGTGTCGCGGCCGGCAGGGAGGTGGCAGCGGCCCCTTAGCCTGGAGCTTCGGCGGGGGCGGCCGAGAGGCCCCTCCCCGGCCTCCGCCTCAGCGCTGCCGGCGGCCGTGTGCGGTGTGTCCGCAGAAGGCGATTCCCCTCGCCGGGTTTCACGGGGGTCGCGGGGTCGCCCCTTTCTGTGTCCTTTGGCCCCAGCTCCTCTTACTGTCGCTCCTCCCGGCAAGTCAGGCCCGCCGGGGCCTCGGGGGGTTTCTCCTCCTGCAGAGCCTCGCTGGGCGCTCCCGCAGCCTGGCGGAGATGGAGCCCCGTTGCTTCTGCCCTTTCCTCCCTGTCTCTGAAGCCAATTACTCCATCAGAAAAGGAAATCAAATTAGTTTGATGCTAATCCTTGATAATATGTATTAGCTGTTTTTGTGGCAGCTGCTATGTCCCTAGTGCCTGTGAAAGGCTTTTTAAATTAATTTGCTCTGGTGTCTTTTCTGGTATTGAACTAACACCAATGAGTTCCTGACCACAAGCTTGCTTGCTCCTGTTTTTTTTTTCTTTCTTTCTGTTTAGACACCTTCGGGTTTCCTTTCTCCCCAGTTCCCTGAGGTCCCTCAGTCCTTCAACAGCTCAGGGTCCTTGTGATTTGGAAGTTGTTTTGGCCAGTTCTGAAATTCCTGATGTTCCTTTTCAGTAGCGTGTTCTTATTGGAATACCTCTCTGGCTCAGGGAGTGAGCTCTTCTGAGCTTTCTCCTCTGCTGGCCTGTTTCTATCTGTGCTAGGTCGCCACATCATTAGCCAAGTGTTGACACAGGGATGCAGAGGTGTCAGAAACAGGGTGTTGGTGTGAAATAGGTGGTTGCTGCTGTTGGTGAATGGCTTGGAACACAGAATCACAGCATCAACTAGGTTGGAAGAGCCCTCTGGGATCATCGAGTCCAACCATTGCCCTGACACCACCATGGCAACTAGACCAGGGCACTAAGTGCCATGTCCAGGCTTTTCTTAAACACCTTCAGGGATGGGGAGTCCACCACTGCCCTGGGCAGCCTGTCCCAGTGCCTGATAACCCTCTCAGTGAAGAAATTGTCCCTGATCTCCAACCTAAACCTCCCCTGGCACAACTTGAGGCCGTTTCCTCTCATCCTGTCACTTGTTACCTGGGAGAAGAGACCGACCCCACCTCGCTACACCCTCCTTTCAGGCAGTTGTAGAAAGCAAGAAGGTCTCCCCTCAGCCTCCTTTTCTCCAGGCTAAACCCCCCCAGGTCCCTCAGCCGCTCCCCATCACACTTGTGCTCCAGACCCTTCACCACCTTCGTTGCCCTTCTCTGGACTCGCTCCAGCACCTCAAGGTCTTTCTTGTAGTGAGGGGCCCAAACCTGCACCCAGGATTCGAGGTGCGGCCTCACCAGTGCCCAGTACAGGGGGACGATCCCTGCCCTGGTCCTGCTGGCCACACTGGTGCTGGTACAAGCCAGGATGCTGGTGGCCTCCTTGGCCACCTGGGCACACTGCTGGCTCATGTTCAGCTGGCTGTCCACCAATACGATGTACTGTCGTGAGACATCTCAGAGCTTCAGAACTGGGAGCTGGGAGGTCCGGGCAGACCCAGGGATTTGCTGTGGTGGTGTCAAACACTGCAACCGTCTCCCACAGGAGGTGCTGAATTCTCTGCTCTCCATTTCTGAGCCCAAAATGGAGCGCGTCCTTCAAGCGACACCTAAATTAATGGGCAATCTGTAAGGGTAATTTGGTATCTTTTAATGGCCTAGGATATTCAGATTAAGCATAATGAGCTAACGGTGGCTTTTGGTTTTAACAGTGTTCGCCTCTTAAAATGTAACAGAGACAACACAAGAGAAAATAATTGTTGCAATAAAATAGGCAGTCAGGGGGTGTTTCTCTGTAAAAGCCCTTTAGTGTATCTATCTATTACACTTAAAATGGACAGCTACCATCAAACAAGAAGTTTCACCTGCTCTGGTTCGTGCTGTATTGCAGGTGTAACAAAACCAAATTATAAATTTGTTAAAATATTTTTATGTTGGAAAAGAACCAGTATTCCCAAATAATCCTTGCTCCTGCTGCCAGCAGCTAGGGAGCAGGTTTGGGGAAGAAAAGCCCTGCAATACAGCGTGCCAGATTCATAGCAACTTCTGCAGCAGACCTTAAAGCAAAGGTCTCGTTCAGACTTCAGTCTCAACCGTGATGGAATTGCATGAGAAGACAATTGATGTCGTTGTAGATGGGCCTTAAAAGAAACAAGGGAAAAGAAAAAGACAGTGGAATGCTACAAGTTTATTAGAATCTTCATCAATCTGATACTAATGAAAGATTTACTGCAAGCAAGGAGGAAAAACTTCCCACCATTTTTTCCAGGCTGCTTCTAACAGGCTCCAGCACTGATTTCCAGTGTCGGGTGTGACAGAATGAAGAACTCAGTTATGACCGAGGTGCTTGGCTAGGCGAGAATCCTTGCGCAGCTTCT
Source organism: Nyctibius grandis (assembly GCF_013368605.1). NCBI lineage: Eukaryota > Metazoa > Chordata > Aves > Nyctibiiformes > Nyctibiidae > Nyctibius > Nyctibius grandis. The sequence goes on from NC_090669.1 coordinate 1,003,066, forward strand.
CCTTGGGAGCACGGGATTTCTGGGGTGCCGTCTGCTTCTCCCTAGATCGAGAAGGGGGATATCAGAGGAAAACTGCAGCGGGACATCGAGTATTTTACAGAATAGCTTCAGTGCTGAGTTCCTGGGGGGCTGAACTGTAGGCCTCCCCTGGGCACTGTACTGTACCCAATACCTGTTGAGCCCCAGCTCTAGACTGTGGACAAGGGATGTGGTTTCAGAGTGACGGGCGAGGAAGTCATCCTCCTTCCCTGCGATGAGCCGATTCTGGTTCTTCTGCGTGTCTTCCACTGCCTGTTGGGGGAGCAAGAAAGCAGGAGTCAGGGTAACAGAGAGGAGAGCGAGGAGGAAGAGCACACAAAAGCGTAACTCATAGTTCAGGGAGTTCAGATGAAGCAAACCACAAACCAGAGCTGGTTTATTTTCATGGGGGGCACTAAGTTTGAGATGAGGTCTCACAGAACAAGAAAACGAGAGGAATCAAAACATGTGGAACAGCGAGAGGCAGCAAAACTGAATGTGTTGCCTCACTATAGTCAAGAAGCACTGGAGAAACAAATCACCTCTGATTGAGAGAGGAACTAAATTTCACCCTGGAGCTATTTTTCCCTTTGATCTCACATGCTAACAACAAAAAACCCCACATACAGGCATGTTTATGGCTCTCAAAGTAATCAAAGGAGGTTTGTTTCTTGCCTGCTGTCGCAATGAGACATGTGTCACCCTCCTGCCAGTGCAGAAGAGACTCCGGTAACAACACATCCCGGAGCAGGGCTGGGAATACCTTTTCAAAGTGAGCCTGCATGATGTTAGCTTTACGAATGAGACTTTGCTTCAAATCCATCAGGCAGTCATCTTTGACACACAGGGCCTGCCCCTTGGTCATTTTCTCTCCGTGGCCAGTCTGAATGTGGAAAGGTGCCAAGTAATCCAGATCCCGTCCCTCTTGTTCCAGGAGCTCATCCTTCCTTGTGGTCTGGAGGGGAAAAGGACAGAAGGAGTCACGGTCCCATTTACCTGTTTCCCCAAACACCCTGTGATAAGGCAAAACAAAAGGCCAAAACTACTCCCCCGCCAGGGAGGAAATAATGTTTCTTTTTCCTCTGGTTTGATCAAAACTACTGCTTTGCATTAGCTTTGCATACCCACCCTTTCCCAATGCAGTTTTTATTCTGTAGTTTATTTTCTATCGTCCTTTCTAACATTTCTCCCAATTTCCTTGATTGTAGAGATGTCTCTCACACAGAACGTGTTATCCACCGCGGTGCAAGAAGGGCTCTACAAAATGTGTTTGTATTTTGAGTGCTACCAGCTTGTAGGCTGGCAAATAGCTGGTTCGTGGATCTTTGCCCCTATTTGTGTTTCACGCCAGAAGTCTGGCATGTAAAACCTAATATCACCTTTTATAACCTCTCTATTCAGGAAAGCTCAGTCTAAAAACCATTTACATGAAGTATCTTGGAGATCTTGAAAAATTGCAAGTAATTAGTCTTCAGTCTTTTTGTATTTGTCCAGAACATTCATGAGGTATTAATTCCTCAACAGAGATCCTGGAACAAAATTGGCTTTGCAAGTAATTATGAAAACCAAGAAAACAACTGATTCGTATCACACACAGAAGTGTGTATTTGCCTAACAAAATGAGTCCTGGCTAGAAAGATGCAGCTTGGAATCCATTATCATACTCCCCCCATAATCCCTATTATCAACGAATCCTTGTTAATTAATTTCTTTATTAACTAAACAAAATAAAAGAGTAACTTTCTCAGTGATGTGATTCTTTCCAGAAAGACAGAAGGTCACAGCGTGATCGTGTTACATTTTCACGGGAAGTCAATTGAAGCTGTGCTGACTTACACCTGCTAGGGATTTGGCCCAGTATATTTTAATGATACTAAAAGCTTTTCTGAGGTAATTCCTCAGACAGAAAAAGCTTACTCTGGATTTCTTTGTGCACATGTAATAAATACTGGGATTAATGAAGTCTACCTACCATGGCTTCGTATCTCTTTTTATTCCTCTCTGTATCATAAATTGAAACTGACAGTTCAACGTTGGTTTCTTCATTCTCCCGGGTCTTCAAAATATTTAACACCTTCCAAAAAATCAGAAGACACAGCCCTCAGCTTTCCCACAAAATGACAGGACATGGCTGACCTGCTAACAGAGCAGGTGCTGCATACAAGAGCTATAGCATAAGGTTAAATATAGAAGATCTATACAAATATGTTCATATCCTGTTGATAGATCAAGCCAATAGTGGTCTTATTTTTAGATCGCTGCTCTGTATGAAGTCTTTGAACACAATTATTGATAGTATCTGTTAAGAAAGCTCTTCTAGAATCATAGTCTTGCCACTGCTTTTGAAACTGCCCTGCTAGCTTTGGCTTATTTCTTTGTCTTAACAGGATATACAGCACAAGCAATGTGAATACATCAAGAGTGAGAAATTTGGCAAGGTAGTTCATGAGGTCACAGTGAACTACCTTCAAAATTCTGGAAAAAAAAAAAAAAGGACTTTTGCATTAATTATTCCTAGTATTCTGTGCTGATAGAGTTGAGCATTCCCTCTCCAGATCCTTCAGGGGTTCCTCTTCCTCACAAAAACATTAAAAAACCCCCAAAACCCAATAGCTTTGCCTCCATCTGCTAGAATGGTTGTATTTATCATGAAGTAATTACAAAGACTTCTAAGAACATGGATTTGTTACGCCGGTCACAGTGTGATTAGCAGTACAAGCAATGTATTTTATGAAGTATTTCTCTGCAGTTGCTCCCACAAAAAGTCACTTCAATATTTTGGATAGGACTTCCTGGCAATGCCTAGCAACTAGATACAACATTACAGACAATAGCCTTTCTTTTTGGTCTCAGTCCCAGGCAAAAGGCAGATATGTTTCCAGATGCCCCGATTCACACGCTGTCATTTGCTCTCTGAGACTGTCTTCCGCCCAGAGGATGAAGAGTAAGAGCAGGAGCTGGAAAGTGCATGACTCTTCGTAAATGTATTAAAGCTACGTCTTTACTGAACCATGGCTGGCTTGCAAGCTTGATAATTCAGCATGGAGACCACCTTTGTGACACTCGAGTTCTATTTTTATCATGGTTTATGCTGAGGATGCTTTGGCAACCAGTCAGCTGAAACCATTTCTATGCCTGACCAACTCTGACCACAGCGTGAACACCTCCCTGTTACCTCTGCTTTCGATTGCTGGACATGTTGCTTCAGCTTCTTCTCTTCCTCCATTAGCTCCTTCAACAATTTGTACTGGGGAAGCAGCTTCTCTTCTTTCTCAGGGGACCCCGCCTGGAAGCAGATAAGCTAGTGAAAGACAGCAGCGCTCTCTGGGTGCACAGGACCAGGTACTCTGCTAACAGAAATTGGCACAACTCGCTATAGTCAATAGAGTGACACTGATTTCCACCATCTAACCATGGTCAACAGTTCATCAGGCTTCATTTCGATTTTGAATCCATCAGTAATGTGAGGCAGATTGCACTTTACTGATGCTGCTCCTACTTGGTTGGAACTGGTTTTGCAGGGGCAGAGATGAAAGGATGGTGTTCCAGCAATTACCTTCTGTATATTCTCCCCAATGGGAAACAGAAACTTAAAAAAACCCTTGCATAATATTTAAAAATACTGTATTTGCAATCTCTCTTTGGTTTTCCTAAGTGTAATAGTGTAGCATCACTGCAGAATTCACTGGCAGACTTCTCCTGATTAGAGACTCACATCAATGATGTGAGCGGAGTGACACACACCCCCTCCCAGAATGAGAGAATTTGGCTTAGTGACAGCAGTCCATTTTTTCTGGAATACCTTCAATTTAAGGCTATCTATCTATCAGCAATGCATTAAGCCTCAGCATCTTCCTCTGCATACGCAGGGTAAACTCTGGGAGATTTAAGCTACGATGTGACCCAAGAAGTCCATGGCAGCATTGCAGCTGGAACCCAGGATGCTGCTTCTGCTTCTCTGCTGTAGTCTCTTCTTCAAGAGAGAACGGCAGAGGAAATTTCAGCTTCCCTGCCATGAATCCACAGCACTGAGCCTGACAGCTGCTGAATCAGCATCTTGCAAGATCCCAGTGGCTGTGTCTACACTGCCTGATGACCAAGTCTGGGAAGATGACCTCAGGCATGGCTAGAGCAAGCCCTTCACGCTGCACTACATCCTGCGTGCCCAGTCCCTTCCAGCACGGTAGTGCATTGCCAGGGGCGTTCGTGTTGTCAGCCTGGAGCTGCCTGTGAGGGAGGGGTGCAGATGGAGCAGAGGGGCAGCACAGAATATGTCATGCTTGTAGTTCTCCCACTGACATTTCACCTTCCCTTCGTGTCTTGTGATCTAGAAAAACAAAATATAAGTAGGTTTTCTCCATACCTTGTATGTGATGCACGTTTCTGGGGTCATGACGATTTTTCCTTTCCTATCCCTCCCCGCCGCTTTGAAGAAATGCTTCTTTGAGGCAGTAATGCATTTGTCCTTGAGGTGATATGTCAGATGGATCTCCTCCTCGGTGATCAGAAAGATACGTTCTGCTACATCTTCATCAGCAGGCTTTTCTAGGTTTCTGTGGAAACACTCCTTGATTTGCTAATGAGGGGTGAAAAGAAAGAGATTGAAGCAGGTTAGACAACACAGAAAAGTGGCAAGATTTGCAGAGAATCAGGTAAAAACTGGGCTTTCTGCCTGGACTACAGTGGCATCTCTTGGCCCATGGTCCTACTGTTCTTTCCTATGCCTGAGAAAAAAAGCACAAAGCTGCTTAAAGCAGTACAGAAGTCTCCTATTTGTGGAGCTGAGTGTGTTCTCCAAGGTCAAAGTTAGGTTGGGGTGCATCCCTGCCTGGGGGAACTGCAGGAAGCAACGTATTTTGGAGCACAACAAAGTTTCCCACATTCCCCAACACAGGGAAGGAAAATGGAGCATGTTGGGTGCTGGTCCAAAGGCAGGCCACTGCATGGCTCTGTCTTGGCAGGAGAAGCGTCTGAGCCATACTGCCAGATGTCAGATTTCCTCCCTCTTCTGTTCTGCAAATCAGACCTGACTAGAGGAAGAGGTAGGTTACCTGCTTGTAACAAATCAGAGTGATGGGACACTTCATCAGGAACCTAAAACGTTACTAGTTTGGGGTCAGAACATGCAATCATTTGACTTGCTTTGAGTCTTGTGAAAATTTCATTCCAAAAATCTCAGTCAAGCTTTTTTTTCTTTCCTCTGACACACATTTTCCAAGTCGTATTTTCCTAGCTTTGTTCTAGCTGCTCAATGCAGTTCGTGACAACTGGTCACACTGCAGCTCTCTGTCAGGAAACCAACCGTGAGCCACAGCAGCTGAACAAGGCTTGGATGTCTCATCTGGAGTTTTGCCTTGGCTGTGCCCACTGAAAATGAACCTAGAGCCCTAGGCAGTGTGTTTTGCATAGTATAAATATCACAGTGACAGACATTTTTCTGTCCCTGCCTTGGCCATACCACTACAAGCCGGGAGTCAATGTCAGTTTTGGTGCCAGCCAAGTGTACTTTCTTTCCTCTTTCGCCAAACTTCGTGTGCCGGAGATGCAGGAAGTCATCCCGCCCCACGAAGTACTCTGTCATCTCGTTAGCAGTTTCAACACGTTGCTGGAGGTCATCGACTCGCGCCTTATGGTAAAACTCCATGGTACGTTCAGTCTCTGGTTCCAGCGACGTATAGGTGTGAGCTAAGGACGTAAGAGAGATCGCACGTTTTCAGAGTTAGCAACCAGAATTCAGCGAGCGCAAGCGTGTCCAGAGGAAGTCTCGTTTTCTTCGCAGCCAATAAATCAAACGCATGTAAGAGTGTAAGAAGGGAATGTTATCACCTCACTGCTGTGTACCACTATGCCACGGCCTGAGGATGGCAGGACAGCTCTGCAGGGCCGCTGCCTTCCTTACACAGCAAAGCAGTAGGGAGTGGAGCCTGGACCCTGCTCCTCCCAAACAAGGAATGGGCGCAGGCTCTTGGGGTGAAATGCTGCTTCAGCAACAGATCTGATGCAGGACTTTCTCTCCCCCAGCTGCACAACACTGAGAGACCAAACATAATCCTAAGGAGAAAGTTTCTGCTTCTATCACCTCTACTGGCAAAAGTAAATTATATCACCCTATATATGTGATAGGTATATATTTTTTGTCTGTTATGCTGTGGGGGAGCACTGTCCAGGACAAGAAGTCAACAACCCAATTCTCTACTCTCCACTGGAGACCATCTTATTTATCTAGGCGATTCATCCCACAAGTCCGCCGCCCCCCCAACTTTGGGCTTTTGCCACTGCTAGAAGGGATTCACGTGAAGTCCCATCAGCTGCAGTGGCTGCCCAGATGAGCTGGAATACCTTTAAGATGGAAGAGGTGTCCTGGGCTGAAGTACTCTGTGGTCACCTGTGTTTGTTTGTTCACTTCTCTCATATCCAACATGTCTTTTCGGTTTTTGAACCACTCTGTCACCTCCACTACTTCAGCATCTGGCAGGAGATAAACCATTTCACAATCTTAGGTCACCCTGTTGGAGGTGGTTAAAGATTCATCTGATGAGCTCTCAGTGTCTGTGCAAGCCCCCTGTGCTCCTGATACAGCCACAGCAGACATCGTATGGTCACTGGAATTGGCCCTGTGCACAGGGGTGTTTAGTAGGTAAATCCTAATCTACGGTTTGAGTAGATAAATTACACCTTAAGAGGGTTTATTCCTCTCCATCAACAAGAACTAAAGTAATCAGCTCAGGGGGAGAAGGTGGCACGGCGGATGGCTAGGGTTAGGCAAGAGAAATTCCATCCCAAATACTTAATGATCATGTCAGGAGTGAAGGAAAATGAGACAGGGGCATTACACTATCCAAGAGGGCTGAGGACAGGACACTGTATGTCCTGTTAGCAATCTGGACCAGCTGTTGAAGAATAATGCTTTGGAGCACAGAAATATCCACAGTCCGTAGCTGCCCCTTTCTCTGGCTCCTGGGACACCAGTGGGAACAGTGATACTATTGGAGCAAATCAAACCAGCCTGAAGAGTGACAATCCAAGCAGCTGACCCACGCCACTGAACAGCCTCACCATTGGTGTGTGAAACAGATTCAAACTCTCTCAGGAAGCCCTTAGAAACGCTGGAAAGTTCTGGGGCTTGACAGACATCGAGCGTGATGAAGCGTTTGAAGATGTGGTAGATAAGTGCCTCACAAATGTGAAAGGAGGATGAGAAAGCACAAGAGAGACTCTGGCAGCAAGGGGACCGCCTCCCCCCTCCCACCAGCACAGCCCAGGCTGTGTTTGCTCAGCGCACCGAGGGTGTTCCCTCGTCCCTCTTACAGTCTGAGTCTGCGTAGACGGTGAGGCGTTTCACCAGCCCGTTTTCGTTCAGGTATGGTACCCATTTCTCCAGTTTTGCTTTCTTGTACAGGATCACCTTGCTCCCCTGGGAACCGTAGGTCTCAAAGTCTGCAGCGGGCAAGAGAGGTGTCAGAAAAAATCACTCCCTAGTACTCAGCCCCAGGAAAAAGAATTCAAGAGGGAGAAAAACATGGTCTAAGGGAAAACATACATTTATTGCTTGCGTTCAGCTACCAGTGAAGCTGTTCAGACCCTGCCTGTTGTGCTTTAACGTTATAAAAGTCTTTTCTCTCCCAAAGCAGATATTTGGTAATGCAGGGGCAGTCCCTCGTGCACAGAGGTAACAGAAAGTCCATCCCAGGCAAAATCATTCACACAGAAGGAAAACACAGCGTGTGTGTGTGTCTGGGGGGGTTCCCACCCAGGATGAGATAGTGCACTGAGGGCAGGCATTCAGGCCCATAGCTATTGCTGCCTTCATCTACTGCCCTTCGCTGCTGTACCTTTGTCCATCCTGAAGGGAGAACTCTCGAGTGAGATAAAAAAACCATCTCAAATCCACTAAAAGGTTAGCTGGGGGGCAAGCAAAAGGCAAAGGAAGAATACATACCTCTGGGAGAGATCTGAATTGGGGCTACCCACGATGGCGGCATGTCAAAACTCATGTCTTTCTCCTCCTTTTCCTGCTGAGACAGAGATTTGCATTTTTGGCAGCTTCTCTTACTGTGCCAGGAGGCATTTTGGTTGCAGAGAATGTGGTGCTGCGATCAGAGCTCAGCTTGTGAGAGGCTGCGCTGGTCCTGGGGAACACGGTGGCACAGCTAGGAGAGCTGTGTTGGTCACACCTCGCAGCACGCTGGAGTTTACGTGGAAGGAGAGCTTTGCTGCATCCCCACGCTCTAGCACACCCCTACTCAAGCCTAGTGACATGATCTCCTGGCTAACGCTCATGCTGACCAGGGGATGACTGTGACAATCGGCATTCAGACCAACGACCAGCTTGTTTGATGTGGATCATGGAGGGCGCTTTGCTCCCTGGTTATGGGCACAGGCTGAGGGGAGCAGATAACAGAAGGGGACGTGCCCTTATTGGCGTTCCTCTGTCCTGCCGTGCTGCTTTATCGTGCTGTGTTCTCCCAACAGGACAACGTACCATTTTTTGTTTCCAGTACACAGCATTTTTTGGTACACTAGAGTACAAACATTATTTCTACGTCTGGTTGGCAACTCCACCTAGCAGCCAGCAGAGCAGAGTGCTGACCAGCACAGAAAGAGCGTCCAGAAAAATTTCAGTTTGGATTTTATTTTTTAAAATTATTTCATCCCAAAGGCCAATGTACTGGAGGCCTACAGAGCTCCCTAGGACACCACAAGTACCACTTGGGGCCCTGCTTCAAAAAGCACCAGAACTATTCAAGATTGAGAAGGAATCTGAAGCGCCAACCAAAACGTAGCTAGAGCAATAGTGACCTGACCTGGCAGCAGGCAGGCAGACGTACGCCAGCCCACAAACACACCAGTTCCATACAGCATCCCCACTGCGTGAGAGCCATTTTCTGGGTCACTCACCATCTCATCTGTGTCGCTGTCAGATAACTCCTTGACCTCCTCAGCACCTGGGAGCAGCTGAAGAGCCTTCTCGCTCTCCGAAAGCATAACTTCCCAGCGGGTAGCGTCACCCAAGTCAAAGGTGAGATCCTAGGCCATACAGAAGAAACCTACTTAACTACAGGGCACTCTCAAAGGCCTGACACTAAACTGAATGCTGCTCCTGCACGTCTGCAGTGCTCTGGACCTGGCTGAGTGTCAGAGAGTTAAAGGACCCTACACAGACCCTGGATCTCAGTGAGGTGGGCTTGTCAGACCTGTGGCTGGCTGGTGGGACCCCAAAGACTCCCCTGGTGCCCGGAAGGCTGCAGACCCCTTTCCTCCTGGTGCCTCTGCCACAGATAAGAGGAAGTTGCTGGAAATGCTTCTGCCTCCTTCCTCCTTCCTCCATGGCCCCAAAGTCATTCGCACAGGCCTAAAGTTGCTCTCAGACCCTCACCCCACAGACTTCACATTCAGCTGGGGAAGTAGCTGAGGTGTGGGAAGAGCCTAATCAAGATCTTTCCTGCCTTGAGCCATGCCTGACAGGCTCAAAACATCCTCTGCCTTAAAAGCTGTTGTTCGGGAGAATGGGTGTCCAGCCAGCCTGAAAAGCTGATGTTTTAGCACTGTGGAAGTTTAATAGGTGTGATCTGTATTTGCTAGCTCAGGGTCTGGGATGTCCCTGGAGTAGTTCCAGAGTCTATGTAATCAAAGCAACATCACCAGAGCCAGCACAGGGAATGGTAAGTGGAAACTAGGATCTTCCTAGGAAGTGGACTTCCCCGAGACTCACGTTAGCCCAGCTGTCCCTCCCAGGCACAGGGGTGCTTAAGGGCTGGTTACCTTGCAGCCATTGCGGCAGTCCTGCATGTTCACCCAGTAGTTCCTGTGGTTCCAGACGCTCTCGATCCCAAGGAAGCGCTCATCTGTGGTGCTGTGGCTTTTTCCCGTGAAGGGGTTGATGAAGAAGCTCTCGGGAACCTCCCTCCTCCCAGGCAGAACCAAAACCCACGCATGCACTCGTAAGCCATGCAAAGGGTCACGCTCGCGCTTTTCCACCTCCTGTAGCACAGAGGACAGAGCAGTAATTTTGTTGCCACTTTAATCCAACCCAATGGCAATCTTATTCTCTCCTCTGCCCACTTCTAAAGACCTCCAGGCCCTTAACACTCTTCAGAAGAGTGAGGTAGTACATACCCTGGACATACTCCCGTGCCAGCACACACTGTTCCCAGAGGCCAAGTGCTCACGGCCGTGATCAGGGTTGTGTCATACTTCACGGCACAGGGTGGTGAGCTCCTCTCTTTGGTCAGCCATTACCTGTGTCTCAGCTCTCACTCCTGGAGTTTACAGTGAGGTGGACCTCACTAACTCACCGTGACCTTCTCCTCTTCTCTCTCCTTGTTCTTTTGAGCAGCTTCAGTTTCTGCCTTCTTCTTGGCCTCCTGCTGAAGCTCATACTTGCTCTGCGGGTCTAGTAGGGGCTTAACTCTATACTTGTTGGACTTCTTCCTCGTCCCCTCTTTTGGTACCTGCCTCTGCAAAAGCAGGGTATTGCTATGAAACCCCACATAGATCAAGAGAAGGGAGAAAATGTCTGGCTTACAGGTACCTCCCAGTTCCCAACCCTTGGCAGTTTGCAGTGTTGGACCTGGTGAGCCCGAATTCAGTGAAGCCAAAGAGGCCTCTTAAGGATCTGTGGAAAATCACTCAAAAGATCCCTTTGGTGAGGTCCCTGCTTGGTACAGATTGAAACCCAGTGTGGAGCTGAAGCTGTTCCCCCTAGCTCAACCCTGGAGCTCACTGGAAATGAACAGGCTGAGCACGCATGCTGGGCTCCTCCCTGCCTGCTCACAGCTGGTCTCACCTCCTGTGGCCTCCTGAGCAGCGGGCAGGGCTCCAGAGTCTCGTCCAGGGTGCATATCTCACGGGTGGCATAGCCGTGCACGCAGTAGGCATCATACCTGGCCCCGATCAGCATGGAGCACAGCAGCACGCTGAAGTCAAAGCAGTTCCCTCGCTGGTATTTCAGGATGGTGGTTGGGGAATAGAGTGAACTGGGCTTGAAAGAGAGAGATGCATGTTCTCAGTGAAGCTTGTGAAGCTGAAGCACACACCAGGCAGAGAACAGGAGAGAGAGAGGGCATTGCCCATATCCCTGGGCTCTGCACCCAGAGGGAATCTGTTATATAAAATTCCTATATAAGCCACAGACCCCAAAAGTCCCCTCCAAAGTGACGTGGGGAAATTCTGACCCCAAATCTGGTGACAAATTTAACCATAGGGAGGGATGGGCAGGACAAGCTCACCAAACTGCTGAAAACCTAAAGCTAACCACAACTCTGGAGTGGGGCTTACCCTCATCTCTAGCTGGTCTGTCTGCAGTGTTTCAAAGCAGAAGATACATAAGCTAAATTATAGTTCAAAGGAGGGAACATATTCCTTTCTGGTCCTCACCGGTGACCAGGCACAGGGATCACAGAATCACAGAATAATTTTGGTTGGGAAGGACCTTTAAGACCATCGAGTCCAACCGTTAACCCAGCACTGCCCAGCCCACCACTAACCCATGTCCCTCAGCACCACATCTACACGGCTTTTAAATCCCCCTGGGGATGGGGACTCCACCACTGCCCTGGGCAGCCTGTGCCAGTGCTTGACAACCCTTTGGGGGAAGAAATTGTCCCTGATCTCCAACCTAAACCTCCCCTGGCACAACTTGAGGCCGTTTCCTCTCATCCTGTCACTTGTTACCTGGGAGAAGAGACTGACCCCACCCCGCTACACCCTCCTTTCAGGCAGTTGTAGAGAGCGAGAAGGTCTCCCCTCAGCCTCCTTTTCTCCAGGCTAAACCCCCCCAAGTCCCTCAGCCGCTCCTCATCACACTTGTGCTCCAGACCCTTCACCAGCTCCGTTGCCCTTCTCTGGACTCGCTCCAGGACCTCAAGGTCTTCCTTGTCGTGAGGGGCCCAAAACTGCACCCAGGATTCGAGGTGCGGCCTCACCAGTGCCGAGTACAGGGGGACGATCCCTGCCCTAGTCCTGCTGGATCAATACACACATACTGCATACAGAGAAGTTCTACACAGGGAGTCTACTTCCAGATCTCAGACATCACCTTACGTGATCAAGGTAGTCTCCATCTGCTAAATGGAGATACATTCTCTGTGGTTGCGAAGTGCCAGAGTTCCTCTTGAGAGCCTGGTACTCTTGGGACACACCTGGCTACCATGGAGCTCGTGTAGACTGTTTGGGGTGCTCTACAGGGTATCAGCAGCCCCTGCTAGCAAAGAGCGTGCTCCCCTTGCCTTAGCTGATTCACACCAGCCAAGAACTTGCCCCAGTTTTGGCATCATCCCTTCTAACCAATCTAGAAATCTCCCTTCAGCCACCCCAAAATATCCCCAAAATTGGGATGGAAATGTCTAAAGCCCCTAAGAACGGGTCATTTAGGTCAAGCATCATCCCCTGGGCTTTATGTGCTCCTTTGTTCCAAGGCATCTTGGTCTTTGGAGGGGAAGCTTGTCAGCCATGGCAACCCACAGCAGACCAGCTGGTCATCTGGGGTGACAGAGAGCAGGGTCAGGCCCAATGTTGTAGAAATGGTGCTTACTTACTTGGCAGGTACAACACTGTACATGTACGGGGATTATGGGCCCAAACAGAGCACATAGGGCCTGGAAAAATCAGGGGGTTGCCTAAGTAATAAGGGGATGATGGAGGGGTCAAAAACCTTTGTAATCCCAGCCACAGGGCTTCCCACATTGTGTCCTGCTGAGAGGCCCTTCTGATACCTCCATTATGAGGCTGTTTCTGGTGGGACTGCAGCCCTGTTCTTACCGGTGTGATAGGGGACTTGAGGGGCTCCATGGTGAGGTAATCAGAGACGAAGCTGGCACAGCCATCCCAGTCATACAGCTCTGCATAAGGCAGCAGGGTTGACCTCACTGTTGTGCTCACAAACTTCTGTAGGGCAACAAGAGGACTTTGGTTAGACAGCAGATGCCTGCCAGAGTCTCCTGTCCTAAGCCATCCTCAGCCCACCCCTGGCTGCGGCAGCTCACATTCAGGACCTCCCTAGAGCATATCAACAGCATCAGTAACCCTCCGAGATGGAAACTGCATGGGGCTGAGAGGCTGTCTGCTTGTCTGGGGCCAAAACTTCAAGCTCATCTCAGACACATTGCAAATGTGAGCCAGTTCTTCTGTTAGTTTTCAAGCAAGACAAACAGCTACTGCCCTTTCCAGCTTTTACATCCTCCAGCATTTTTTGCCTTGTATGTTAACGATGCAATAAATGCTGGGGAAAGCTGGTCCAAAGTAGCAATTCCAGATGCCTGGAGGGAGCATCAGGTCCAGAACTAGACAACAGTTGTGCAGCTTGGGCCCAGTCCTAAATAAAACCAGACCACAAACTTCCACATTTACTTCCTTCCCTGTAACTTCTGCGAAATTCGCAATAAGACCTAACTCTGGATCCAGACTCCGTATCTGTGACTGAGCCTGAGCCTTATCTATTTCATGTGTTTCCCTTGCTTTCCTTTATGGTTTTGTGGTCTTCCCTAAGTGTCACGCTGCAGGGCTGCGAGCTGCCTGCAGCCTACATAGCACCGCCACCGTGCCCGTGGTACAACACGCTTGTGGATTTGGCCAGCCGGGGCGCTCCCGGGGTGCTGTGTGTCTGCTCAGGGTGCTGCGGGCACAGCAAGGGGGTTCCCGTTCCCTTTGGCCAGGAGGGAGGGCAGGAAGGGCTGCTGGCCTTCCCCGGCGTTCGGCGTTATGGAAGTCGAGTGCCCCCAGCCCCATGCCACCCCATACCTCCACGCCACACTCGTTGACCGGGTGGAGGAAGAGCGGCTTGCGGTCAGGACAGAGGTGAGTGTACTGCCGGAGGAAGTGGTCAGCCATGTGCAGCAGCTTCTTTTCCTTCAGGGAATTTGTCTTGTACGAGGACGGTAACTGGGACGTGTCAATGGAGCTCCAGTCAAAATCACTTCCAGGGCAGGAGGAGGCAGAGAGACACAGGTAATGAGCCGGGAGCAATTTGGGCAAGATGACCTGCTATCAAAACATGGCAAGGGCTCCCCATTTCCCAGGGAAAAAATGGGGATCACATCCAAGGACATGACTTTGACGTAGCCAAGCTTCTCTGGAGCGATGGCAAGCTGACATATACCCAGAGGCTCAGGGGATCTTTATATATTGTCATGATACAGCAGCAAATGAATGTACAATTAAGTGAATTATCTTGTCTTACTCACCCGTGCTCACTCTTGGACACACACACCAGGCACACAAAACTCACTCACTCCCCTCCCTGTGCAAGGGGAGCACATGTGCCACCCACCCCTGTGCAATCTCCTCGTGGACCCCAAAGGGACCGTCTCTGCTCATCCCAGTAACTGGCAGACAGATGTGACTTACGGTACATCGCTTGGGACGCAGGCTTGCGCCACAGACACCTCCTCTTCCACATCCTGGAGGTTATCACTGATCTCCAAAGCCTTCAGCTCTTCTTCTTCTCTTTGCTCCTCTGCCTCCTCCTCCTCCTCCAGGGCCTCCATTCTGCCTCCTCCTGGGCACTACAGAAAGGCACACACCAGGGTGAATTCAGGGGTGGGACCCAAATACCCAGCAACACAGAAACACTCGCTTTCTGGCCGCAGTGTCCAGGAGCATGGCTGAGGCAGCCAGAAGCGTGACAGTAAAGGGTGAGCACTGAATTTGTGTTTGGGCTGGGCTTGGTAAATAAGTAGCTGCATGTTCCTGGACAACCCTGAGCAGGGGAGGTGGCAGAAGTGGGGGAGCCTGGCCTGGCTGGGCACAGCACGTCCCCACGTTCAGTCCCAGCTCGTAGGGGTCCCTGCTTCCCATGTCAAAGCTGCATCCTCCCTCCTGCCTGGGCTCTGGGGATCCGCCGGGCACCTGCCGCTGGCCCACGCCAGAGCCGGCGGGCTGTTCCGAGCCTGGCCGGCCGCCCAGGGGCCTTGAAGGGAGGGGGCGCTTTGCAGCAGAGCCAGCAGCCTCCGAGGACAGCGGCCTGTTTGTATTTACACCGCAGGGCGGCTGGGGGCTGGTTGTTTCCCCCGCCCTGCGGTCAGGCTGACCCTGGGAGGAGCACAGAAGGAGGCACAGACCTTGCGCTGGGGGGAAAGCGGGCCGGGCGGTGGCCCAGGGCCCAGCACTGCTCTCCGTCCCCGCCGCCCTGCAATCCCACGGCTCCCAAGGACGGCCCGCCCGCCCCTGCCGCCTCAACCGCCGCGCTCGCTCACCGCGGGGCCCGCGCACCACGGCAACGGCAGCCGCGGCGGCGGCGCGGGCCGCGGCGGGCGACTGCGGCCTCCCCCGGGCCTCCTCCCGCCGCGCTCGCTCACCGCCGGGCCCGCGCACCATGGCAACGGCCGCCGCGGGGGCGGCGCGGGCCGCGGTGGGCGACTGCGGCCTCCCCCGGGCCTCCTCCCGGGGCCTACTCGGGGCCTCCCCCCGGCCCACCTTGCGGCCCTCCCCGGCCTCCCCACCGGGGCCTAACCCGAGTCTCCCCCCGGCCCACCCTGCGGCCCTCCCCGGCCTCCCCCTGGGGCCTACCCCGCTTCTCCCCCGGCCTCCCCCTGGGGCCTACCCCGCGGCCTACCCCGGCCTCCCCTCAACAGCCACCCCGGGCAGGCCCTAGGCCCGCCCTCCCCCTCATGCCCCCGGGGGCTCCTCCCGTGCCCATCCCGTGCTGCCCCAGCCCTCCCCGCCGGCCCGAGCGTGCCCCAGGCTGAGAGCTCCTGACACCCCGAAGAAAGCACGTTGGTGGTGGCAGCCCCCTGTGTCCGGGAGAATTTTGGGTGAAATGAGGGGGAAGCAGTCAAACCCCGCGTGCCAGGACAGCTTTGCCACCAGCCCCTTAGAAACCACAAGGCTCACGAGTTTCACTCTCTTGGGAAAAAAAAAAAACACAACAACAAAAAAACCCAAAAAGCTCCCCACACACATTCCTCAACCTTTTCCTTTGTTGCTTTCTAAGCCTGCAGGCTGCACTGCCTTTACATCCCTGAGCAAGTCTGTGCAAGCTTGTGTCCCGGATACTTGCTTTGTAAAATACATAATGGAAAGCAGAGATTCTCACCCAAGAGCTGGCAGCAGGGGATGGCAGGAGGCCTTTTTTTTTTCTTTTTTTTTTTTTTTAACTGGTAGTTCATTAGGCTGTAAACAGGGTCAGGTGCTAAACACTTTTGTTTTCTGTTTTTCGTTGTGGTTAGGAAAAAACCCTGGATGGATGGTTCACGTTTGCTGCTATGTTATGGTGACTGTAGCAATTAAAGCTCTAAGGATGCACAGTGTAGTCAATACATATCAAGAAGCATCACTTTGAGTGATTACTGCTATTTGCAGCTGGTTACTGTTTCCCAAAGCATGGTAAGACCAAGCCCTCATCCCTCCATCTCTCACCGATACTCCTCACCAGATCTTACGTGTCAGAAGTCATTAAAAAAACAGCCAAAGCAAATGTACGTTGTGGTTACGAAAGTGCGTGTTCAGTACACGCAGTTATCTGGCCTTCGCGTGTGCCGCTGTGGTATCTGCTGTTATTGTTGTGTCAAAAGCAGGTACCACAAAACCAGTTGGATGCACAAAACCCCAGATTTCCGGGGCTTTTGCAGATACTCCCCCGTCTGGGATCCCGTCAGGGCTGTGAATTGGGTCAGCGTTCACGAGCCGTCGGCTAATCAGAAAGGCCATCCGTGCCGGAGGATGGACTTTCACGGAGTCCTTTCCTCCCCGGCCGCTGCCGAAGGATGCTAAGCTGGCTCTTGTGCAATCGTGGAGGCAGCGTGTTTGCGTGGGGGAGAAGGATGAGCTGCTGGAAGGCGATATAAGGCACCGGGCAGGGAGCACGAGAGCGACCCGGGGCAGCGGTGGGTGGAGGAGCACAGAGTGGCTTGGTGATGGTAAGTGGGATGAGAACAAGGTGAGATCTTGATGCTGGTGGGACCTCTCAGGACTGCTGCAGCGAGCAGGGAGCAGAGCAGGGAATAAACCCTCCTCACCTGGAGGTCCAGCAGTCACAACTGCTCGGGGTGGGGTGAAGGGGGTACGTGATGTGCTGCCTGACCAGAGCGGGGCTTTTAGCATTGGCTTTGCCCCGCTCTCGGTGTCCCTGCAAGGCAGCGGGGTGGCAGAGCATCGCCCAGCCACCAGCACCGGCTGACTCGTCTCCACGTCTCTGATAAGGAGCCTCCAGTGTCCAGGGCTCATCCAGCACTGTGACATTGATTTCCCTAAATAAATCCATTATCTGTACCAATGGGAGAGATCGACTTCATCTGTGGCTTTGTGGCATTAATTTTAGTTGTGTTCAAGGCTTTGGGGTTTTTTTATCCCATTGTCTCCTGGTTATGGATATGGGTTACTGGAAAAGCGAGGATCCTTTTGCAAATCCTAACGCTTCAAAAGAGCTATAGTGGGAAGAGAGAAACTTTTCTTCTTCGGGGAGCCTGGACTGATGCCTCAGCTGGGCGGTTTTACTGAAATGTGGCTTTACCACTGTCAGCGCATCCCCGCAGGTCCGAGGGCTGGTTTCTCCCACCCCCTCTTTCTGGAATAGCTACCTACATTCAGGGCAGTATTTGACCCCTGTGTTAGCTTGGGGGGGGAAGGCGTTGCTGATCTGGCCCTTTTGGATGGGAAATGACTTTGCGCCATCGAACCTAGAGTTTTTGGAGGAAATACAGTATAGAAATTATCAGACCCATGCTTGAGTGTTGGCTCTTTCCGAATGACTGCAAGCATCTCCCGCGAGCGTGTTGAAAACCCAAGTTACCCAGAGCCTGCTTGTTTTTCCAGGAAAGGATCGTGAGATGTTTGCTGCTGGTCTCTGCCCTCTGCCTGGCTGGCTGCAAAGGCAACAAGAGTGAGTCTCCCTGTACACTGTCTCTGCTGGGTCACAGACAGGTAGTGTGGAAAGGAGAGGTCAGACCCTCACCTGATCCGTGTCCAGGTTCCTCCTTCCAGGCACCGCTGAATGGTGCTAAGGGGGCACAACAGAGCAGGGCTCAGAGGGGGCAGGAACGGGGGTGCAAGAGCCAACAAAATAGGCAGAGACCTCAGGCTCTCCATCCCACCTGTGTACGGTATATAACCCATGGAGATGGGCAGAGGTGCTGTGACATGCCACCACTCTCCTTGCTAGCTGGTGGCAGGCTCCATAGCTCTGATCCAGGTTATGGCCATGCTGAGGAGGTCTCCCAGGCTCTCAGTCACGTCCTCCCAGGCAAGTTGAGATGGCAGGTTCTTCCTCAGATGCCTGCTGTGGCTCTAAGTGAGGATCTCAGCCCTTGCAAGCTGGGCAAGGCTTTACGCCGTGGGGCAAGTTCACTCTCGCATCTCTCGTAGGGGAGATATTCTTGCTGCATTTCAGCTCACTCGCCTTTCCTTTGCTGCAGGTGAGCTGGTGAGCCCACACAGCCCGAGGCGAGGGGTTGCTCTCGGTCTCAAGAGGAGCCTGGACACCTGCCTGCCAAACCCATGCCAGCACCAGGGGCACTGCCAGGTGATGGAGGACAGACCAGTTTGCAGCTGCAGACCAGGCTTCACAGGGGCATTCTGCCAAGGTAGGGCTGGCGATGCTGGTGAGTCCTTCCCAGTCTGTCCACAGGCACCAGAGGGAAGGGTGATGAGCACAGAACACTGATGTTACCATTGCTCTCCATGGCAGGCTCCAGGAGCATGTCCCAGCTCCTGGTTCAGGTGCATTACCCACCACCTGACTACACATTGGTACAAGACCTAGTCACAGGCTGTTTTCTCCCTCCCCAAAAGTCTTAATTCCTGTAAGAAGGAAACCTTGGCTGTCAAGAAGCTGTGCCATGGTGTAGCCGTGTCAGGACAGCAGGGCATGCTGCGGAGCACAGCTGCCTCGCAGTCCTGGCACAACCACGTGCACTCCAGCATGGCTATAGTGAAGGCTCCTTCCAAGGAGTTTTTGACGCTGGTCAAAAACTTTCTTCATCTGAAAGAGAGGATCACTGTCCCTGTCTGGTGCCCTTGGCAGACCACAGTGATTCTGTAGACAGCCCTCAAAAGGGGCCAGACCCACGACATCTGCCTTTGATGTCTTGAGCTTAAGGACTGTGTCTGTTCAGAGTAGCGGTGGCCATGGACTTGTGGAGGTCTTAGGCAACCAGTACAAAATGACAGACCCACATTAACTTCTGCACCTTCCCAAAGGCTTGTCTTTTGCCCAGTGCCTCTGAAGAGCCCTACCAGCAGCCTCCAACAAGGCTGGGATGAGGGTCTGTTGAGCTCAGCAGGACTGTGCCATCCCATAGCTGACCTAGGGCTCCTTCAGGCTTCTTCCTTATTGCTATTGCAGATGGCTTTTTCCCCCAGATGTGGTACTGAAGTTGGCCTGCGAGGAAGAGCACATGAAGATGATGGTGAGGAAGGAGGTCTTTGAACTCTTGAAAATCCCCCGGGAGCTTGTCCACTTGAAGAACCAGGCATGCAAGGTCTCAGAAAGGGAAGAAGAAGGCGAGCTGTTTTTTGCAGCCACTCTCACAGGTGAAAACCACACTGCTTGTGGATCAATAATTCAGGTGAGGATCCAGCAGAGCCTCTCTGCATAGCTCTGAAGCCATGAGAAGAGCAGACATGCTGAGTGGGGACAGCAAGGGGAAGCCCCAGACGCTTTTCCTTTTATATCTGGGTGCTGTAAAGTTCTTGTTCCCCTCGGAAGGCTTCTCTGGGGGCTGTCAGAAAGCTCTTCTGCCTCCACCAACCCCTGCTGGCAGCACGTCTTGTCTCATTCAGCAGAGCATGGAAGTCTCAGTGTGCTCTTTACTAGCTGATAACAGCCCTTGGCTTCCTGGCAGCATCCTCTGCAGCCCTGGCTATAGCCCCTTGGTCCCTCATTTGATTCATGAGGGAGGGTGCAGAGGAACTGGTGCTCCAGCTCTGCATTGCACAGGAGGGCCCTCACCTGTGGTCGGTGTGCTGACTCCTGCCTACTCCAGTGATGGTTGCCAGTAGCCCCTGGACAGGGGGCTTGAGCAAAAACCCCGGCAGGTATCCAGGAGGCCTGGAGCAGCTGTAGCTGAGTTGCACCACCTGAACTGGAGCTTGGAGCTCTGTGTATGGACTTAGACATGGTCTGGAGACTTGGTTTTTGTGTCGTTGCAGCAAAATGGCTCCCACGTGTCGTACTCCAATGCCATTGAGTCCGAGCGGGAAGTACGCGGGGGGGTGATCTCTCGGAGTTTTCAGCTGGAGGTGCATTTCCTCTGCGTCTACGCCTACGAGCAGGTGGTGAAACTGCCCTTCGCTCTCACTGCTGTTGACAAGTGAGTGGTCCCTCTTCACCTTGCTGCTGAGCTTCTGTGAGCTTGCAGAAAAAGAGATGCCTTCGATGAGATGATCTGCGAAGGCCCTGGGGAGCCACTGGAGAGCTCTGAGAGCAATGCCACGTCAGGGTGCTTCCCTTTCTCTTATCAACGTAGTTTTTCAACACAAGGTTTGGGCCTGGGATGGAGCCAAAGAGGAGCACGCACAACCTACCCCTCTCCTGTCCTCACTGCTTGAAACCAGCTCACCAAAAAATAAAGGGTGGGAACTGGAAGGTGCCCCCACTAGGCCCCTCTGGAGGTGCAGGTTAGGACCCCCTGGGTTGCCTTTCTTGTAGCCCTCAGTGGCCAGCAGGTCAGTGGGAGCCCCTGGAGCTCCTTGCCTCAACCCGCACACGGCGCGGACGTACCAACTGGGAGGCAGCTCAGGGTCTGGCTCTCACAAGGCTCCACTCAGGAGCAGAGACACGTCCAGAGTCAGTGCACCTGCGCCAGTGCCCTGACTTGTGCTACGTCCTTCCTGCCTTCTCGTTCTGCTCATGAGCTCTCCTGCTCTCCTGTCAGGCTGGTGCAGTTCATGGTCAGAGAAGGACACTTCAACGTCAGCATGAGACTGTACAAGACCCCCTCTTACCTCCAGCCCTATCACCTGCCGATCGTGGCCATCCCTGTCACGGACACGCTCTATGTCCTGCTGAAGATAGAAGGACAGCACCAGCTCAAGTACTTCCTGCTGAGCGTTGAGGACTGCTGGGCCACGCCAAGCATGGATCCCTACCAGGACGTGCGGCACAAGCTCATTGAGAAGGGGTGAGTGGAGTGGTCCTAGCACGTCTGGTCTCCTTGTACCATGAGCACAGTCGTGTTTCTTTGCTGGGTGCTAGAAGGGAGCAATGAGCCATGACACCATCATTGCTCATAGGTGGAACCTATGGTGGACACCGTCATTGACTAGGTGGAACAGCCCCATAGATGAGCCCCCTAACTGATCTGAACTGGGCCCTCTCTCCTGACCCTGCTCTGCTGCCAATAGTGCTGCCTTCCCTCTAGCATCGCTCCTGGCCAGCTGGGGAGGCAAAGGGCAAGGAGGGGAGAGGGGGACCTTGCTGGGATGTGCAGAGAGGTCTCTGCTGAGAGCTTGCATTAGAGGTGGCTGCAGTCAAGCTAAGGCCAGTAACGTGGATATCTGGGAAGCAGGAGCCACAACCAGGCTCACTCCACCCCACAGAGCAAGACACGAGCCAGCTCCTCGTGCTGGTGGCAGCTCCTCCGTGAGCTCAGCACGAGGGTGCCAAGGAAAGGCATCCCCACCAGCACCGAGATAGAAATAGTCCTGTTCAGCAAAGCTTGGGGGCTGCACCTGGTCCCTCTGTGCTCTGCTGTCCCAGGCTGGGATCCTCCCCATCGTTTGCCACCTGCTGACTCAGCCATTGTGTCCCAGGTGTCCCCACGACGAGACGGTGACATACCTGAACGCCATTGGAGAGAGCACTACCGCCAAGTTCAGCTTCCAGATGTTTCGGTTTGTTGGTTACCCCGAGGTGTTCTTGCACTGCCGTGTCCGGCTCTGTCTCCCCGGCAGCCTGGAGCCCTGTGCCAAGGTGAGCTCTCCTGGCGATCTGCACCATGCCCTGGCCAGTCAGAGGGACCTCCCTTCCCTTGGCCTGCTGTTTGGAGAAGGGGCACTGCTCTGGTTTCAGGTGCCCCAGCACAATAAACATCTCCCAGCAGCAGGAGCTCACCCCAGCACCCTGAACTAAAGGTATGAGGGCTTGAACCCACCAGAGAGCTCCTTTCCCTCTTCCCTCTGGGTATTTGCAGGAGGAGAGGTTTAAGCTAGGACTTGGGGAAGAGCAGGCTAAGGTCCTTCAGGAACCAGCTCCTCTCATGCTCTGGGGTCTTGACTGCTCCCAGGCTGCAGCCCCAACTGTGCCTCTGCCAGGGGGAGACCTCCAGGACAGCTCTTGCCCCCCGGAGTGGGCTTCCCCGCTGCCCTCTGGTTCCATCACCCTTCCCTTGGCTTTGTTGACAGCAATGCCCCAGGCACTGGAGGAGCAAGCGGGCTCTGGCGGATGACTACAATAAGATTGTCTCCTACGGGCCCATCCATCTGCTGGCTGCTCCTTCCTTGGGAGCAGAGAGCCACCATTCCAAGAGTGACCAACAGGACCTGGGGGGTACGTATGTCCCTCTGGGGAGGGCAGGAGCAGCTCACAGACCCTTGCAACTTTCTAGGCCATGCCAGGTTATTCAAAAGGGCTGCTAAAATCACTGCCCTGCACAGAGGCGTGGAGTCTTCCAGGTGTCGTGGCCATGCATGGTGTGCTCCAGGAGCCAAACCAGCACAGAGAGGTTAGCTCTGAGTGAGCAGCTCCGTACCAGGCACAGGTCGGGATGAGCAGGAGAGCTGGGTGGGAAGGGACCAGGAGCCAGAAGGCTGTCAGTGCAGCACCCCATGCGAGGAAGGCTGGGTTTTCACGCTGGACCTCCACATCAATGAGCAAGGCAGGCTCCTTTGGAGCACCGAGGTCAATCCAGGGCATCCAAGGAGGTCCAGGACCAGGGCTGGGGGTAAGCCCACCTACAGCATAGCTCCAGCCAGGCATGAATGCCGAGCTAAATGGAGCCCCTGGGCAGTGGGTGTGGGTGGAGGCCCCAGGTGAGGCCAGTTGGGGTGACCAAGTCCTGTTAGTGCTCTCAGGGCCCCGAAGCACCCCCAGCTCCGGTGGCTCTTACCCTTCACCGGAGGTGACCTCCCCTGAGTCTGGCCCCAGCCAGGAGATGCCATGCCAGGGCTCAGCACCGGCTCAGGGGACCCAGATGTGTAACCAACCTTTCTTCTCTTCAGCAGGACACAACCCATGGCTCCCGGGGGCCCTTATCCTGCTGTGTGTGCTCAGCCTGCTCACCGCGGCTGCGGCGGCCGTCGGCGCGAGGCGGCGAGCGGTGTAGGAACCGGCTGTTTCCAAATAAACGTGGCAGTAGCAGAGAAGCTCTTGCCTGTGTCTTTACAGGGTTTTTTTTGGGAAGAAGGCGATGGTTAGTGCTTGAAGGATGAGTCACATCAGAGTGTTTCTGTTCCCTGTAGCATCCCTAGGACCTTCTCGTCCCCTCCTGGCCTACACTCTGTAGACTCAAAACATGGAGGCAGGAAAGTTGGGGTGCAGGAGCAGCTCTGGCAGGGGAGGGCTTGCTGCTGGGCTCTGCAGGATCCAGCAGCAGTGAGTCCTGCCTCTGGGCTTGGCCTAGAGATGGTGGAGAGGAGAGGGAGCAACTAGGTTTTTGCCCAAAGGCTTCCTTACCCTGGGCTGGTGGTTGGTTTTGGCAGGGTAGACCCTGCTGCGAGATCATTTCTAAAATGATCTCATCTGTAGAGAATGAATTTCCCGAAACCTGGAGTGCAGGAGAGGGGTGGGAGGTTCCTTCCTCCTGCTTTCCTCCTCCCCCAGAGAGTCGCCCAGGTGAGTGGGGAGATGGAAGTACCCACACTAGATACTTGCCCACCAAAGCTGGACGTTGCGTGGTTCTGTGTGACGCAGATGGGGTATGAGCAGAGACAGGGCTGCTCTGGGCGTGCGTGAGCATGTGTACACACACGTGCCCATAGATTTCTTCTGAATGACGACAAATTGCCAGCAAGACTTTTGCCCATAAATACATCCCTAATGTAAAGCAAATAACAAACAATATTCATAGAATCATTTTGGTTGGGAAGGACCTTTAAGACCATCGAGTCCAATCGTTAACGCAGCCCTGCCAAGGCCACCACTAACCCATGTCCCTCAGCACCACATCTACACGGCTTTTAAATCCCCCCAGGGATGGGGACTCCACCACTGCCCTGGGCAGCCTGTCCCAGTGCCTGATAACCCTTTCCATGAAGAAATTGTCCCCGATCTCCAACCTAAACCTCCCCTGGCACAACTTGAGGCAGTTTCCTCTCGTTCTGTCACTTGTTACCTGGGAGAAGAGACCGACCCCCCCTCGCTACACCCTCCTTTCAGGCAGTTGTAGAGAGTGAGAAGGTCTCCCCTCAGCCTCCTTTTCTCCAGGCTAAACCCCCCCAGGTCCCTCAGCCGCTCCCCATCACACTTGTGCTCCAGACCCTTCACCACCTTCGTTGCCCTTCTCTGGACTCGCTCCAGCACCTCAAGGTCTTTCTTGTCGTGAGGGGCCTAAAACTGCACCCAGGATTCGAGGTGCGGCCTCACCAGTGCCGAGTACAGGGGGACAATCCCTGCCCTGGTCCTGCTGGCCACACTGGTGCTGGTACAACATCATAAGTATCAAAGACTAAATCCGTAGTGCTCAGACAGCCGGCGAAGATTTAATACTAACACACAGACAAGGAGAAGACGAGGGTTTTCCCTGCGAGGCGGCTGCGTGCGTAAGTCTGGCTGAAGCACGGTGTCCTCGCAGAAATCATTGCTGGCCCCAGCGTATATTTTGCAGGAGGGATGTACTGCAGGTCCCACTGAAGGGTAAACTGAGGCACGGTAAACTGAGCCCTTGTCATCCATGGGGAAGCTGCATCTGCTGGGATTGAAGCTTGCTCTCAGCGAGTGCACGTGCAGGCAGGGAGGGAGGTCCAACCAGCAGCTAGTCCTGGGAGGCCGTGGTGGTTTTATCGTGTCTGATGATGTGGGAGAGGGAGCCAGTGGTCTCCTTCGTCTTTGGGTAGTAGAGGACGACCAGCCAGATGAATATGAAGATTCCTGCAGGGAAAGGAAGGCAGACACTCAGCAGCAGCAGGAGATGGTGGGAAGCATCCTGCCAGGATGCTGCTGGTGCTTCCCTGCCACTTCCAGGGGGTTCCCCCAGCTCACTCCTGCTCCCACAGGAGGGTCTCCCCATGCTTCAGGTGAGCAATTTGGCTGGGACGTGGGTGGATCATGTCCCTGTTCTTCTGCTAAGGAATGGCTTCCCTAGAGGAAAACCACCCTTGGTGGAGCGGACACGGTTGGGAGCCATGACCAGCTCCACACTGGTGACTGGGACCTGCTGCTTGACATGCCCTGCCAAAGGGGAGGGCATGACAGTGCTGGGAAGGCGCTGGTACCTTGGGACCCCTGGTCAACCCACCGCCAGGGTGGCTCCTGCCTCCTCCATCTTCCCCACCCGAGCCCTGGGATCCCAGCTCAGAGCCAGCCCTGACCTTGGAGGGAGTTGAGGATGGTGAAGAGGTAGAGCACGGGCGCAGAGGAGGTGCCATGGGTGAGGAACGCCAGCGCCCAGGTGGCTCCCAGCAGGCAGAAGAGCCCCATCGCCATGAAGACCACCTTCCAGGCCTTGCGGTCCCCCTGCACTGTGCCCGTTCCCTGCAGGCAGCAGCTCTTCTGGGTCACGACCCCGAAGACAGCCATGTTGAAGAGGAAGATGAGGCCGAAGTAGGCACAGTTGGTGATGTAGTGGACCAAGAGATATTTGGAAGTGATCCAGCACCTGAAAAGAGACAATCACAATGCCTCCAGCGGCTCTGCTAGCCCCGGCAGCACCCATGGGAGCCTCCCCAGGCGGATGTGTTTTGGGACGCAAGGACACCCTTGTGTTGGTGGGGTTTTCCAAGGCCAAGGTGAAGCAGGAGGGACAGTGGTGCAGATCCACTGCCCTTGGGTTGCTCAGCTGGGAGGAAGCCGGGGAAAGCTCCAGGTGGACCTTGGATGTCCCTCCATGACCTGGAGGCCTGTGGGCATGACCAAGGAGGCTCGGCACAAGGGGTGGTGGTGGTTACCACAGCTGTAGAAAGCTGTGTTGTAATTGTAATTAGGGAAGCGGAAGCACGGCGTAAAGCTGAGCAGGGTGGGCACAACCCCCCGCCGCCGCGCTCCCGGCAGGACCGGGTTACCGCTCCCCATGCCAAAGGGCCACCTAAGCCCTGTGGGCAGTGGTGCACTCACAGGTGGGCTATGACCTGGTGGTCCGTGGTCTGGATGCTGTATGATCCATAGCTGCCAATCACTCCTGCCACCCCCACCACGAGAGCGGGGAAGCCTGGAAGAACAAGGGAGACACGTGGAGGAGGCCAGAAAGGCAAGCGGTGGGCGAGGTGGTCAGCTTGGACATGCTGACCTCTGGGAAGATGGGGCTTAGGGACCCACTGAGGTTGCACAAGTGCCAGGGGGAACAACAGTTGCTGTTGAGACATGATGTGAAGAGGGAAGGGCAGCGCTGGGTGGCAGGGCTCAGGGTGTCCCCCAACCTCTCTGTGGGTTCATCTGCTCCGGTGCCCCCCCCAAGGTGCCCGTGGAGGGCTGGCAATGGGTGGAGAAAGACCCCAGAGGACATCACCTACTTGATGAGCAGGAGGCTGGTCCCCAGCAGGATGGAAAGTGCCTACAGGTGCTGCCCTAAATTTGGTGCACCAAGCCCATGTAAGACACTTCCCAGCCCTGACCATGGCATTTGGAAGAGCTGTGGGCAGGATGAGGGCTTGCTCGCTCTCTGCCCATCACTGCATCACCCTGTTCCCCCTCTGGTCGTAACCCACTGCTCCCCTCTCCCCCCAGCTCTCGCCCAGGCTGATTGTGCTCACCCCAGCCAACCAGGCACAGCTTCACCAGGTAGTGGTGGATGTAGGTGCCGAGGACCTTGACGAAGAGGAGGTAGAGGTGACAGCCCTCCAGCGCCATCCAGGTGAAACAGCAGAGCAGGCAGTAGTGGGTGAGCCCCCCCAGGAACTTGCAGGTCCCCAGCTGGGTCCCACCAGAGAGCCTGCTGTTGAGCAGGAAGGCCAGGTTGAGGAGGAGCAGGCTGCCCACGAGGTTCATGTGCAGCCCTAGGTTGACACGAAGGGTCTCCTCAGACCTGAGCCTGCACCTGAGCATCCCCAGAGGGAGCAGAAAAGGGGGGGGGGGGTGTCACAGCTGAGCAGGGCCCCATGCAATATCACAGCAGGTTCATGCAGAGGCACTGGAATTGACCCGCGTCTCCCCCAGCCTGAGGAGCTGCTGGCACATCCTACCTTAGGAAGATGCAGAAGGCGATGGTGAAGATGGAGAAAGCCATGGCTACTCCGCAGCCAGCGGTGGCAACAGCCATCAAGGCTTGTGCTGTGGACCCGTCCAGAGCTGGGTGCTGCCAAACACACGCATGTTGAATTAGACAGGCCCTGGACCAACCTAGAAAACCCCACTGTGGCTACCAGAGCCACGGGGCTGATGATAACCCCGGTGGGCTGCTGCAGCGACCCCACACAAGCCCCTGGTCTGTCCCCACAGAAGGTCTTCAGGGGGAGCGGGGCAGTGGTGGCTCAGAGGAGATGCTCCCTGGGGTGGGGTGAGGGATGAGTGAAGGCTACAATGGACCACCATGAGCACCCTCCTGGGAGCCTCCACCTGGAGATGGGACCTCAAGCTGCTCCAGAGCCTGCACTAGGCTGGGGGCTGTTTCCACCCCGTACCCACTCTGCTGAGCTGCTGCCACCATCCTGAGCTGGGGCTGGGCTTGGTTTTGGGAGCTGGGCTTGCCTGGGAGCAGCTACAACTGTCCCTGTGCAGCTACTGGTGACACCCGAGGGGCCACCGAGGCGGCAGGGTACGAGCAGGAGCTGCGGGGAGTGGGGTCGTCACCAGGAGGAGGGTGAAGAAGGTGAGATGGTCACAGGAGCAGACGGTCCCCTTGTCCCCGGGCTGCGTGACACATCCGCTGCTGCTCCAGCCTCCTGCCTGCCCTGCGACGGGCACGGGGCGACGGCCGTGAGCGCCGGGCAAAGCACCCGCGCCCGGCCCCGCGCCCGGCCCCACCGAGAACCAGAATACCTCTGCTGGGATCCCAGAAGACACATTGTGGGGTGACACCCTGCAAGGGGAGAGAGCGGCGTCAGCCGGCGCCACGGTGAGGGGCACCGGAGGAGAGACAGAGGGAGGGCACGGCTGGCTTACTCGTGGCAGCTGCTCGTGGGCGAAGGTGAGCTGCACCGGGTCCCGCAGCCCGGAGATGCTGGTCTCCCCCACCGTGATGCCCACCACGGTGTCATCCAGGACCTGCCCTGTCTGGTTGACCTCCTGCGTGGGGACAACCCTGCCTGAGCCGAGCTGGCAGGCAGCGAGTGCCGGCGGACGGAGGGATGCCAGCCGTGCCACCTCGTACCTCGAACATGCCAAGCTGCTGGATGTTGAGGACCGTCACCACCACGCGTGCTGTCCGGCTGCTCAGGGCCTGGAATATCTCCCTGGGGAGCTGGATTTTGCCTGCCTTCCCCGTCTCCATCACGTTCGGCACCCTGGGGCCCTGCGGCAGAGAACAGCGGTCGGGGGTTGCTTGCTGGCAGTGTCACCCCTCTGTGTGGCACCCACCAACCTTGCTCCAGGCACAAATTCAGCCCTGCCTGGGTGGGTTTTGCTCAGCAACATCATCAGGAGCCCCAAGGGCAGAAGGGGAGAACCTCATTCCCCGCACTGAAGGGGCAGAGCTCCCAGGAGAGCCCCAACCCACAATCACCCCATGGGACGTGATCCCCTGGAACATCCAGAGAGTGGGAGAGCCTGGGGGTGGGCAGGAGGCACAAGGCCCACAGAATCACAGAATCACAGAATCAGTCAGGTTGGAAGAGCCCTCTGGGATCATCGAGTCCAACCATTGCCCTGACACCACCATGGCAACTAGACCAGGGCACTAAGTGCCATGTCCAGTCTTTTCTTAAACCCCTCCAGAGATGGTGACTCCACCACCTCCCTGGGCAGCCCCTTCCAATGGCTAATGACCCTTGCTGAGAAGAAATGCTTCCTAATGTCCAACCTGAACCTCCCCTGGCAAAGCCCCACACGTTCCTCCTCCTCCCCTCACCATGACCACCTGCCTGCTGTTTGGACGGCTCCTCAGGGGAGCTCTTCCCTCCCAAGCACCATTTCTCGTGACTCCTTGCCAAAGGACGCTAAAGCTGACGTGGGTCCATGACGCAATCGTGGAGCAGGGTGGAAGAAGAGCACGCCATGGCCCGCCGAGCCCGGGGCAGGGGCTGAGGGATGCTTGGAAGGCACAGGGCCTTCTGAGTGAAGGAGAGGAGCTCATCTCACCTCCGTGGGGGAAAAGGTGATGAGGACATCGTCGGTGATGGCCCCGCTGACGTTCAGGAGCAGCACCTTCAGCCCGGCCAGCCCGTCGCGCAGCGCCGGCCCCGCCGCCTGCAGCAGCCTGTGGGGCAGGAGGGCTGTGGGACCAGGGGCCCGCGGGGGGCTGAGCCCCCAGACCCCGCCATGGCCACCCCTGCCCACTACCTGAGCCAGCGCTCCCGCAGGCAGGCGCAAGCAGGGCTGCCCGAGCGCCCCAGCTCCGGGCAACGCCGGGGCAAGTCGGGGCCGGGGGTGCCATCGCCTCGCTCCTCCGACTCCACCACCATGTCGCAGCACCAGTGGTGCCTGTCACCCCGCCTCAGGGCTGGGGAGGAGGGCAGCGGGGTGACCGCTGGGTGCCATGGCACCGGGGCGAGGGCAGGGATGGGGGGGACCACTCACCGGCACAGCTCTCCTCTCCCCCAGCAGCATCTGGAAGAAGAGCATGTGGGGAAATGGGGGGAAAGCCCCCCCACATGTGGGGTCAGCCCTCCTCCTGCCCACGGGGGAAGGGGGACGCGGGAGGATCTGGCAGCTGCCGGGTTCGAAGGGAGCAGCCCCACAGTTACCCGGGCTTCGAAAAGCAAGCGGGCAGCCATCAGGGCTGGAAGGCAAAGCCACCGTGCCTGCGGTGACATGTCACCGTGTCCAGCCCCTCCCCCGGGTGGCTCGTGGAAGGGACCCTGGGCTGCTGGTCTGGGGTTTTAAAACAGCCCCCAGCAGCAAACCCTCAGCTCCATTCACCTCTGCCAGCTCTTGGCACATCCCAGGGGGGACAATCCCTTCTGGCCCCACCACATTTTGGGTCAACTCTTTCCCATGGTGAAATCTCCCTCTCCAAGCCCACGCACCCCCCCCCACCCCACCGGGGGTGCCCATGTCCCCCTCACCCACCACTCACCAGGCAGCAGCAGGAGCAGCAGGATGGTGCCCAGGAGCAGGTTCATGCTGCTTTGTGGGGTCTCCTGGCCGTCCCACAGCACTCCGCTCCCCTCGTCCCAGCGGCTCTGCTCCTCCCCAGGCTCCCCCAGGGCTCGTGGCAGCTCCTGAGGCAACGTCCGTGTCCTCATTTCCCTTCTGCAAACCCCTCACGCCTTCCTGTGCGTTGGCAAGTGACCTGCCCCAGCTCGCAGCAACGGCGGTAACCGTCACAGCCACGTCGTTTCACCCTTGGCCACTTCCCCCGGGCCCACTTGGGGCTTTTTTCTTTCCCCCTCTTCCCCCCATCCTGCCAAATCCTTGGTCCACGTCCCCCACCAGCCCAGCGACGTGTTGGAGCATCCCTCTCCCAAACAGGCCGTGCAAGGGCAACGAAGGTGATGAAGGGTCTGGAGCACAAGTGTGATGAGGAGCGGCTGAGGGACCTGGGGGGGTTTAGCCTGGAGAAAAGGAGGCTGAGGGGAGACCTTCTCGCTCTCTACAACTGCCTGGAAGGAGGGTGTAGCGAGGTGGGGTCGGTCTCTTCTCCCAGGTAACAAGTGACAGGACGAGAGGAAACGGCCTCAAGTTGCACCAGGGGAGGTTTAGTTTGGAGATCAGGGACAATTTCTTCATGGAAAGGGTTGTCAAGCACTGGCACAGGCTGCCCAGGGCAGTGGTGGAGTCCCCATCCCTGAGGGGATTTAAAAGCCATGTAGATGTGGTGCTGAGGGCCATGGGTTAGTGGTGGCCTTGGCAGTGCTGGGTTAACGGTTGGGCTTGATGGTCTTAAAGGTCCTTCCCAACCCAAACGGTTCTGTGATTCTGTGCTTCTATAACCCCTACAGCACCGGGCTGCTGGGAGAGCTGGTACCGGTCCCAGCTCAGCAGGATCCTACGGGGTGAAATACTGGGTCCTGCCCCGGGGATGGGACAACCCCGGCTGAGGGATGGATCCCACCAACGCGCCCAGCAGAGAGACCCCAGCGAGCCGCGCTCCGAGCAGGAACAGCTTTAATCGGCACGAGTCTTCTACACCATCCAAAATATACATTCAACAAAAATAACAAAAATAGATTATTTCAGCTGCTAGAAGGTGTCGCGGGGGCACAGTTATCCTGTCTGCGCTGGGGAAGGACCCTCTCGGTGACCACCAGCAAGGGCTGAAGATGGGACCTCTCCCACCCATCATCCCTGGCCTCGGGGCACAGGAGGGGACGCCCAGAGGCACTGGGGACACTGTCCCTGCCCTGTCTGCTTTCTGCAGCCCGCGCTGCCCGGGCGAGCATCCCTCCCTCCTGCCCCAAGGATGCCAAGCCGAGGGACGCGCCACTGCCCAGCGGTGGGATGGGAAAATTGGGGAGGGGGCCAGCAGAGGCGAGGGGCGACCAGCCCCGCTGCGGGTCCCTGGGCTCCTAGTAGCCCTACGAGGCGGGTGCAGTAGCAAAGCGGACGTCGGTCCTTCCCGTGGCTGCCCCCTGCACGGGGAGCCCCAGCACGGCACGGCGTGGCCAGCACAGGGCTCAGCCGAGGTGGCTCTGGCTGCTGTTGGGCTGCAGTTTGACGCTGTCGGAGCTGCTCTGCGAGTCAGGGGACTTTCTCGCCTGCAGCACCATGGTCCAGTACCAGAGGAAGATGAGGAAACCTGGGAGAGGAGGGAGGAAAGGTGGGTGAACCCTCTCGAGGGACCAACAGCAGCCGAGAGCGAGCCAGCCAGCCTGCCAGGGACAGCTCCTCTCGCACCCTGTCACCACCCCACCGATACCCGGTGAAGGCCTCAGTGCCCTTCAGAGGAGCTTGACGTTCCATGCTCACCTTGGAGGGAGTTGATGATGGTGAAGATGTAGAGGGAGACGAGGCGGAAGACGCCGGAGGTGAAGGAGAAGAAGACCAGTGCCCAGGGGATGCCCAGCAGGATGCTCAGACCAAAGAGGGCGAGGACGTGCTTGAGCTTGTGGCCTTTCTTGTTCTGCCGGAGGATCTCCCGGACCATGGCCCCCAGCATGACCGAGTTAAAGAGGAACACCAGGCTGAAGAAACCCAGGTTCACAACATTATGGATCAGAGGGCTCGTGATCCAGCATCTGGAGGGAGGAGAATGGGCAGAGGGTTATGCTGCGTCATCCCGTGGGGACATGAGTTGGAGGGGTTGGGGGAAGCACGAAGGTGTGGTGCAAACCCAGTGCCCAGCTTAGTTAAACAGGGACAGGGCATCCCCCCACCACCACCCTGCCCAAAGGCCCAGAAAAGCCCCAGGTGGGCTAAGGAAAGCCTGTAGGACACAGTGAAGGTTCAGCCAATTGACTTTATCTAAGACCAGGGACCAGGCAACCCATTTCCCAGGACTTACATGGTGGCGTTGGTGGATTTGCCACCAACGGATTCATAGATAGGAACAGAGAAGGGGCCGTAGTTCGTCCAGCTAGCCAGGAAGATCAGCGTCACGCAGAAGAAGGGGAGTCCTGGGTGGCAAGAACAGAGTGAAGCGGCTGCCCTAGTCCCCGGCCCTCGGACCTCCTGGAAGGATTCGTTGCCCCTTTCTCCCCGCATGGAGTACAAACCAACGTCCTCCCTCCCAAGGGGGAACCGAGGATGGAGCATGCAACAAGGACACCTGGTGCAAGCCCCAGCCCAGGAGGGACCTGTGCTGCACTGACCCCAGCCAGGGGTCTCCCACAGCCGTGGAATTTTAGGCTGCAAAAGATCATGAGATCTTCCTGCCACGGCCTCCTGCCCAAAGCATGGCAGACATGCGTGGGTGCTGCCTGCATCAAGCCCGTCTCTCTGGGCTGTCCTGGATGGTTCTTTCAGAAAGAGAGCAACCCATAACTACTTAAAGACCCCAAGCAGTGGCTCTCACATGCCTCCCTTGCTGGGCAATCCCCAGGGTGACCCACCCAGCTTCTGCAATCAGCCACCAAGCCTCCTAATAGAGAGACCCCTCTTCTCTTAGACATCTGCTTCCCCACAGCTACATCTCCATCCCCATCCAGGCACTGTATATGGTGGGAAAGACCTACCCAGGTGCCCCTCCACCTCGTTGCTTGTGCCCTCAGGGCACCTCTGCCTCCCCCATGCTCACCCCAGCCCACCAGGCAGAGCTTGAGGAGGAAGTGGTCATGGTAGGCATTGAAGACTTCAATCACGAGACGGTAGAGGTTGTAGCCCTCGATGCCCATCCAGGTGAGGCAGCTCAGGAGGGAGAAGTGCAGGAACAGCCCCCCGGCTCTGCAGACCGCCTCGCTGCTGCTGGAAGCCAAGTGCTCCGAGATGAGGAAGGTGACGTCCAGGAGGAAGATGGCGCCCAGCAGGTTCATGTGGATGTGCATGCTTGTGATCTGGTCTCGCTGCTTGCTTCTGGAGAAGCAAGGGGGAGAAGACCTCACCACCATGCCTATCTGCCATCCTCTGTGTCCTGCAACACCCCACAGCTCCGGCAACTCACCCCAGCCAGAAGAGCCAGGAGACCCTCTGGTGGTGCCAGGGGCTGAGACCCTCACCCCACAGGTGGGACCACCCGTTTCACATGCAAATTCAGGTCCCTGCAGCTGCCTCTGCATTTCAGGTCTAGGCCATGGGAGTTAGGGAGAGATGTCATTTCAGCTCTGAATCATCCAGTGACATGACTCAGGAGAAGACTCTGATGTTCCCCACCAGGCCCTTGAAAAGGTCTTTGCAGGCTTCTGCTTGCTGGACCCATGACACCCAAGCTGATTTTCCAAATATCTTTGAAAACAGACGAAGATTTCGAGCACCCTGTGGGAGACCTGACCAAGGGGGTGGTTTCTGGAGAGGAGAACTCTGCTTTCTTCAAGCATGGCTCCTTCACCGTATAGAATCATGGAATAGAATCATAGAAGGGTTTGGGTTGGAAGGGACCTTAAAGCCCATCTAATTCCAATCCCCTGCCACAGGCAGGGACACCTTCCACTAGACCAGGTTGCTCCAAGCCCCATCCAACCTGGCCTTGATCGTGCTTCTAGCCAGCCCACCAACTGCGTTTGGAAAGCTTGCACCCACCCAGGTGTAGTGGCAATGGACAGGACACAGACAAGGAGCACGGGGTCACCTGTCAGACCGTACCTGAAGTAGAGGAAGAAGATGGTGCAAATGGATGCCAAAGCTGAGATCAGGCAACCGATGTAGGTTATGAAACTCAGGTAATCCCTGTGTATGTAGGTGATCTCCGGGGAGGACACCTGTGGAGAAGGAGGAAGAAGACATGGTGAGGAAGAACAGCCGCTGGGAACGATGTAGAGAGCTGCGGGAAGGTGCTACCCACCATCAGCACAGCGAAGTAGGTGAGGTGGTTGCATCTGCAGTCCGTCTGGCTGCCCCCTGTCGCTGTTGTACAACCGTAGCTGTCCCAGCTCCCAGAGCTGCCTGCGCAAGAGAAAGGGAGAGCGTCTGGTGAGCAGCAGGAACATCTGCTTCGGGTCTGTGGATCTTCAGGGCAAGGTGTCCATGGCAGGGGGGGAGGACAAAAGTAGGGGTCCCAGTTTGTCCCATGCCAAGCACACACACTCAGATAGCACCCTCAGCACCAGGACCCCGCCCTGGGGAAGGAGAAAGCTCTTAGGTCAGCTATGGAGGAGAAAACCTGAAATCAACCCCGTGGGAATGGTTGATGGAGCTGGAGCGAGGAAGGGAGGTGCAGAGCGACTGTTACCCCTACCAGCAGGTCCATGGTACCCTGCAAAGGAGCAAAGGCAGCTCCCAGCTTCCCACCCAAGCGCAGGAGCACTCACCGGTGGTGTCCTCCTGCCAGAAGACGCACAGCGGGGTCACGTTCCTCTGCAATGACAAAACCACGGGCCCTGGTCAGGATGCAGCTGTGGGTTTGCTGCCCAGACACCACATTTCATAGGGGAGAACATGGGACAGGAGGCGAGATGGTCTCAGGAGACAAACAGTCCCATATCATGGGAGCAGGCTCCAGGCAGAGACCATTCTCTTGGCAGCTCATGGAGCAGATATCTCCTCCCAGGTCCCCTTTTTCAAACAAGGGGGTCAGCTTTGAGCAGGCACCTGACAGGGCCATGAGTGAGCCAAGGGACTGTTAACTCAAGGTGTCCCCCAGCCCTGGAGATTGTGCTGGAGGTGACACAGCTGCAAAGCAGCATCTCCTGGACAGGCACAGGCAGCACCACCACCAGCGCACACAGTGAAGCCATGATGGTGATACAGCCCCAGAAGACGTAGCAGACCCTGCAAGGCCAAGGGCATGGACCTGCTGGATCGTGACCACTCTTGAAGCTGGCAGGGCCTGAGCCCTCCTTACCCCTCCATTCCTGGTGGGATCAGGTTCGATGAGGCTGTTTCCCCACCTACCGGTAGCTGGTCATGGAAGAAAGTGAGGACCACTGGATCGGAGAGGTTGGTCACCACCGTGTCCACCAGGGAGATGCCGACCACCTTGTCACCCAGGACGTGGCTGCTGTTTTCATCCTGTGGGAGAAGAGGAGCCGATGGCAGCATGGGAAAGGATTGCTGCTGGGCATGAGGCAGGCGAGAGTCCCCAAGAAGGAGATCACATGCCTCTTTCCCCATCAAGCTTCTAGCTCATCTTTGAAGCATCTTCTCCGAGCGAGCACCAGCAACCTGGTCAGGGTGGCATCCCCTCCCACTGGAGCCCCTGGCACAGCAGGGACATCCCACCATGCCATGCGTGTGGGCGTTACCTGGAACATGGTCTGGCTGTTGATGTCCATGAGGAGCACCCTGTGCTCCACCATCTCCTCCCTGTCCTTCGCTGTCATGAACAGGCTGCTCGGCAGGTCCACTGCGAACCCATGGACCTCTCCACCCTCCTGCAAGGAGAGGCTTGTCAGGAGAGAGGTTGGGAGAGGATGCTGGTGGACCAAGACCACCAGGGCAGGCTGCCCAGGACCCACCTCTCTTTGGGAAGCAAAGGCCAGGTGCCGAGGAGCCCAAGTGGGCTGGACTCTGAGGACGGTCGCGTGCACGGTGGCCTTCCCAAAGGTCTGGTTCTGCCCTTCGAGCTCCACCATGGCCAGCGTCTTCTCCAGCTCCCCGAGTTTGCTGTCGGGGAAGGGGTGCAGTGAGCAGGATGCAGCGGGCACCGCACCGGTGGCAGCGGGAATGGCACGAGCCGGGAACTCACCGTCGAAGCATCCGCTGCTCCGTGGCTCCTGCGGCCGACGCCAGGGGCTGGGCGATGAGGCTGTCCAAGGTGGTGAGCTGCTCCTCCACGTCTTGCTCCCAGACGGGCATGGTCTCTGGAGAGGCTGATGGGCACACGAAAGGAAACGCCATGAAACGCACGGGCAGAGCCGGCTTCCCTGTGTCCCGAACCAACCAAGCACAGCCCTGGTGGGAGCAGAAAGCAGAGGGCTTCAAAGTGACCCCAAGCCCAGGGAGCTGATGGAGACCCCAACCCAGAGGGCTTCTCCTGCTGCCCAGAGCTCGGCTCCCACCAAGGCCATCGGGACCAGGCTAGCTGAGGCTAGCTAGGTGCCAAGCACTGCAGACGGGACCCACAGAGACCTCTGCACAGCACATGATTTCCCGGGATTTTAGGGGGCAAAACACTTGAAAATGTCCCATCTTCATCTCTAGGGAGCTACCCGGCCTGCCTCTGGGCTGCTTCAAGCAAACCTACGTCCCCTTCCCTCACCCTTCAGCTGTGTCTCCATGCTGTAGGACATACTGGGCCACCACCAATGCTCTGCTGATGGCTAGAGAATGGGCTGGGGATGAAACGAACCCTTTATTTCACAGAATCACAGAATCAATCAGGTTGGAAGAGACCTCTGGGATCACCGAGTCCAACCTTTGACCTAACACCGTGTCAACTAGACCACGGCACTAAGTGCCACATCCAGTCTTTTCTTAAACACCTCCAGGGCTGGTGACTGCCTTTACCGGGGAAGAAGAACTCAGATGCGCTGCTGAGGGAGGTGTTCTTCCCGCCCTTTGAGATGTAGGACACGTTGAAGATGGTCATGTTGGTTCTTTCAGTCTTCTGACTCTCATTCCCCCGGGTGATGCTGCTGGACAGGTCCCCACCCAGGAGGAAGCTCTGCTTCCCGTACGCCAGCCTCAGGGTCCTGTTGGCCTTGAACCAGTAGAGGCAGAAGCGGTACCTGCCCAAAACGGGGGGCAAGCGGTACTTGTAGTAAGAGTTTCTCCTGTTTGGCAAAAAGGGCCTTTTTATGATGAGCGCCTGGGCCGTGTTCTCGATGGAGATGGCGGCAGGGCCGTGCTCGTAGATGACGGAGCTGTTCTGGGTCTGGTTCCGGTCACCGCAGAAGCGAAAGTCCTCTTCCCGGCGGCCGGTGGCTCCCACCCCTGCGTGACACAAGCGCGTGGAGGTGCCGGTTCAGCCAGAGGGGCCACCAAACCCCGCACCCCGTGGCAGCCATCGCACAGGGCATGCCGGGCTCTCTGCCCCAGACACCCTGACCCCGTCCTGGATGGGCTGCATGATGTTGGCCACCTCCCCAACATCCCCATGGCCATGCTGGGAGGGTCTGCCAGGCAGCCGAGGCTCCTGAGGCAGCAGGACTTCCCATCTCTTGGTGCCACCCTCTCCCAGGTGCCACTACCCACGTCAGCGGAGACCGACAGAGGAGCTCTCCATCCCAGAGATTTAATGGATTTAACCATCCATTTAAGGCCAGGTTGGATGGGGCTTGGAGCAACCTGGTCTGGTGGAAGGTGTCCCTGCTTATGGCAGGGGGGTTGGAACTAGATGGGCTTTAAGGTCCCTTCCAACCCAAACCATTCTACGATCCCCAAAAGGGATGGAAGGAGAGCATCTCCTTTCTCTGGAAAGGACCCATCCTGCCCCAGACACCCCACCAGAGGCACATCAGCCCACAAGCCGTTTCGTCTCTGTGGAAGCCACGACTACAAACACCCATTGGTGCCTCCCAGCCAATTTTTTGGGGCTGCCAATTACTTCCAGCAGCCCAAACCTGGCCCATGGGCCCAGGGCAGGACACGTTGGGGCAGCCTACCTTGGAGGGGGAAGAGGAGGAGCAGGAGGAGGACCTTCATCCCGGGCAGCTCTCTGCTTTGGCTTGGCCTCCGAGAAGAAAGCAGAGCCTGGAAGGGTACAAAGGAAAGGGGCCACGTGAGTGGGTATCACCCATAGCGTGGGGTCAGGGGGTGGAGAGCAAAGGCTGTGCCTGCGGGACACTGGCCAGTGTCACGGCCAGCTCCCCGGTGCCTCTGCCACCAGGAGGAGCCCGGAGCACCAGGCATCCCAGCTGCGGGGCTGGAAGGATGGGGGAGGCCGGCAGCCGGGTCCCCAGCACAGAGAGGGTGCCCCATCACTCTGGCATAGGCACCAACCGCCAACGACTGGGCACGGGAGGGGTCCCCTCATCCGCTCCCTGCTTCACAGCTCGGTTTGAGCCTCGGCTTCTTATCGCGGGCGACAGGAGCAGAAGGAAACGGCGGTTTCCTAATTGGCCAGCCCTAAAATTATTTTCTCGGGTGCTTTCAGCTCCTGCAGATCAGCCGAGGAGCTCGGCACGCTGCAAACCACTCCGGCGTTTCAGCGCGGCAGGAAGGGGCTCGCCCCGGCGATGCCAACGGCGACCACCAAACCCCTCCTGCCCCTCGCGCCCACCCTCCGCACCCCCTCCCCACCCCTTCACCCTGCGCTGCTCCAGCCCCCTTTGCTTTGCCTTTATCTGCAGCCGGGGCTCCTGTGACCCGCACCCAGGCCGGCGCTGAGCACCCCAGGGTGCTCCCCCCCCCCACAGCCTTCACACCCGCAGCCCTGCCCATCGTGCCTCCCGCCTTCGCAGCTGCAGCCCAGCCTCCTCCTCCTCGCCCTGCTGTCACCGCAGCGATGCGTCAAGCCTGGTGGCACCCATCCTGCCAGGGCCCACCAACCCAGCAGCGGTGGGTGCTGCCGGGCCAGCCGGCGGAGCCGAACACTGGCCAATGCCCACAGCCAAGCCGGCACCCGCTTTGCCACCGACGCACCCCACTCCTGTGCCGCTCTCAAAGCGTCTTTCTCGAAACCCATCGAGTGGACGAATCCTGTTTCGTTTGCAGCAAGCGGGTGCCAGGGCACCCACCGGCATCACCAGCAA
Source organism: Nyctibius grandis (assembly GCF_013368605.1). NCBI lineage: Eukaryota > Metazoa > Chordata > Aves > Nyctibiiformes > Nyctibiidae > Nyctibius > Nyctibius grandis. The sequence goes on from NC_090669.1 coordinate 1,042,366, forward strand.
AAGCTCGGGAGCTCTCCCAGGCAGCCAAGGGTGCTCCGATGGGGGAAAAAAACACTTGGTTGAAAACTCAATGTCCTGGTCATAGAATCACAGAATCATTTTGGTTGGGAAGGACCTTTAAGATCATCGAGTCCAACCGTTAACCCAGCACTGCCAAGCCCACCACTAACCCATGGCCCTCAGCACCACATCTACACGGCTTTTAAATCCCTCCAGGGATGGGGACTCCACCACTGCCCTGGGCAGCCTGTGCCGGGGCTTGACAACCCTTTTGGTAGAGAAATTGTCCCTGATCTCCAGCCTAAACCTCCCCTGGCACAACTTGAGGCCGTTTCCTCTCGTCCTGTCACTTGTTACCTGGGAGAAGAGACCGACCCCACCTCGCTACACCCTCCTTCCAGGCAGTTGTAGAGAGCGAGAAGGTCTCCCCTCAGCCTCCTTTTCTCCAGGCTAAACCCCCCCAGGTCCCTCAGCCGCACGTCTCTCCCACCAGCACGGGCTTCTCACAGAGGTTTCTCCATCCACCGCAGCTCCAGGGCACATCCTACGCCAGCACGTCACCACGGGCACAGCTCGCTTGCCGTCCCTCCCCGTCTGCTCCTTCCAGCAGTTTATCACCAGAAGACGGGGGCTTCGGGTTGTTAATTAACCTGCTGCCATGGTTATAATTGAGCGTAGCACTAACGACGTTCCAGGGTGTGGGGTGGGAGGGGAGGGCACAGGCACGGCTGGGCAGCAGCAGCTGGATGCGGATGGGGCCGGCGCCCCGGTGCCTCGCTGCACACTTGGGAATCACACACGTGTACCTGAAAAGCGCGGAGCCGGGGTGGCAAAATGCTGGTGGCAACGGGAAGCACCTGGAGCACGGAAAAGCAACGGAGCAGCGTGCCAACCATGGCACAGAGATGGGGAACGCCGAACCCCAACGAGGCTTCAGCCCATCCCGCTGCGCCGGCTCCGTCGGGGTTTTATTGGGGTGACGGGAGGACAGGATCAGCCCCTTCCAACCGTTACTCAACTGGGACCAGAAATCCCTGCGGGGATGTGGGTGGGGGAGCTGGTATTTCCCCTCCAAGCCCTACATGGTCCCGCTCGCCTCAACACCGATTGCTGTTTCCTGAACCGAACAATAGCGAGAGAAAATCCCCCGAAAATGGTTTCGCAGCGGGAAAACGCAGATCCCATCCGGGATAAGTCAGAGGGAGCCGGATGCACCGAGCCCACACCGCGTCTGGATCCTGCCCTGTCATCTTCCCATCCCTGGGTGGCATCTCCTCAGTGTCACCCACTTCCCAAAGCCCCTCGCTGTCGCGGTGACCAAGCAAAGACCCCCTTCGGCACCAACCCTGCCTCACCCCACCATCCCTAAGGCACGATGGCTTTATCCGCTGCCGGAGCCAGAGGACTCAACTCCTCCAAGAACAATTAACGCATCGAAAAACTCCTGGTTTGGCCCCAAAAATCAGCCAAATCATATAAAAAGAGGTGGCGGGCGCACTGCCAGGGCTGTGCAGCTCCCACGCCGCTGGCACAGAGGGAGGCTCAGCCCCGGGCATTAAAAGAACATGCTGGTCTCGGAAACAAAAGCCAAGGAATAGCGTTGTGGTCTCTAAACCTGAAGGCAGATGGGGAAAAAAAAAAAGATTAAAAACCCACAAAAAAAAAAGTGCCTGATGTTTACTAGAAGCTCCCCGCTCGTTGGGTGACTTGGCAGCAGGTATTTAAGCTTTTGGAGGTGGCACGTGGCTTTTGGACGTGACGTTTTTCCCGAGGAGAAGGGAAGATGCTGTGACGCCTCGAACAAACACTGGAAACAGGGAGAGCCAGGGGCTTTTATCTCTGTTTTCCTTCCAGGTCCGTTAGGAAAAATACACCGACGTTCTGTTCCTCGAGATGCTAACGAGCCCGCAGCTCGTCAGCCGCAGCCCGTTACCCAGGCAAGGTCTCAGGAACCGGATGGGGAAACTGAGGCACGGAGAGGCGAGCCAGGACGGGCTCCCCGAGATGCAGAGCAGCTTTGCACGCGACCAGCCCCCATCACATGGCCCACAGACGATGTGCCCTGGGGCTGGAGCTGCCCGAGGAGGCGGGTACCCCGGCAGGGACCCCTCCACACACAAAGGGGATGCCCCGGCATGGGTCACCCGGGTGCCTCACAAAGCACCCTTGTCCTTGGCCAGTGGCCCGTGCGCACAGGGGCCGGCCCACACGTTATTCACGGCGTCGGCATGCGAGCTTTTCCCGTCACCGGCGGGCGGCGGGGTCCGACCCGGCGCGTTTATTAATGCCCGAGGTGCTGAGCGGCAGCTGCGCCGCGCCGGCAGCCCCGGCTGTGCCAAGCCCGTGCCGCGGGATGGGGCGCAGCGCTTCGGCTTGGCTGCGGGGTTACACACACCACCCCGCACCCGTGAGCTGAGTTTTGCCGACGGGGTAAAACCAGACGCGATAAAGATTCCCACGGGAGCGGCACAGCTCCCTGCCAGATCCATCCTTCGCCAGCCGCTGGCATCCAGCCTGTCCTGGGCAGGCGTGCGGAGAGCCGAGGGGAGGCTGGCGCAGGCAGAGCGCCGGTGCCCGAGGCTCTCAAGATGGAGCGTTTGCTTAAAGCTGGGTCTTAACGTTCAATATTTAAAAAAAAAAAAAATCAATTTCCTAAAAAAAACAGACAGAAATATCGCACAAATCAAACCAGCGCTTCCTCCGGCGCCTGGGCAACGCGGCCCGGCGGCGTGCGAGGACCAGGTACGCCTGCGGGGAACAGAGGGCTGCCGTGGAACGGGAACCAAGCGGTGCAGGCTGGCCTCCCCCGGCACCCCGTGCCACGTCCCCAGCCTCAGGGGGTACAGACAGCCGTCCTTAGGGTGCGCTCAGCCCGCTTCAGGAGCAACCCCTTGGCCTCCTCCTGCGGGCCGGCTTCTCCCTTCCCTCCACTCAAACCACCCCATTGGCTTTTAACGGCTTCCAAAACACCCCTTGTCCCCCTCCGCGTGAGAAACGTCCCTATTGACTGCCCGTGCCGTGGGTGCCGGGGAAGGGAGGTACGGGGCGGCCCAGGACCACCCCAAATCACCCTCCCAGGCATTTAGGGTTTGTCACGGGAAGCCGGAGCCCGGTGAGGGTGAGCCGGGTCCCAAGCACAGCCAGGGTGAAGGCTGCAGCACCCCAGTTGCCAGGTCAGAGGCCACGGGCCCCCCTGCGCCGGCTCCCTGCCAAAACCCAGCTGTCGGTGAGCTGATGGGAAAGGAGTCGGCGGGTCGGAGCCCTCCCAAAAACAGGCGCCCAGCTGGTACCGCGCGGGTGCTGGCACACCGGGAGCCACCCGCTCTCTGCTAACCCCTCCGACACCCATGGGTGCCACCGCAAGGTGTGGGGCCGGCCGACCCCGGGGGTCCCCCATCCCGGCAGCACGCAGTTGCTTGCAAACCTGTTGCTCTGCGAATAGCAGCCCCCCGGGGCGGCGGGATTAAGAGCTGGAGCGCAACCAAGTATGCAGCATTTTTAGGCCTTGACTTAATTCATGTGGGGGCTGCAAACCCCAGCAAGGGCACGGCAAAACCCACCGTGGCTGCAGGCCCGGGCTTAAAGGATTTGTCCCCCCACACACACATCTCTGAAACCCTCCTGGCTCCTGGCTGGTGGTGGAGCTTGGAGGGGGGTTACCGCAGCCCTCGGAGCGTGAAACCGAGCCTTGGCTGCCTTCCCTCCTCGACAGCCACCGGGACTTGTTGCCAGGAGGTTATTCCAGGAGACTTCATGTCCATTCTCCAGCTGGTTTCGCTGGTCCCTCCGGCAGCTTGCGGGCAAGAAGCACCCAGAGCATCCCCGCATCCCGCGGCGGCGGCGTGCCGGGACGGGCAGCGGGGAGGAATCCCCCCACGAGGCATTTCAGGGGAGGGAGATCACCCTGTCGAGGCACGCCGGCAGCCCCACGGAGGGAGGGAAGGGGAGGAATGGGGCGTGCTGGTGGTTCCCCCCCGGGATGGGAAGCGGCGGTGGCTTCGTGGGGCTCAGCTGTGCGGCCGGCAGCAGCCGGGAGCAGCTGGGCCCGGGGGGTTCATGGCTCCACGGCCTGGGAATTCAGGCTGGCTCCAGGCGGCGAGGCAGGGACGGAGGCTTCCCCAGCCACCTCACACCTTGGCCATGACCCACATCCCGGGTCCTTGCCCGGACGGAGGCGTCGCACCCACCGCTCACGTGCGGGGACCCAAAATGTCCCCGTACCCACCGGCGCAGGGTGCAGCCCAAAGCCCCCCTGGAGCACCCCCTGCTCCACCAGCCAACCGGGCACCCCAGGGTGCTGCCCAGTGGCACCAGTCCCAGCCACGCAGGGCCCTCCCAGTGCCGCAGGGCTGGCCGCAGGGGTGACATGCCCAGGGCCCTGGGGGTCCCCTGGCCGGGGGCACCGCTCGCCCCCGCACCCACTGGGTGCCTCCTGCCCCGCACCGAGCACCCCGCAGCACCCCCCCCAGTATCCCCAGTAAGGACATGCTGGCCAGCGCCCCTCACCGTGGCCTTGGAAACCCCGAAAGCAAACACGGGACCCCCCCCACCTCCGCTCCTCCTCCCCGCCCCGCGCCCGGCTCAGCCGCTCCCCGCCGCCCCCCATACCTGTGCCCGGGCCGGGCTGGGCGCGCTGCCCCGGCACCGCTCGGCTCCGCTCGGCTCGGCACCCTGCAGCTCGGCTCGGCTCGGCTCGGTTCGGCTCGTCTGGCCTCGGCTGTGTTCGGCTGGGCTGGGCTGGGCTCGGCACCTCGCGGCTCAGGCTCGGTTCGGCTCGGCTGGGCTGCGCTCGGCTCGGCTCGGCTCAGCACCTTGCAGCTCGGCTCAGCTCGGCTCGGCTGCGCCCGTCTGGGCTCGGCACCTCGCAGCTCGGCTGGGCTCGGCTCGCCTCGGCTCGGCACCTTGCAGCTCGGCTCGGCTCTGCTCGGCGCGGTGCAGCGGCACAAACCGCCCCTCCCCGCCCCGCTCCGCCCCGTCCCCCTCGGGCAGCCGGTGACTCAGCGGGGCGGGACCGGGACGGCTCACACCGCACCGACCCCCCCGAGACCCCCCCGCGATCGCTGCGGGGGCCGCGGGGGCCACCAACCCTCCGCCACGGCACCTGCCCGGCTCTGCCCAGCACGGCCCAGCTGGGACCACCGGGCTGCATCACCCCGCTCGACCGGGACCGGGACCGGGACCACGAGCGGGACCGGGACCGGGGCCGGGCTGGGCTGGGGGAGCCCGGCTGGGGATAGCCGGGGGTGCCCCGTCCCTCTGCCCTTCAGCCCCGGGCAGGCGGGGGCAGGGGCAGGGCGGCTGGCGGGCTGCACGCCTGGCTGCCAACGGGATTAAAAAATAACAATTAATGGGATTAAAAAATAACAATTAATGGGAAAACAGCCGGAACGGAGCGTCCCTGGGAACCCTGCTCCCGCTCCCCGCAGGAAACGAAGGAGGCGAGAAGCAGGGCAAGGAGCCCAGGCCTCAAAGGGGGGGGAGCTGGGGACGGGGTCCCCCATGTCCCCATGTCCCCTCCCTAGAGGACATGGGTTGGGATGTGGGGCGCAGAGCCTGGATGTGACCCCCCCAGCCAGAGCACGCGGCTCCCACCACCCACCCCAAGGCCGGAGATGGGCACCCCGGCCCTCGGGACCCCGCGGTGGCACGGGGAGCTGAGGCTGGAGGCGTCGTGACAGCGATGGGCGCTGCGGGAGCGGACGAAGGCGCTGCCAAGCTGTGCCCGCGTGGCCATGCCAGCCCTTTGTGTGCCCCGGAGAGCAGGCGGGCGCCAGGGCTGCCGGGAGGCGGCGGGAGGCGGCCGGGAAGTGCCCTGGGTAAATAGTTGTTTTTGTAGATATTTTTTTATTGGCTTGAATGAGACTTTTCTTTCTGCTGGGGGAAGGGTGGAAACAGCCTCCTGTGCCGGCGGGGAAGGCGGCGGAGATAAAAGGGCAGCCGCGACGGCGGAGGTGCCATGGGACCCCCGAAACGAGGGACATCCCGCACATCCCATCACCCCCAGACCGAGGGACATCCCGCACATCCCATCACCCCCACACCAAGGGACATCCTGCACATCCCATCACCCACAGACCGAGGGACATCCCACACATCCCATCGTCCCCACACCGAGGAACATCCCGCACGTCCCCATCACCCCCACACCGAGGGACATCCCGCATGTCCCCATTACCCCCACACCGAGGGACATCCCGCACGCTCCCATCACCCCCACACCGAGGGACATCCCACATGCTCCCACCACCCCCACACCGAGGGACATCCCGCACATCCCATCACCCCCACACCTAGGGACATCCCGCACATCCCATCACCCCCACACCGAGGGACATCCCGCACGTCCCCATCACTCCCACACCGAGGGACATCCCGCACGCTCCCATCACCCCCAGACCGAGGGACATCCTGCATGTCCCATTGCCCCCGCACCAAGGGACATCCCACATGTCCCCATTACCCCCACACCAAGGGACATCCCACATGCTCCCATCACCCCCCAGCTTGTTTCCTTTCCAGCTCCAAGCCCTGAACTCCCCCGGCTCCCACGGGAAGCGGCTCCCACGGGACGCGGCTCACGCGGCCTCACGCGGCCGGCCCGTGGCCAACGCGGCCGCCTTTGAAGCCCAACCGTCCCCACGCCGCGGGGAGCGGGGCCGGCTCCGAGACGCACGCGCACGGCGAGCCAAGCGTCCCGCCGCGGGGTCACCCCGACCGGGTCCTGATCCCTAAATCCTCCTCCTGGGAATAACGCTGCGAACCCCACAGGATCGGGCCCTCCCGGGGCGGGGGGATCAGGTGTGGACCCCCCGTCCCGTGAGGAAAGGCCATTTTTAGGTGGCGTTTGCCGCTGTTTATGGAACAAAGAGCCCGTTGTCTGCGCTTGACGTTATCAGGAGTTATTTTTAGGTCGCCGCCTTGCACTTGTTGATGGTCTCGGGATTAGCTGGAGGTCGCGGGGCCGTGCCGCTGTCCTCGGAGACGCTGGCGGGGCCAGGGAGGAAATCCTTGGGCTGGCCCTCGCGAGGGACGGTTGCCCTTGGGCTCAGGCCAGTGGCTCGCACTCAGCCTGGGGGGCTCCTCAAAGCCCGAAAAGTTCCTGCAAACCCAAGAAGTTCCCAAAAGCCCTGAAAGTTTCCAAAAGCCCTAAAAGATCCTAAAAACCCTAAAAGCTCCTAAAGCCCTACAAGTTCCTAAAAAACTTCTTAAAGTTCCTAAAATCTCCTAAAAACCCTAAAAGTTCCTAAAACTCTAAAAGA